>NC_081570.1:23357915-23423628 GCF_022355385.1 Mustela nigripes | reverse complement strand
GTGGTGATGATGGTGGTGGTAGTGAAGATGGCGGTGATGATGGTGGTGGTGGTGATGATGGTGGTGGTAGTGATGATGATGGTGATGGTGGTGGTGGTAGGCTCCAAACATTTCCTGGGTACCAGCTCTTGCCAGGCCCTCTAATATGCTATGGATGGGCCCTTTCACTCTGACTTCTCACCTCTTTTTGTCTGTGACAAGGGACCCAACCAACATGATTACACAAGGCCATGCCCTGGGGGACATCATGCTCCCTTCTAGCTGTCAACCAACAGAAAGGAGGCTCTTGTCCTTCCTTACACAGAGCCCAGCTGGACAAAGCCTGAGGCCCCAGGGCCATGGAAGTTGGTCCTTTCATGACACCACCTCCCTGGCCAGCTCAAAGATGTTGCCCAGACTTGACTCCTGACTTTTGCTTTCTTCTAGGGACCCCCTGGAAAACAGGGGCTCTATGGACCCCCTGGTCCAAAGGTAAGTGGGCATGGGCTGGTTTTGAGAGGAAAAACTCATGAGTGATGAAGGCCAGCTCCACGCTATGACTTTAGGCATGGAGAGGAGACACAGGAAGGCCAGTGGGCAGGAAGAAAAACGTGGACAGACCTCAGAACTTGGAGCAACCTCATCTCTAAAAACTTCTCATGTGGGCCTATCTCTTAGCTATGTTTGGGAGGATGGAAATCTCAAGTTCGTTTACTCATTGACCAGTGGATGGATTCATTCATTCACGCTTCAGGCATCTGCTTGATCTCACTTACATTCCAGACTCTGTCCTAGCCTTGGATAAACAGAGGTCTCTGAACAATAGCCGCTCACGGAGTCTGGTTACACTTACGCTAGGGCATGGCAGTGTTTATAGAAGATCAGACATAGCACCCAACTCAGTCTGGAGAGTCAGGGAGGCTGTGCAAAAACAGGAGCATTTCAGCGGAGCAGGAGGAGTGTACATGGCGGAAGGAGGAGGGCATTCCAGGCAGGGAGGGCTAAGACCTTGTGGCAGAAGCAGAGTCCTAAACCAGTGAAGCATGGCTGCGGGTACAGGGGCAGGGAGATGGGCCTGGAAAAGAGGTGGTTGGGACCACATCACGAATGATCTTGAATGTCTAGCCAAGGAATCAGTTTTTATCCTGAGGGCGCCTGGGAGCCATCAGAACTTCTACACAGGAAGTGAAAAGCATGAAAACTGTCTTTTCAGAGGACTACTCTGGAGTCCTTGTCAAGATGCTGTGGCCACAGTCAGAGGAAGATGCTAGGGGCTAGGTTGAGGGAGCGGGGGATGGAGAGAGAGAGGCCAGTGGCTGCAACATCATGAAGTGGATTTGATAGGACTCGGCCATGCTGGATATGACTTCCTGTCCTTGCAGGGTGATCCGGGACCTTCAGGACAGAAGGGCCAGGCAGGAGAGAAGGGAAGAGCTGGCATGCCTGGCGGGCCTGGGAAGAGTGGCTCCATGGGGCCCATTGGGCCACCGGGTCCAGCAGGAGAGAGAGGTCACCCTGGCTCTCCGGGGCCTGCGGGGAGTCCCGGCTTGCCCGGGATGCCTGGCTCCATGGTAAGGAGGAAGCCTGGCAGCCATGGGCACCGTCCCACAGAGCAGGCAGACAGGGTGGGTGGAGCAGAGACCATTTTAGAAGCTCCTGCTGACCCTCTGAGTGAAAGAGCACAACTCCCATGTGGGTGGTTCTTAACCATGTGTGGGAGGGTGGGGAGGTTGGGGAACCCTCTCCCCAGGAGATCGTTGCTGCTCCACAAAGTGCTTTGCACCATTTCAGGGGGGTTAGGCCCCTGGATTAAGTATCTGTGGGAGGCTCCTAGAACCTTTGTTCCCCTCCTTGTCCTTTATTTCAATAAAGTCTTTTCCCGGGGGAGAGCACCAGGCTTGGAAGCATAATTGAGGCAAGTTTTCTTCTTTTTCCTCAGGGAGACATGGTGAATTATGATGAAATCAAGAGGTTCATCAGACAAGAGATCCTTAAAATGTTTGATGGTAATTGGCAGCTGGCTGGGCGGCCGTGGGTGCTGCCGGCCCCTCCCCGCCGGATCTCCGCCCTGCCCTGGCCTCCTTTCCCTTAAAGCCCAATTCCCCGCCCTAGTCACCACCGCCGCCCCCCTGCACGTACAGGCATATGTTCAATTAGACGTCAGACCCTCCTTATCACCTGCTCTGTTCAGAGATAAAATGAGTTCCCCCCCCCCCCCCCCACCGCTCTCCCTGAGCCCCCACTGGAGCAAAGCAGACAGACAAGAAAACTGAAATCAAACGAGTCTGCATGAAGTGAGTTCTGAACAGAGTGGCGAGCAGCAGCCATAAGATAGCTGGGGTGCTTTCACTTTTAAGCGTTCCTCCTGTTCATTTGTTCACCCGGCCTTGCCATGCGAGGGCCTGGGGAGAACGGGGACCCTGTCCTGACAGGGCTAGCCATCTTGCTTGGGAAGCAGACCTTGAATGCCAAGCCAGGAGTCTGGACTTGACTGTGAAGCTGGTGGCGGACTAATGAGGGTGTTGGAGGAGAGGGAGGCCATCTGTCAGGTTGGGGCTGCCGAGAGACGACGGTGCAAAGGAAGGTGGAGGCAAGGGCACGGGAGGCCACTCAGGAGATCAGCCCCCCCCGTTCCTTGCTCTGACTCCCCTTTGAAGAAAGGCCATTTTGTTGGACTCCTTGCCGACAGCCCCTCTGTGCCCGTGTGAGGCCCCAGGGCACCCTGTGACCGGTCCCTGCCTTTCTTACAGAGAGGATGGCTTACTACACCTCCAGGATGCAGTTCCCCATGGAGATGGCCGCAGTTCCGGGACGCCCAGGGCCCCCAGGGAAGGATGGCGCTCCAGGCCGGCCAGGCGCTCCGGGGTCACCCGGACTCCCTGGCCAGATCGGCAGGGAAGGACGGCAGGGCGTGCCAGGAATGCGAGGTAGCTCTGCCCTCCAGGTGTACCTGCATCTCTCTGGGGGCAAACTGGAGCATGGCATGAGGTCCATCGTGACCCTGACAGATGTGTGCATGTGTGTGTTTCAAATAATCTGACCGCGTGTGTCGTTTTTCTGCTCAAGAATAGGACTTATTGTATTTCTTTCGTCCCAGGATTGCCCGGGACCAAAGGTGAAAAGGGGGACATTGGTATCGGCATTGCAGGAGAAAATGGTCTCCCCGGGCCCCCAGGTAGGAAGAGCCAGAATGTGAAATCATATCTTGAGCAGCTGAGATCTGCTTTGCTTATGTTCCTTCTACAACACAGTATAATCATGTAGAAACTCAAATAACTACAGGTTTATCAGCCACCATTTACAATAATGCCAAGGTGTGCAGGGTCCCGTGGAGGACCCAGGGCCCATCCTCAAGACCTAAACTGGGCTAGCAGGACAGAGGGGAAGGCAGTTGGATATGGTGGAGCCAGCGAAGGCCAGTTCAAGCCCCGCTCAGCATCATCCTGGCTGTCCAAACTGGACGAGGTCACTAAGTCAGGCTGCAGAGCCTGAAAGAGACAGGACCATAGCCGGCCAGCCTGGCTCTGAGACCCAGCTGCAGTGAACACGTACCCCGCATGGAAAACCTCTCTGAGCCTGTGTCCTCATCTACAAAACGAGATGATTGTTTCTTTCTCACAGAATCGTTGTAAAGATTCATTGAATTATGCATCCAAAGCACTCGCCTTGTGCCTGGCACAGGGAAGCTGCCAGTAAAACTGGCTAGTAATATTGTTACTGTTACATTAACGTAAGGATCAGATCAGGTCTTCGCGAAAACCTATTGTAACCTGACAAATATTTGTCACACAGTGAGGTCATATTTACCACGACCACAATTTCTTCTTTTCTTGTCACCTGGATCTCCTAACATTCCTCCTCTGATTCTTCCCCCGTCTAGGTCCCCAAGGCCCTCCCGGCTATGGTAAGATGGGTGCCACTGGACCGATGGGCCAGCAAGGCATTCCTGGCATCCCTGGCCCCCCGGGTCCCATGGGGCAGCCCGGAAAGGCCGGCCACTGCAACCCCTCCGACTGCTTTGGGGCCATGCCCATGGAGCAGCAGTACCCACCCATGAAGAACATGAAGGGGCCTTTTGGCTGAAATCCCCAGCTCCATCAGACGAAGGACTCCATTGGGAACATAAGGCTGAAACTTATAGGACTCTGTGATGGGTTGTGAATGTTTTGTTTTCCTTAATTGCTATTAATATTTTTTTATCAATAAATGAACAAAACTACCTGCAACCCCACTTTCAGTGGGGGGTTTTCCGCTGCTGCCACCACCTCTCTGTCACCCCACCCCCACTCTGGTCATCTGGGCCAAGGTTCCAAAAAGGGCCTTTCTCTTGTGTCTGTGGTCAGCCGGTGGAGATGTGGGATGTTGCTGTCGAGGTCTCCTCTCTAGATATTTCTGAACCATGCTGGAGCTTGTGTCCTGCCCTCCAGGGCACACTTCTCAAAAGTCAGAGAAGGGGCATCATTCAGCCTGTTGCCACAAATGTGCCAAAGGCAGATGCGGAGACCCCATTTACAGCTCACAGAGGCTTCCCCAGAGAAGCCAGTGTTTGGTACCCCACCCACCCTCGTTACTTCTTGAAAGTGGCCCAGGGTGCATGTGGCATTTCCCCAGGTGTGGGACGTATTCACCTGCCCGAGAGCATCTCCAAGCCAGCAGGCTCTTCCTGCTGCCCCAGTAATTCCATCATTAGAACGTCCGTGCAAACAGGAAAGAGAGGCATCAGCTCCCAGCCTAAGCAACCAGGGACGGCTTCTCCAGGAAATGAAATGGAAACTTCTGCCTGTACCAGCGCAGAGCCCAGCCACCAGCTCTCCTGGACTGCAAATGGCGTCTTTTGTTAAACTCTGTTCATCTAATGCATGTGGTGTTTTTCCCGCACATCTTAGCCTAAGCCTTCAGAAACAGGTTGCAACGGTGCAAAGGGGTCACGGGCAAGCCACGATCAGATCTAAGCTCGGGGGTCTTCAAAGTCCACTGGGAATTTGGTGATTTATCTTCTGTCTCCGTCTCCATATATAAAAAGGGCAGGAAGAAAAGAGCAGGGGGGAAGACAGTAAGTTGAATATTATGGAAACATTCCATCTCAAGCCTTTTCCTTCTGTCCTTTTCACATCTCTTGTCCTGATGAGCTGGCTCCCCTGAGAAAAAGCAACAGGGCACATCCAGAGGGACTTCTAAAAAAAGTCATTTTACTGGTCCCAGCTTTCTGGAAGGCTTATTCAAGTTGGATAAACTTCAAAGGGATCACAGAGCAGGCTCAGAGAAGCACCCAGAGTCTAGATGCTTATCCAAACTGCCCGAAGCCTTCAAACTTGCTATCCTCTCTCCAGAGCTGGCATCTCCAGCACGGTTCTGAAAGTTCACTTCTCCAGTTGGGCCCCAGATACCCAGAGACCAGCCCACTGATAGTTTTTCAGAACCTTTGCCCTATTTTTTTCCTGCCAGGAGGAGAGGCGAGCCAGTGGCCGGGGGAACGACATTGGGCAGACTCCCGAGCACGCCCGAGTGTCTCACGTGATGCTTTTAGATCAACGGGGCATCGATTCTTCTTTTGTCCCTCATCAGCAATTCTCAGTTAACTCTGGTTCTAACATCAAATGTTAAAAAGCAAACGCATCATCTTGGCATTGAAGTAGCAGCTAGTTTTGGACAGTGGAGGAGGACAGATGTTAAAGCATTCCTAGTGGAAGGCCAGCTCCCACTTTCGGCCCCAGTCTGCAAAGTGCTGACGATTGGCGTCACGATAAGGAGCACATTGGCGTGAGGAGAGAGGGAAGCAAGGACCAGCTGTTGGATCAAGCGGGTTGGCTTTGAAGGTCAGAGGGGAGTATCACTACCAGGAAACATCAAACGCCTCCCCTTTGAGGGCCACCAGAGAATCGATCCTTACAGGAAAATGATGCTTGCTTCACTTTTTTTCCCGAGTCACATTCGTGCAGCGCTTAGGGGAGTATACAACCGGCTGGTTTAAGCTGTCAGGATTTGAGTGCTTGTCTCCCTGGAGTTTGGAACGGCTGTATTTTCTTGGACCATGAAGAACCAGATGGAAAGCCGAATTTTATAGTCTCTTCTGTTACTGTGGTCAGCAAAATATCCACAGATTTTGCTCATAAGTTCAGGAGCTGGGTAAGCTGAAGAGAAAAGGAGGGGCGCAAGCTTCAGGCAGCTTTCTCACATTCCTGCCCTGTTATTCTTTGGTCTGCTTTTCTTAGTATATACCAGGCTTAAAAGGCAGCATACAGATCATTCAGAGATTGGCAGAACCTAACCTGATGAGTCCATTTTCCTCTCACTACTTTCTGCTAGCAGCTGTAATAGGCTCTGGGGAGTCAGAGGCAAACAAGACGGATCTGGCCCCTGCCCCCACAGTGTCTAGAGAGAGAGCAGGGAGTTAAACAAGCAATTACAATAAAGTGAGATGGTGGGGCAGTACCAGGCGCCAGGGGAGCACAAGGCTGAGGGACCTAACCTTGTCAAGACACAGATAGATGGAGGCAGAGGGAACACCATGTGCGAACACCATGTGCCAAGGTCCAGAGGTGGTTAAGCATGGCACGCTGAGTGACGGGGCCACAGTGCAGGGGACAGTGCCTTTCGTGGCTAGAATGTGGAGTGTGAGCAGAACAAGCAGTGGGAGGCGAGGGTTTTCTGCAAGGGGGTGTTGGTCGGGTCTGTCTGCTGGGAAGTTCACTGACAGTAAAATGAAAAAAAAAAAAAAAAAGAATTGGAGGATCCTTAATTTGAGAAGCCCTCTTCTCTATAAGAGGGAGAAAAGGCTGTTGCAGATTTATTCTGTGGAGAAAAATCCCAAATTTGATGTCTTCTGGAATTTAAATCCTCCCTTTTGTCGTAATAGTTTCCCCAGTGTCACCAGAATTCAGCAGAATCTAGCCACTTTCTTCACATGTGCCTTGTTAACCTCTTATTGAGACTAGATCTTTCTGATGTGGTCCTGAATAATTTATGGGACTAGAATATATCAGTGTACTTTCTGTATGATCCCATAATGGAAGGGGAGTGTGGCCAAAGTGCCACGTCTGCTGTTCTCATTTTTCTGTTGGTTCTGTGGAAAGCTGCAAATCAACCTCTCATCCACAGCATCCAACAGCAATTTAAATTTCAGAACAGGATCTAGTTGGAATCAAAGAGAATTAATTCCACAATAATTAGGTGGCTGTTGGTATTCCTTCCCAGTAAGCAATACTGGAGCTTGGAGCTGATCCAGGATGCCTGGGGGGGGGGGGAATGATGTGTCCCTAGGGGAGGTGATATTTTCCAGTGGATGGGCCTTCCATTACCAAGCTCTGCCTCACCTCTAATGGGTCAACCACAGGGCTTCCATGAACTCGGGAAAGTGCTCTGTGCTCTAAAAGGGCTGGAATCCAAGTTTTCCCCTTTGGCTAAAGCTGAAACAATAACAGGAACTTTCCCACCCACCTCTGTCTGCCTCAGGTAGTTGAGGTTTTGGAAATGAGTTGACTGTTTTTCAGTCTTTGGAATTCCAGATCTCCCTGTTACCCAGCCTGCTCCAACATAAACACACCTGGGCCTGCCCCAGGTCCTCAGAGGCATAGCCCTGGACGTTGGCTTTGGCTAGTCTCAGTGCCTGAGAGATGACTTGGATGCTCTTGCCCTCAAAGGGCACAGATATCTAACAGAACGTTCTTCTAGGAGTCCTTTGCTGGGCAGAGAGGCATAGGGGTGTGAGATTTTCACAGAAATGTAATCCTCAGAGCTTAGAACAGAGCCTGATTAAGGGGTGGGAACTCAATAGACTTAATATATTTGTGGAATAAAATGTGCATCATATGACCCCAGTTTGTAGTTTGGGGGTCACCTATTCTCTCTCCCAGCAGACACCCCTTGACCTTCAGCCCAGACTACAGAACTTCTTTCTCTCTGAGATTTTGCAATTCAATTCTACCTACTTTGTTTTGTTTGTTTGTTTGTTTGTTTGTTTGGACTGGTTTAGGGGCTTACAAAGGTAAAGACAAGACTACTAAGTATTTACACTACTGAGTAGTTAAAAGCTGTGGACCTGGGTTCAAATCCTGACTTCTCCATTTTTTTTTTTTTCTAGTAGGTAAGTCACTTAGCCTCTGTCAGCCTCAACTTCTCATTATAAATGAGTGGTAATATCTATCTCAAAGCACTGCGGTATAAATGAAACAACACATTGTACTTAGCATGACATTGGGCATCTAGTAAGTATTATATGATGATGATATCTAATAATACTTATTAAATTCATGTCAGACACTATTGTAGGCACTGGGGATATAAGAGTGAAAAAGGAGAGGACAATGCTACAATATACATGCAAATTTTAAAGAGGGCAATTCAAGCAGTGACAAGTACTATGAAAAAATGAAACTTTGTAATACGATAGATGACTGGAATGTGGGAGAGCTTTAGATGTGGTGTCAAGGAATGCTGCCGCCCACCACCACCGCCCAGTAGGTGATATTTGAACCAAAACCTGAATGGCAAAGAGGAGCCAGCCAGTGAAGAGCCAAGGGAAGAGCATTCCAGGAAGAGGGAAGAGCTAATCCAAAAATCTGGAGGTGAGAATGAGTTCAGTTCCAGGGGTAGAGACCAGGCCAGCATGGCCGGAGTGAACTGAAGGGGACAGCAGGGACAGGAAGTGAGGCTGGAGATGCAAGTCTTGGTCACATAGGGCCCTGAAGGTCATAAGGCTGAGTTTAGATTTTATTGTAAGAGTTATGAGAAGGAAAGCAAGCCTAGGAATGACATGATCTAATTTACATTTTAGACAAGTATTTCAGCTGCTCCATGAGGAATAGAGTGTGGAAGAAAGAGCGAAAGCAGGGACACTGATCAGGAGACTACTGCAATGATCCAGGCCACAGAGGATGGAATCTTGGACTAGGGTGATAGTGCAAACAGGGAGAAAAGAGCAAATGGAGGTGAGAAAATATTTGAAGAAACAGGGGCCATACTAGAACAATCCTAGGTTCTGCCTGAGAGAGTGGATGAATTTTCTGAGATGAAAGACAGAAATCAGTTTTGGAGAAAATACCAAAGAGAACTCTTGTATGAGGTAGGCTGGAATATAGCACAGTAACATTATCAAATGCCAGTGTGAAGTTGAGTCATATTGTGAAGGGCCTGGAGTGCCAGAATGAAGAGGTTGGGCCTTTTTTTTTTGTAGAGGCAGATGAAGAGGAGCCATTGTACCACTGTCCAATGGACAAGTAGCATGATGAACACAGTGATTTTGGCAAGTGCCTGGTTAAGTGGTTACATAGATGTTCTGGAATGGATAACACTATTCATTGTTGTTGCTGTTGTTGTTGAATGCAGGGCCAGGTACTGTACTAGGTGCAGGGGATAGGACCAGCAAAACCACATACAATGTATGCCCCAAAGGAAGAACTTAACAAATTAGATAAGCATGCAACAAGTGCAGAGCCTGAACCAAGAGCAAGTGTATGACTGTATGTGGTCACTCAGCAACCAGAATTGGACTTACTTCGGGGACTAGTCAAGACTTCCCTGCTGAGAACTGGACATCCATTGACACCAGTTCTAGGCCATCTCTGCCCCCAAACTACTGTGAATTACGGCAAATCACTGCCTCTCTGGACCACAGTATCCTCGTTTTATGAGAAGATACCCCAGATGATCTCATTTTCCTCCCACTCTGATGTTTGGGATTTTCCTCTCGGAAGACCACGAATCTCACTCTAAAGCTACTAACAGGCGTCTCGACATTAGAGCGAGGTACTTCCGTCCTTCCCTCGTTCCTGTCCAGGAGGCCTAAATCGGTGCCCGGTTGTCACGGCAACCGCTGGGCCCTCCTCCGGCAGGCGGAAACTTACAGTGACGACTGTAACTACCCACTATCAGGCGACCCATTTGCCAGGTTAAAACATGGCCACCGCTACAGCAACCGACCCAAGCTTCTCACTAAGTACCCGGGCCTGATCAGCCCTGGGGGCCTACGCTTGGGCAGAAAACGGAGGAACAGCCCCGCCCGTAAGCGAAGGAGATTTCCGGAAACCTTCACCCAAGCCTTGGCACCTCGGGTCTCTCCCTGAGGCCCCGACCACCGCCCTAAACGTCACTTCCGTCGACCCATGCGTCCAGGATTGACAGCGGTGCATATCCAATCATAAGCGAGCCCACACCCCAGGCCCAGGCGGGGCAGGCACAGGACTGGGAAGCCCCGCCCCTCGCCGACGTGTGACGTCGCGTCGCCATGGCCAGCTACCCCTACGGGCAGGTGAGTGTGTTGGGGGCGGCGGGCGATTTCAAGTAGGGACCTTGCCGAGTCCAGGCCTGGGCCCCGCTTTGCTTTCTCCTGGCATTCTCCGAGCCCTTCCACCTTCAGCGAGGTCTCGGGCGGCAGAGAAAGCAAAAAGGCTGGTCGGTCGCGCCTGTCAAACGTCACGCAGACTACAGGTCTGGGAGGTCGCGTCGCGCCCCCTCTGACGTCGCGCCGGCGGGGATTTGGGGACCTTGAACCCCACGTAATCAGGCTGGGCTCCGCCGGGACCCCACACCTTCTCAGGACTCCCGCGGGGACTCCCGGCGGGCTCACCGAAGTCAACAGAACATTGAGAACACTGGTTTCGTCGGCATCTTTCGGGGCGTCTGATAAAAATACGCTCCTGACATACTGCATGCGAATCATCAGGAGAATCTGTGGTTTCCGCAGGTTCCTCGAGTGACCTTGTTTTCTTAGTCTGACACCCCCGTTTCACTCATAAGAAAAGTGAAATCCAGAGAAGACACGAACTTAACCCGAAGTCTCCGGGCAGGCAGCAGAACCCGGAAGCCGTCAGCAAATACCCCCAGCCCATTTTGATCCTGCCAAGAACACAGCAAGGTGATTCTGTGGTCTGAATCCTTTGTTGGATGACAGATCGGTAGAGTGGTTAAGTTCAGCGTGGAGTCAGAAGAAGGTTCACACCTTGGCTTCATCACTTCCATAGTTCTGAGCCGTTAAACAGGGTATTTTGCCATTGTGAGTCTAAGCTTCAACCCCTCTTGAAAACTGGGCCCAATAATAGGGTCTATTTCAGAGTGCTGTCATGAATAGTAATGACGTCATGCTTGTAAAGCATTTGGTCCTTCTTTTTTTTTTTTTTTTTGAGAGACAGAGATCACAAGTAGGCAGAGAGACAGGCAGAGAGGAGGAAGCAGGCTCCCTGCTGAGCAGAGCCTCATGCGGGGCTCAATCCCAGGACCCTGGGATCATGACCTGAGCTGAAGGCAGAGGCTTTAACCTACTGAGCCACCCAGGCGCCCGCATTTGGTACTTCTAAGAGTGTAAGAGTATTTTAGTATTTGGATTTTTTTCTAGACTCCCTAGAAGGTCAGTGCCAGGAGGGACCTCAAAATAGCACCTTTATTTTAAGAAACTGAAGCCCAGGGAGGGCTCCTGATTTGCCCAAGATCGTACTAATTTAGGAGATAAAACCCGTGCAGGGAAAATTGGAAAGCAAAATTATATGGGATATTAGAAAGTGCTCAACAGAGTATAGTCACATGCCATAAGAATCGTGAGGGAGTGAAGCCCTTTGTGGCTTTTGGATTTGGACCTTTTTAATCTCAGTGAGGAAGACCCCATAAACATGCTAGCAGAGATTATTATCCCCAATTTATAGCTGGGGAAGGAGCCCAAAGAGGTTAAGCAGCTTGCCCAAGGTCACAGTATAGCAAGTGAGGGAGTGAGGCTAGGACTGGAACTTAGAACTCCTTTCATTGCATACTTAGCAGAGTAGACAAAAAGAGGCTAGCACGGGCTGAGGTTAGAAGGAAGTACAGCCTAACAGGGCTTCTGAAGCTCCATTGCATTTGTTGGGTCTTATGAAATGTTAATAGGTATTGCTAATCAAGGAGGATTCTGTGGTTAAGTTAGTTTGGAAAATACTTTGTGAAATACAGCTGGCTAAGTTCATTCAACATGAGGCATCTCAGAATTCATAATTTGTTAACATGCCTTGTAAATCTGCTAGAGAGGGATAGAATATGTGGTATTTCTTAAACTTACTTAGCCACAGAACTGCTTCCCATCCCCACCACCTTTTTCTAAAATTTCTGGTCATTTTTTGGTAACACTAGTGTTCTTGAGGAACACAGTTTGGAAAAACATTGCCATGGTGCATTGGATGGTCTGTATCAGAATCACCTAGGAGCTTTAAAAGCACACTTTTGGGGGCACCGATGGCCTCGTCATTTGAGCGTCTGACTTGGTTTTGGATCAGGTCATGATCTCAGGGTTGTGAGCCCGAGCCCTGTGTTGGGCTCTGCGCTCTGCCCAGAGTCTGCTTGGGATTCTCTCTGCTTCTCCCTCTGCGCCTGCCTGTCTCACTCTCTCCCACAAATAAATAAATAAATCTTTAAAAAAAAAAAAAAAAAAGCACATTTTTGGGTTCCACTTCAGACCTATTTTATACCCAGGAAGCGTCCAGGAATCTACATCATAGTAAGCTTCTGGGGGTATTTTGTATGCATCTTAGAGGCAGTGACATAGAAATTAAGAGCTTGAACTTCCAGGTTGGATACTGGACAGTATCCTAATTCTAGCACTTAATAGTTGCATGCCCTTGGACAATCCATCTATGGGCTCCGAGCCTCAGTTTCCTCACCTTTAAAAAGGGAGGAGTAATACTTCATAGGGCTGACATGAAGACAAGCTGATAAAGCTTGCAGCGAGCTTGGCACATTATTGATACCAAGTGTGTGCCAGTGCCTAGTGGCAGCCCTTGCTGTTTTGATGGCTGTTAGGCCACATGGCCTGGGCTTCTGCTCAGAGTGAAATACTGGAAAGGAGCATGGAGAGGAAGGTGTCTAGAATAGAAGAAGAAACGCTTTTATTCCCCCCCACCCAAACACACAACATACCCGGACCACTTGTGTAGCTCCTGGTCCAGGGTATTCCCAGGAAATGCTGGGTTGTTTCAAAGCATCCAAAGGCTTAGTGCTCCCTCCTTTCTACCCAGAACATAGTCCTGCAGGATTGCAACCTACTGTTAGGAGTCAAAACTCGAATTTTCCACTGCCTCCAGCCCTGGAGTCCTTGAGCATGGACTGAGGGTTGGAGCAGTGAAACTCAAGTAACCTTTGGTCCTGGGTGGGAGAGCCAGCTGGATGGGTTTCGGTGATTGAGAGCTTGGTCTCTAAGACTGAGAGATTTGGCTGCACGTCCCTGCTCTGCCACTTCCTTGCAGAAATTCCTTGCCAAATTCCAAGCCTCCGTTTTCCCTTCTTTAAAGTGGGGTCATAAGAGTATAAGAGTTATGTAAAGATTAAAGGAGATAACCCATGTAAGGTGCTTGGCGTGGTGTTGGACATATAGTAGATACTCCAAGGAAAGAATGATACAGATAGACAAATCGTGGAATCATTGTGATAAATGCTAGATGGGAGTAAGTGTAAGGCACTAGGACAGCACAGGAGGGACGCCTAACTAAGTCTGGGGGGGAGGAAGCCTTCTTAAAGGAGGTGACATAAGCCAAAAGCTGAATCACCAGTAGGCATTAGCTGAGTGAAGAAAGTAGAGGGGAGAGCACGCACAAAGGTCAGCAGATGGGAGCCCAGTATTTTAGAGGGATTTCAGGAGATCAATACGGAGTGAAGAAGGGGAAAGGGCTAAGCAATGACACCAGAACAGTAAGCCAGGGCCAGACCCTCAAGGACTTTGTATGCCTTTGGGGGGAGTGTGGACTTCATCCTGACTAATGAGGGAGCCGTAGAAGACGCTTGTCTCATTTGTGCTTTGGAGCTGGTACCGTGGGGGCACTGTGAGAATGGACTGAAGCAGGAGACCCTGGAGACAGGGAGACCCGTCTCAAAGCTGATGAAGTACCCTTGATTAGAGAGTATGGGGGCCTGGTGAAAAAGGATTTGAAAGCGTTTAGGAGGTAGGATTGAGAGAACTTGGAGAGAGAGATTGGGGTAATGGAGGGGAAGAAAGAGGAGGTGCCCAGGAGAGCACTAGGGCTTCAGGTTTGGGGGACTGGGTGGGAGGTACCACTCACTGACATGGGGACACAGAGGTAGGAATAGATTTGGAGAGAAGGTCCAGGAGGTTGTTGGATATGTGGGTCTGCAGCTCAGGAGAGATGACGCTGGACAGAAGGATTTCGGAATGTCAGCATCCAGGCGGTAATTGAAGTCTTGGGGTAGTTCTTGGCCCACTGTCTATTGGCTGCAGGTTTCTGGCCTTTAAATATTTTAGGAGGCTTTGCTGGTGAATGCCCAAACCACGCCTGTCTTCTTGATTGTTTAACCCCTTAAATGTGTGTTAGCCTCCTCCACCCGAAACTTGAGGGGCAGCTCCAGAGACCGGCCTCTTTTTGCAAGATGGCCTATTCCCTTCCCCATCAGGGCTCCACACAGGGCAACCTTTGATACCTCTGAACCTCACGAAGGTCTTGGGGGCAGAAGGAAGACCCCTTGCGCCCAAAGAAAATAGAGAACTTCCTGAGTGGGTTATTGAGGAGGAGGTGAGTCCCCCACCCCTTGCAGGCATGCAAGCAGATTCAAGAAGGTGCTGCAGAGATTCCGTCCTCTCCTGAGTGGCTGGACTGGAGGCTCTCAGATCTCTCACAGTCCTGTGGCTCTCAGATCGGGTCTAGGTGCTGCGGAAAGAAAAGAGTATGATTCCTCCGCTTCTCCCTGATTCCCGGGCTCAGAACCTCTGAAAGATCGCCTAATCCAGCCCTTCCCCCTTCAGCCCTGTCCACTGTAGAAATCCATCATGTCTGACAGTTACATTGAGGACAGTCCTTGTTCGGTCATGGTTGAGTGAACACAGGGGAGGGTAGTAGAGTAGAGGCCCTGTTTTGAATCTCAGCTCACCCATTCTAGCTGCGTCATTCATCACAGGCATCCTGGGAAACTGTGCCTTAACTTTCTCATCTGTGACATGGGGGTAATAGCACTTCCCTAACAAGACAGCATCAGTGGGAGCCGCTGAACCGGAAGCACCTGGCAGAGCTTCCGGAAAATGTTAATTGCCCCTCCCTGACCCCAGTAGAGCAAATGTAGTTTATGAGTGATCAGTAAAGACCCAGGGAGGAGCGCCTGGCGGGCTCTGTTGGCAGCATGTGCCAAGCTTGCAATTCCTGATCACAGGATTGAGTTTGAGACCCACATTGGGTGTGGAGATTGCTTAAAAATAAAATCTTGGGGGCCGAAAGAGTCCCACGGATAGTTTTCTGTGATGTTTCAGAAATCGTGATTGCTGAACTCTCTCTCTCTCTCTCTCTCTCTTTCTCTTTCTTTCTCTCTTTTTTTCTTTCACAATCTTGTGTTGATCAACATGAAATGCTCTTGGAAAAAGTCTCAAAAGGATTGGCAGCATGGAGTAGCATAAAAGAACAGGGAGTCAGGGACTCCGGTTTTCATGCCTGGTTCAGACCTTCACTGACAACTCCGTGACCCTGGGAACCATCATCCCCAGACTTTCTCCCTGGCCTGGGTTCTGCCTCAGTCAGTGGCTCCGCTTCATCTGTACACTCTGGATAACCTGAGTCATCCTGAGCACTTCTTTTCCTTCCCCCGCCATCTCCTCCCTAATCGAATTAGTCGTCAAGTCATGTCTAGCCTATCTCTGAAATAGCTTCAGAATCCATCCTGTTCTCTCCATGTCTAAGTCCGCTGTCTGGTTCAAGCCCTGCCTGCCTAACACCTGGGCTGCTGCCTCCCCCGCGAGCTCATCCCCCACCCCACTGAGGGGTTAATTCTCGAAACAAGGCTCTGATCACGTTCCTCCTCTGTTGGAAACCTTTCTATGGCGCTCTGTTTCCTCAGGCATAAAGCCCAAACTCTTCAGAGCGGGATTCATCTGCTCAAATATTTATGGAGGCTTGCAGGTGCCAGGCACTGTGCTGGACCCTGGGTACCCTGATGAATGAGGCCCAGTGTCTGGCCTTGGGGAGCCCACTGTAGCGTGGAGGAGACACAGATAGACAGAAAGTTCGTTAAGACACCAGAAACTCACCCGCTCACTGAAACGCAGCAGGAGGGGAGCCTGGCCAAGGAGAGTGTGAAGAGCCTGCCTCTCTCCGTTCACCTTGCGTCCTTGCCCCCGCCCCTGCTTTCCAGCCATACCCCCCACCCCTCTGGGCTCACTCCCAGGCCTGTGCCCATCTTTTCCCTCCTGTCTGGAATGTCCTTTCCTGCTTTGGGGAATGCCTCAGCATCCTTCAAGGCCAGCTCCAGTATCACTCCTGCCTCCTCCAGGAAGCTTTCCTTGACTCACTTCACGCATTGCTTCATTGGATTCCTCAGCCATCATTCAGCAAACGGAACAAATTCCTCTGTCTGCACCTCCTTGATAGCATTGAAGTGGACTTTTCTGATGGCACCGATCAAACTGTACTCGAATCACCAGTGGGACCCTCGGGGTCCTATTTAGTTTGACACCCCAGGCCTAGTACGATATACTCTGTAAGTGTTTGCTGCATGAAGTCGTTGTGCTTGCGTACCTCAGTTTTCATCTGAAAAGCCGCCTACTAATAGCTTCCTATTTTCTGTTTGAGGACTGTCGGCAGGTTCTGCGGTAGCATCTGCATGTTTGTCAAAGTACTCGCTAAAGGTGAGGGCTCTGACCCAGGGCAGAGAGCAGAGGGTTTAGTCGCCAGATTGTGCCAGACCCAGCAGGCCCCTGGCATGTGATACTGGGAGGGTCAGAGGACCTGCCTGGCAGCACCTGCTTTGTTGGGGTGGCGGGGGACTTCCCAGGCGGAAGGCCTGGGCCTCAGGTGCCCTAGGCCAGGGGAGTTACCAGCCCCGGTGTGGTGGGAGGTGGTCCGGCTCCATCTCTGCCTCCAGTTCCGTGGGATTTGAGCAGGTCCCTTTCCTTCTTTTTAGTTTCGCCATCGGGAAACTGAAGGGGTTAGACCCCCACCTTCCACGCACCCCTCCCATCACACTGCTCCAGCACCCTCGGAATCTTTTTCGTTCTTTTCATCCCGGCTCAAACGCTGCTTGCTTCTGGAAACGCTCTCGACTTCACCCTCTCTCCTTTCTGGTTCACGGCTTGTGCATGCACTTGAAACACCTGGTTCCTTGTGCTGTTTTGTTAGATGTTATGAAGAGCGTTTCCGCACCTCTGCTGTTAACTAGGAGCCCCTTCCCACCAGCTCTCACCTTTATACACCCCCTCCCCAGGAATTTACCTGGCCTAGGGCTTTGCGGGTGATGAGTAATGTAACAGTAGCCAAGATTTCTAGATCATTTGCTCTATGCCAGGCACTGTTGTAAGGACTTGTTTTCTTATATCAGTGGTTTTCAGACTCTCTTTTTGAGTCACTATGAGGCATCTGCAGAGCTCCCTCGGGATCTAACAGAGGAGGGGGCCTGCCTGGCCGGGGCTCTGGCACCCCCACCGTGCTTCAGCCAAAGCCACTTTCTTTCATCAGTTTTTAAATTTTTGTTTTATCAAAAGAGTCTTTAGCTAAAAGTTAGACTGACAAAATTCTGCTGCATTTATGTCTTGTAATCAGCAGAGCGGCCAGTAAGGGAGAGAGGATTGTGTTTTACCTGTGAAGGAGCAGGCTTGGAGAGAGGAAGCCTGGGACCCGCAGCGAGAGCTCCGCTGGCAAGTGGAGTTCTGAGTCAGGATTGGTGTGTGACTTCGCTGTAGAGAAAGAAGTCTTGCCGCCAGCTCTGCAGTTTCCAAAACCTCAGAGCTCCCAGCGTGCTGAGTGGGGAAGGTGGAAGGGCCTGCTTCCTGCTTCCCCTGCCCCAGAAGCCCCCTACCTTGAGCCAGCAGACCTCCTTCAGA
Organism: Mustela nigripes; assembly: GCF_022355385.1. Lineage (NCBI taxonomy): Eukaryota > Metazoa > Chordata > Mammalia > Carnivora > Mustelidae > Mustela > Mustela nigripes. The sequence continues at coordinate 23,405,885 of NC_081570.1, read as the reverse complement.
TGAAGTGTGAGTTTGGCCTCAGCCTCGAGGGAGAGTGTCCCAGAAGCTAGCAAACACGATAAAAAGAGCAAGTCCAGGCTCTCCGCGGCTAGGCCACTAGTGTGCCTTCTAGGTTTATCTCCAGCGTGTCTAGATGGTAACTCCCCTCAGAGCTGGGCCCAGCTGCTCCCCGGACCCCTGCACCCAGCCTGTCCACAGCTGTGTTGGGGCTGCGCTCTGCCATGTAGGTGGTTACAGCTGAACACTGAGTTTGGGGATCCCTGGCTTGTGGTGTGGGGACTTGGATGAAAGAGGGAATGCCCCCTCGTCTGCGCTAAGGGACAGATGGCCTGGGTCCCGGCCCCAGCCCCTCCACGCAGTCTGGGTGCAGTTTTTCTGGACTGGGGTTTCCTCCTGTGTCAGAGCGCTTCGCGCACTTGGTCTCTTTTCATTCACATACCAGCCTGGGAGGTAGGCACTGTTGATTCCTGTTTAGAACAAAGGATGTTGAGGCTTAGGGAGGGGAAGTCAGTCCGGTGAGTAAATGGCAGAACCTGAATTCAGACTGGTTTTCTTTGACTCTTACTGATTCTGCTCCCTCCAGTGCCTGAGGAGCAGGGTCTCCCCAGCCTGTCCCAGAGTCACCAGGGAGAAGGGGACATGCTCTCGTATCTCGAGCTATTCTCAGCTGAGGAAGACGTGCTGCAGCCCATGCCCGGGACATGTTGCTCGGGGTTGAAGAGCAGCGGGTGGGGGGACCGTGTTTGCGCTGTCAGTCCTCAGGGAGCCATGGGGGTGGCACCGGGGGTGGGGGTGGGATTTGGATTCCTTTGCCTCCTCGTTTGTTCAGTAATTACTGAGCCTACAGTCAACACTGGGGGCAGGGGAGAACGTGGCCAACCAGACACGATCCCAAGCCATCACGGAGCCCCTTGGTGTGATGGTGGGGAGCCAGGAGAGCGGGATTCTAGCCCTGACTCCACATGTCATTGGTGGTGTGATCTTGGGTAGGTTTTCTCTTCTCTAGAAGCCTCAGGTTGTCCATATGAGCAAATAGGGCACAATTCCAGCCCTGCCTCTGGGAAAGACTGACAGGGGCCGGGTTTCTTGACAGTACAGGGTCATGCTGTGGCTGGTTTCCGGCCTTACTGTTTTGATTGATGGTTTGCTCTTGCAGGGCTGCCCAGGAGCTGGAGGACAAGCGCCCGGAGCCCCTCCAGGCAGCTACTACCCTGGACCCCCGCATGGTGGAGGGCAATATGGCAGTGGGGTACCCGCTGGTGGCGGTTATGGAGGAAGTCCTGCCCCCGGAGGGCCTTATGGACCGCCAGCTGGTGGAGGACCCTACGGACACCCCAACCCTGGGGGACCCCCCTCTGGAACTCCAGGAGGACTGTATGGTGGAGCAGCCCCAGGGGGCCCCTATGGTCAGCGGCCTCCAAATTCCTACGGGGGCCAGCATCCTGGGCCTTACGGACAGGGACCTCCTCCAGGTAAGTAGGGATCTTGGACTCCAGGTCCAAGATCTCTGACCTTGTTCTGAGTTCTCCAGGGCCCATCCTTGCCCTTCCTGTGGGTATGCTGGCAGCTTGGTCTCCGGCACCCTAGCATCTTGCCTGCAGCTCCTGCTTGCATCAGCAGAGCATGAAGTCCATGAGTTGGCTTTGCTGCGGGGACAGCAACTCCACAGTCACTTGGGCTTATGACAACAAACGTTTATTTCCATTGCTTGCTTGCACTTCCTTACTCTTGCTTACATGTCCGCAGCTGTGGATCTGGCTGCTGAAGTTCCGTGCCACGTGTCTTTTCCTTCCAGATCCGGGCAGAGGGAGCAGCCCTTAGTTGAGATAGGCTGTTCCTGTGGCAAGACAGGTCGGGGCAGCTAGCAGGAATGCCCGGTGCCTCTGAAACGCTTCTGCATCGAAGTACTTTACATCTCTTCCACTTCTGTTCGTTCTCGTGGCCAGAACGAACCAGAATCCCTGGTTAAGCCTGACGTCAGTCAGATGGGAGGGGACAGTGCTGTCCTGCAGGGGCTCTGCAGGCCACTGGGCAGTGGAGAGGATGCACTGTGCCCTTACAGGGGATCAGCAAACAACCGGCAGCAGTGGACCGTGGGGAAAACCCATGTCTGTGTGAGAAGACTGGCCGCTATATATAGAAAAGGAAGGTGGTAGAGTTGTTGAAAGCTTAGGCCTTTGAGATCAGGCCACGTGCTGACCTGACTGAATGACTTCACCTCTTATTTTTTTTTTTTAAATGATAATTTTTTTAAAAAGATTTTTACTTATTTATTTGACAGAAAGAGATCACAAGTAGGCAGAGAGGCAGGAAGAGAGAGAGGGGTAAGCAGGCTCTCTGCCGAGCAGAGATTCCCGATGTGGGACTCGATCCCAGGACCCTGAGATCATGACCTGAGCTGAAGGCAGAGGCTTAACCCACTAAGCTACCCAGGCACCCGATAATTTTTTTTTTAAAGATTTTTATTTATTTATTTGACAGAGAGAGACCCAGCGAGAGAGGGAACACAAGCAGGAGAAGTGGGAGAGGGAGAAGCAGGCTTCCCGCTGGGCAGGGAGCCCGACATGGGACTTGATCCCTGGACTCTGGGATTGGCAGACGCCCAATGACTGAGCCACCCAGGCACCCATGACTCATCTCTTTATGCCTCACATGTACACATCTGTAAAATGGGGGAGTGCCACTACCTGACAAGTTTATTAATAAGGGTTTGATGAGAAGGTGCAGGTAAATGCTGGGTAGAGTGGGAAGGGCTTAATACTCAGTATTCTGTGAGCTAACTCATTCTGGGTACGTTCTCAGCAAAGACGTATGCCGCACGTAATGTGATAGCACTTGTGGTGAGGGTGTCACGCCTGAGAGATACTGAGGCAGGAGAATGATGGGATGCAGGGAGGGTAAAGAGCAGAGGGTGCTGGAAGGGAGGTATTGTACAGGTGGAGGTTGGGGGCTTGGAGGGTCAGTGGGGCAGGGAATCCTGGTGGGGCCTTCAGGTGCCCTGAACATGACTGTGTGACCTCAGGCAGGGGGTCAGGGAAGGTGAGCACCTAGACTGCTCCATCTGCCCGGACTCTTTCATCGGCCCCTTCGTAGAATGCTTATTCCCAGGAGACGAAGCCAGCAGCATGCAGCCAGGAAGCGTCTGGTGCATCTGCAAGGCCTCCTGGGAGTGGCCCCTCAGGGAAGCTGCCACACTTTCCTGCACCTTCCCAGGCAGGTGGCCTTGAGGGAGAGCTCACATACTGGGGGTTCCAAACAGAGCCAGTGGCATTTATCTTGTCAGAGCCCCGAGCTTCTGGCTGTTTGCTTTCAGCTCAGCAGCTTCGTGGGGGAGTTCCTCCACCTTCTAAAATTGTGTCTGTGAGCCCACGTGAGGTCACTGCAGGTCAAGGAGCCCCGCTTTGTGAGGCTCATTCCTTTAGGGCCCGAGGCCTGAGATCATCTCCGGGGCTGCAGAAAGTGGAGAGATGTGCCTCCGACTCTGAGCTGCTCCCCGTCTGCAGCTTCCACTCACGTGGCCGCCGTTGCCTCCTCTCCCGTGCGGCTCGTGTCTCCCTGGAGCTCTCCTGCACGCGAGTCACTGGGAGGCCCTGCCTCAGCCCCACCGGATGAATCCAGGAGCTAGAGTGCCCGCGCCACTGCTCTGCAAGACAGATTTGCCCATCAAAGGTGCCCCACGGCTCTCAGGGACGTTCCCCCAGGTGCTCAAGACCCACCGGGCCTCTCCAGCCTCCACACCTGCTGGGGACTGTCCCCGCTGTCCACCTGAGTCCCGCCGGAGTTCCTCTGAACACGTTCCGCCCCTGCCACCTGCTTTCCTTCTCCCCATCACAGCTCTCTTCCCCTCCGTTCAGTCAGCCCCTCCTTTGGGAAGACATGCCCGCACAGGTTGGCAGACCCTTTGCCGCAGCTTTATTTTGCTTTTGCCTCAGTTACTCATCACACGGCCCTGGGACATCGGTCTGTTTTCGGAATGGGGCGATCAGTACTCCGAAAACTCACCATTTGTCTAAAGTCCCACAAGCTGGTGAGGCTCAGAGCTCTTTGCCTCCAGAGCCTGGGCTCTTCTTTGCAGACCGCCTGGACCACATGTCCCAGAGACACTCTCACCTGGGGCCACAGCCCTTGCTCTCTGTGGCTCAGCTGCTGTTTCAGGAAGGCGCTATGGGACCTGCCCAGGTTTCCTATCCACGGAGGTCACCTAGGCCTTCAGTCAAGCAAACCTTTTTCTCTGGGCCTCACCTCTGGGACTAGGCGATGGTTTCTGCGTGCCACTCTGGCCTGTGGCTGCCCCTGATGCTGCCTTGTGGGAAGGATCACTTTTGGTGGCCAGTTCACTCAGTCTGCTTTCCAACACGAGGGCCTGTGTGCCTCCCCACTGTTATCTCCCACCCCTTCACCCTGCATGGCTTTCCATACGAATGATCCTTTCCTCTACCTGCTTACAGACACGCAACGCTGTTTGAACCTCAGCAGCACCAGTAATCAGCAGTTAGATAGAACTTAGATTGTAACAGATGCTGACTTCATAGTAATCTTGTGAAGTAGATGCTCCTGTCCTCACTTTACAGATAAGAAAACTGAAACAGAGGGTGCCTGGGTGGCTTAGTGGGTTAAGCCTCTGCCTTCGGCTCAGGTCATGATCTTAGGATCCTGGGATCGAGTCCCACATCAGGCTCTCTGCTTGGCAGGGAGCCTGCTTCCTCCTCTCTCTCTGCCTGCCTCAATGCCTACTTGTGATCTCTCTCTGTCAAATAAATAAATAAAATCTTTAAAAAAAAAAAAAACAAACCTGAAACAGTTTAAATAAGCCACAGCCACAAATGGGGGAGCTGCTACTTAAACCACGAGGCCAGCTCTGGCATGAATGCAGAACCTTCCCTGTCTAGGTCTGGCTCCATGCTAGCCCTTGGGCACTGAGAGATGAGTTTTAGGCTGGGAGCTTGCCTACAGCTTACTCCAACTCCAACCTGGAAGAGGGTGGAAGAAAACATGCACACGGGTGATCAGGGCCCTAAGAGAGGAGTACAACGGAGAAGGGAAGGAAGCCTTTCCAGAGATGGACAGGGAAGACCCTATGGAAGGAATGGCGTTTTATTTGGGTCTTGCAGGGGGACAGGAAATGATGCAGAGAGATGAGGGAGAAGGGGTCCATGGCAGGGAACAGTGAGTACAGCCTCTGGTGGGAATAAGGAGGGATGGCTAAGAGCGAGTCTGATGCTTCATCTGGGCTAGAACAGAGCCGTGAGGCGGACAGAGTGGGAGAGGTAGGCAGGAGTGGACCACACTGGAATGCCAGAATAAGGCTGCTGGACTGTTTTGTAGGCAATGGAGCCTTGATAGAGTTTTGAGTTGAGGCCAGGGGAAACAGGTTAGAACCGAGTTGGATTTTAGAGATTCCTTGATAACAAGTGAAGAGTGGCGGAGAGTAGCTATAAGGATGATTTGGTTAGGCCTTTTGGTCTGTTCTAGCAATCCATGTGGGAGGTGTTTAAACCAGGGCCGGTGCATAGGAACGGAGAGGGGATACGGAACTAGGCAACTCTCTGGGTGCGTGGGGGCGAGGAGGTTCAGAGATGTCTCCAGGGAGGTTTGGGGATGGGGATCATGCGTGGGAGCTGATGGGGAAGGAGAAGAGGCAGAGTTCCATGGCCGTAATACACTCTGGTGACTCCTGATGGAATGTGTCCACTGTCGCCGCGTCAGGGAAATCAGACATGAATCAGACCTGGTTCTCACACCAGAGAGCCGCCTGCTATTGTGACTCTCAAAATACCTGTTTCTCGGCTTTGCATGTCAATTGCTCCGCAAACACTTTTGGATTCCCAGTCTATGGAGAAGAGAGAATCCTTCTTTTCAGAGCATTCTTAGTCAGCTGGAAAGTCCCTGTTTCCTAGAAACTTAAGATCAAAGAGAGGAATGACTGGAACACTGTAGGAAAAGCCCAGCAGATTCACAGAGCAGAAGCCCACTACAGATACTCCTTGAGTCTATGCTCAGAGACTCTACTCTGAGTCTTCCGTCAGGATAAGGCTGTTGGCTTGATGGAAGGTGGGGTAGGTGGCCTTGTGAGGCTTTGTGGGTAAGGAACGCCTGCCCCCAGGGAGGCACCAAGGCTGGCCCTTCCCAGCACGTCCTTGGACTGGCTCTGAGACCCGCTTCTGACTTCTCTGGTTTGTACCCCTGCTCACAGGTGGCGTTCCTCCAAATGTGGATCCTGAGGCTTACTCCTGGTTCCAGTCAGTGGACTCCGATCACAGTGGCTACATCTCCATCAAGGAGCTGAAGCAGGCTCTGGTCAACTCTAACTGGTCCTCTTTCAATGACGAGACATGCCTCATGATGATCAGTGAGTCCTAGCTCTTCCCTGGGGGCTGTGGGCTCGAGTGGGGCAGAGCCACCTGACTCCTGATGGCAGGTGGGCAGCCATTCAGGGGAGAAATCTTTTAGCCAGGAAAGACTTCTGGCAGGAAGTTGGATTCAAGGTGAGATCCTCTAGACTGAGAGCTCTTTCCCTTAGATTTGTCCTCAAGTTCTAGACTTTTTGAGCCCCAGGTTCAGTTTTCCATTCTGCAGAATGGGACTCCCTGCAGATGGCACCAAGGGGGTCGGCGGCCGGCTGGGCACGGAAAATGCGGTTCTGGAAGGGCTAGGGCTGAGGGTGGCCAGGGGCAGGGGCTGGTCCACATTTGGTGAGAGTATGTCTAAGGTACAGGCATCTGGGCCTCAGGCCTGTGATTCTCTGGAGTCTCTTGCTCTGGCCTGGGTGCTGCCCGAGGACTCTGGGCCTTCCGTCCTGAAGCTTTTCTTCTTCTCCGTTCCCTCCCCACCCAAGATATGTTTGACAAAACGAAGTCAGGCCGCATCGACGTCTATGGTTTCTCAGCCTTGTGGAAGTTCATCCAACAGTGGAAGAACCTCTTCCAGCAGTACGACCGGGACCACTCCGGCTCCATTAGCTACACGGAGCTGCAGCAAGGTGAGGGCCGTGGGAGGGGCTCGGTGCAGAGGCAGAGCCCCGAGTTTCCACTCAGTCCCTGTGCCGGGGGAGCCGCTGTTCTCTAGCCTCTGACTGCCAGAAGCCCGTCGTCACGGTAAAATGCTGCTCTCGGCACAGGTGTGCTCCCCATCCCGTCTGTGGTCTGGCTGTGACACCGAGCCAAGATCCAGGGCCAGGGAGCACCCAGTTCCAGGAAGGGGCTAGACTCCCCTCGGGACGGCACTCCTGGCTAATGCTGGGGACTCGGCAGCCCAGGGCACCTGGAGACCAGGACCGGTGGCTGGTGTGGCTCCTTCCTTTCTGGTAGCCAACATGCTAAATGGAAATAGCCATGTATGGGGCTCAGAAAGGTGTTTTTGTGGCCATCTCTGCTCTAAAGCAGTTTCCTTCCCAACTCTGGGACCCAGACCTCGCTAAAAGTGACAGTAGCTCTAATGACATGAGGCCATAGCTCCAGGTCCGGTTCTGACCGAGTCTGACTTTAGAAGATGGGTGGTCAGTGTGCTGATAAGAATCTGACAGGGACCTTTGCCACCTGGGAGGGAGAAAGGGCTCCCCAGAGAACCAGGCCCTTGGGCCCGGGCACGGATTTCAGTAGATGGAGGAGCTCTATGGGTGGGGGTGGGCTCACCGGCTCTGCACCCTGGATGAAGGGCAAGGACATGACCTGCACTGATCCTGTCTCTTTTGCCTGGTCCTGTCATGGATGTTGGTAAGGGTGATACTGTCACAACAAGATATGTGTTTATTGACTGCTTGCTGTGGGCCAGGCACTGTAATAAGCAGGGTTAACGTCACTCACGCTCCCTGGGTGACAGCTAGTGTCTGTTATTCCCCACCCTTATGTGAGGGCGCTCTTCTTTTTGCCCTTTTGCAGATGAGCAAACCGAGGCAGAGTTTAGGCAACTTTCCTAAGGGCCACATAGCAAAAGGGGAGCTTTTAGCCTGGGCTAGTAGATATGTGGAGAGGAAGAAAGGAAACCTCCCAGGTTGGGGACAGGGTAGCACGTAGGCCATGACCTTGGAACCACCCAGCAGCCCTGCCTGGGGAGATGGTGATTTTATTATTTTTAACGAATTCCACTGAGGGCTTACTATGTGTCAGGCACTGTGCCAAGTGCTTTGCAGGATCCCCGCCCTCAGTCCTTACTAGGACCTACAAGGTGATTTTAGCCCCACTTTAGAGAGGATAAGACAGGATTAGCAAGGTTAAGTAATTTGCCCAGGGGCTGTCTTAACTCCAGAGAAGGCCTTTGCCTGTCTCCCTCTGTGCCACACTGCCTCTGATGTCCGCCCTGGGCTATGGGGTCCTGGCGGCTCAGGGTTCCTTCTGTAACGCAGATGAGTCCCAGAGGAGCATGGCTAGCTCCATGTCATTCTGGGACCCTCTGGGCCAGATTGAACAGAGAGTAATGGAGATTTGGAGAACGGGATTGGGGCTTTCCAGCCAAGGAGAGCATCCAGAGAGAGTCCCTTTTGGGCTCCCGCTATCTCAGACAGGCCGTAGGGATGTCTTTCCTCTCTCCATTTTGGTTTTCATCTCTTCAAAGTCCCTTGCACTGCTGGGCTCCCCAGCGCTGGTTGACAGCCGTGCTCACGGTGGGGTTTTGTGTCTGCTCCCTGTGCCCCTCCTCCGCAGCTCTGTCCCAGATGGGCTACAACCTGAGCCCCCAGTTCACCCAGCTCCTGGTCACCCGCTACTGCCCGCGCTCCGCCAGCCCCGCCATGCAGCTAGACCGCTTCATCCAGGTGTGCACCCAGCTGCAGGTGCTGACCGAGGCCTTCCGGGAGAAGGACACAGCCGTGCAGGGCAACATTCGGCTCAGCTTTGAGGACTTTGTCACCATGACAGCTTCTCGGATGCTCTAAGCTGGCCCATCTGGGGAGAGCAGAGTGGACCAGGGACCTTTCCTGGCTCCTGAGAGTGGGAGAGGCGTGTGGGCCTCTCCTCTTTTCCTGCCCCTCCTAGAAAAAGATTCTCCCTTTCCTGATGCAGCACTGTTTCCGAAGAGGGCCTGGAGTCCCGTGTCCCTGTCACCAAATTGTGGGGACCTGGGCAGAGGCCACACAGGTAGTGGCCTGACCTAAGAGAGGACTGAAGTTGAATGTCCTGAGCATTTAATGTCCTGAGCCCTAAGCATTTAAATGGCCCAGCCTTGTGCCAGGAACAGGAGATGTCAGTGGAGTGAGTAGTGCCCAGTCAGCTGAGCTCCAGCCTCTGGCTGATCCTTCTGCGCCCTGACACCAGTGGTAAGTGTTCATTAGCCTCTTGCCATTAGCACCTGAGCCCCCTCACCTACACCGTCTTGTCTAATGAGCTCAGTTTCTCCAAAGTGGAAGTTAACCAAGCAGGAGGGAGGTTTGTCCACGGCACCAAGTGGCTTGGGTTCCACCAGCCCCACGTCCCAAATCCGCGCGTGTTGACTTCTAGCTGCCTGGGTGCCGTCCCTGCTCAGGGAGCTCCGACAGTCTGCTCTCTGGGCGTCCTCGGCCAGGCTCCCCCTCTGCAGCTTGGACCCTCCCTTGCCTGCCATTGTCTGCTTGGCTTCAGTCCCAGTTGCCTCCTCCCAACGCCAATGCTCTTTTTTTATTTGTGGTTTTGTTGTTTTTTTTTCTTCTTTCGGGGCCAAAAGTCCAGTGAAACTGTAAGCTTCAATAAAAGGACAAAACTCTGTAGTCCTACGCGTCCATCCCACCTTCCGAGCTGTGGGCTCAGCTCGTCTGTGGAATTTGGGCATGCGCATCCATTCGGCGAACATCGAAGTGCACACTGCACGCCGCACGGTGTGGGAAGGGGCGTCTCATGGGGACATGGCCCACGTGGGGCCGGTCCCATTTACCAGGGTGGAGCTCCAGTGCAGGGGTTGGCCCGGTTCATGTGTTTTGTCACCATTCTAGGACTGTCGCTGTTCTAGGACTGCGCTCTGGGCCACAGGCACCACCCCAGACTTCACAGCATGGCCTTTTTTTATTATCTCAAGCCCTAGTTTGATCTTCCAGACAAACTGCATTTATTAAGTCATAACTTTCCCCCATTTTTATTAAGCACAGACATCTGTCCTTGCTAGCTGCTGGGTCTTGAGATCAGTGTGATAATCAGTCTACACCAAATGTCTACAGTGATCTGACAGAATTTCAATCAAAAGCCAAGACACCAGACATTCTGGTTTGTTGGGGGCGGGGACCTGATTATGGGCACTGTGTGCTAATTCTTTTCCTCTTGGGGATGAAGAGAAGAAAGCTCTGGGCCCAGCAGGTGGTGGGTGGAAGCAGCTCAGTGAGGCCCTGCAGGTATGTCGGGCTCAGCCAGCTCAGCCCTTTTGTCCCCTGGGCTGCCAACATGCTAGAATGCTGGCACCAACCCAGGTGGAACCCAGTTCCGGAGGCCAAACTCCACCCGGGGCTAGAATCCTCTCTGTTGCCCCTTGGTCAGGTCTGCCTCTGCCTACCAGCCTCCAGGGACAGACAGCTCAGTGCCCTTCCAGGAAGCAGGCTTCCTCTGACCAGCAAACACTTCCTGATGAGGTTCAAAATCCTGCCACCTTGAAAACCACCCCTGGACTAGGGTTTTCCCTCTTGGGCCACCCAGAAGCTCTCTCTCCCCTTCCTCCCAGCCCCACCTCTAGACATTGAGAACTGCCCTGTTCCCCTGGGAACTCCCTTCCCTGGGCTGGCTGGCCCCTGGTGCTTCCGCAACTCTTCCCTGAGCATTGCTCACCTTGGCATCCTCGTCCTCTGAATCTTCTCCAGTTCATCTGAACCTCCCCAAGTGGAGGCCTTGAGCCCACTGTTGGACTGGATTCAGCCAGCGGAATAGAGTAGAATGAAGCCATTACAGGACGCTTCTGTCCTTCGCTCCCACCGAGCCAGGTGTCGACAGCAATGTCTCTAGAATGGCACCAATCACAGTCTCAGCCTCATTCTCAGCCCGGGCTCCTTAGGCCCAGACCGGGGTTGGTCCTCGTGGGTATGGTTGGTTCCAAGCTTGGGAGCCTGCTGTCACACACCATTCTGCACAGTGCACCTCCGAGCCTGGCTACATGAAACTTGGCCCACAGCTTGGGATCGCAAGGCCAACAGGAGCGAGGAAGGAGCAGGGTGGCCTGTCCCACCGGGCAGCACCCGGGCATCCGTGGAAATGGCCACAAGCACTGGGTTGGAGAGTCGCCCAGAGAGTGGACAACATCCTTAGGCCATACCTTCCACCTGCTCTAGGAGAAGTGTGATGCCTAAGAGGAGGGGCGCTTAAGCATCTCTGGGCCGGGGCCCCGGCAGGACCATGGTTTTGCCCCATTTTTTTGGTGGGGGAGGTCAGAGGGAGCCCGGAGCTCCATTCATCAAATCAAGCAGAGCCAGGGGTCACGCACAGCTGAGCTGGCCCCTGCCAGATGTCTCCCGCCCGTCAGCGGAACTCTCCTCAAGCCCGCACTCCACTTCCCGCCCTGGCAACGAGGGGCAGGGCCTCTGGCAGCCCTCTAATCATCTTGGTGGCAGATGGAGCACGTTTGGGGCTCTTTTTATCCTGTGAGTTCATAGAAAATAAATGCAAGCCTGACTTCCAAGAAGGTGAAGATAATAGTAAATCAGTCTGTTAACCCCGCTGTCTGCCCCCACATCTCCCTTACCTCCCATAGGCCACTGGGACCAGAACTGTCACAGCAGACAGTTGTGTCCAGGACCCAGGTCCTGCAGGAGGCAGTAATGCATGTGCTCTGAATCTGGGCTCAGAGCCCATCTGGGATCCAGGGTGTTGGGAGGGGTGGGCGGTGGTCAGCAGATCATAGCATTCCAGTGCTGCCTGGTCTTCTCCTACCCCAAGCTTCCCCACCATCTCTCTCCTCACCTCAGCAGCACAGATTTTGTGCAATGACAAGGAAAAGGAACATTCAGTGCCAGGCTTTTAATTACAATTGCTTCAGGCTGCTGGCCTCCATGCCAAATGGCCACACGGAGAGTGTTCTAGCACACCAGAAAGCCGACGGGGTCCAGTCTGCGGTGCACACAGCACGTGGCCAGGATGGGGCTGTGTTCCTACCAGGGAAAGCCTGGACCCCGATTCGTTCATGTGGGCCTCAGAGCAGCTGGGCTTTCCGCTGGAGCCGCTGGGCCAGATGGCACTGCCCGCCAGGACCCTTACAACAGACTCCAGGGAAGGCCTGTAATTGGGTGGGAGAGAGATCTTTGGGAGGAAGGCCGAGCTGCGGAAGGATGATAGGGATGGATGAGACTGTGGGGCACAGCCATGTGGGAGGAATAGGATAATCCCATCCACAACACTTCACAATCTACAACGAGCTTTCTGCTTTCTCGAGCATGCTTAATCCTCCCATCAATCCTGCTTAGGAGACAGGGCTCAGAGAAGGGAAGTCACTTGCCCAGAGTTAAACAGGCAGAAAACCAGGTCTGGAGCCCTGGCCTCCCATTGCATCCAGCAGTCTCCACAAGAGTCAGGGGAGCAGCCCAGGCAGGAAGCAGCTCGTACCACCTCCCCCTCGGGAGCCACCAGGGCGACACCTCAGGGCAGCACCGTGGTGACACTGGTGAGCACCACGTGCTCGGGGACTTTGGAGACGGAGTACCGGCTGTGCAAGGACAAGGACTTGTGGCTGGCAGAGGAGCGGGGGCTGGGGGCCTTCGGAGAGTCGCAGGGACCCAGGCCAGGCAGGCAGCTGGAGAAGGCGGCCTTAAACTGCTCCCGGAATTTGCCTTGGTTGGAGACAGAAGACACAGCCATAAGGAGATGGATGAAGCAGGAAGGTCCTTGGGCCCAGGAACACCCACGCAGCTCCAGCCAAGCTGCCTGTGAGGGGGCGGGAGGGCAGGGGAGAGCTGGGAGGAAGAAAGCCCCAAAGGCGACCTTGGCATTGCCAGGGAGAGTGAGAACAGAGGCCCCGGAGCAGTTCCCAAGGAGAAATGCAATTTTCATCTGATTCCTTGACTGCACTCTGGCTCTGAGCCTGGCTCAGAACGTGGTGTCTGGTTCCGGGGCCTGGGGCCACCTTGGTGGGGAGCGGGAGGGGCTCGGACTCATGGCTATGGCTAGGCTATCCCCACCCGTGCCCCACAGTGATGGGAAGGACAGCAGCAGCCTGCATGAGGCCCTGTGAGGGGCACCTCCACTTTGCCCCACGCACCGCTCCTCCCCTGCTTCCCCCAGCACCCCGAGAGGCTGGCGTCCTTTATCCTTACTTCATAGGTGAGACGCACAAAGGTGCAGCGACTTGCCCAAGGTCCCCCAGCCAAAAGTCAGGCCCAGTTCTCATTCCGGAGCCCTTCTCTTGAAGGGGACAACAGAGTAGGGAAGAAGGGACTACCACAGCCAGCTCGGTCAGCCAAAGGACACCAAGGAGACAGATGGTGTGTGGAGCAGAAAACTCCTTGACCACACTTCGTCCGCCAGCAAGCCTCCCTCGGGCCCCAGCAGAGGGCCAGGCACACAGTAGGTGCTCAGTAAATGAACATAAGACAGGAATGCCTGGCAGGAAGTCTGGTTGCCGCCTTCGCGGCAGCCCTTATATCTTCTATTCTCCCCCCTGAGCTGGAGACCGCCAGCTAGCCTTCGGGGACTAATTCTTTAGTCTCAGTGAGGGTTAGGATATGGACCCCCAGCCCCTCCTTCAGCCTTTTCCCAAAGATCATTGTTCCCAGGCTTGAACAGGCATCTGGACAGCTTGTTAGGCCTGGTTCTGCAGCCAGAGGCCTCAGAAGCCACACTTCTGCTAAGCCCAGGTGGGTCCGTGAGCAGAGGTGTTACCACTCGGAGCCTGTTGGGGCAGGAGGTGCACACAGTGGGACAGCAGAGGGGAGCAGCCTGGGTTGGGGCTAGGGGACTGGGGATACCTGGACTTCCAGACAGGGGAGCAAGAAGGCTGGTATTGGAGACAGATGGATCCAGGGACAGCCCCCCCACATTCTGGCGGCTCTGCCAGTTCGTGTCTTTCTGGGCATGGGGAAGCCCTCCCTGGTCCTGGGCTGCCTCTGCTTGTGATACTCCCTTACCCAAATGACTTGGTTATACAGTCATCCTCTCGGGCGGGAGCTCCCGGGCCCTCTTCCCATAGGCCTGGCTCCCCCGGAGCCTGTGTTGGCCAGACAGGGCCGACTAGAGGTTCTGGTGTGTGGCCTGTCTCCCACTTAGACCAGGGCTCCTGATCAGGGCCAGGTCTCTCCCAAAGAGGAGTTCCCAGAGCCAGCTCAAGATCCCCAGGCGGGAGCAGGGACATCCCCTCCTGCCATCCCTTTATTCAGCCTGGCTTGGGGTGTGCAGACTGTTGTCCCGAAGACTGCCGCACCCCTCCCCACCCAACCCCCTGCCTCTCCAGCCCGCTCACCACTGAGGAAGTTGTAGATGATGGGGTTGGCAGCGCTGTTGGCATACACCAGCCAGTGGGAGAAGGTGAAGCAGGCATAGACGGCTTCTCGGTCGCTGGCTTGGCGGAACATCCCGAACACCCTAGGACCAGGGGGAGGACAGTCAGAAATGGGGTAGAAGTGTGTGCACATGTTCCCATTTTTGTTGGGTGGGAGTCACTGTCCTTATCTAAAACAAAGGAAAGCCTAAGGCTCAGAAAGTGGAAGTGAGTTGACCAAGGTCACACAGCTCACTAGCGGCTATCGAGCGGAAGAGTTCTCACTGCCCCTTCTGTCCCACCAGGTGGCCCTTTCCTGGGCCTTTAGGTCTGAGGTCTTGAGCACAGAGAGTGTAACCAGGGTGGCTGTCGGGACAGGGACCAGCGTCCATCTGCTCATTCACCGGCTCTCAAATCCCCTGGGACCCCCACCCACTTCCTCACCCACCCTTGCAGCAACATGAGGAGTCAAGCAAGACATCATCCATTGTTCAGTCAGGGAGGTGCCCAGAAGCAAAATGACATGCCCGAGATCACAGGAAGTAATCCAGGAAATGGCCAAGCACAAGCTCACACTGAGATTGGCTCCTGACAGACATCCCGCTGCTCCCTCCTGTGCCCTGCAGCCCCTCACTTGCTGAACCCCGTGTTCCCTCCGCTTCCAGTGCTTTCCTCCAGACACCCGCTGGCCTGGTCCCTTGGTTTCCCCCCTTCCTTCACGTCCCTGCCAAATGTCATTTCCTCAGATGAGCCTTTTTTTTTTTAACCCTTGTATCTAAAAAAAAAAAAAAAAAAAAAGATGAAAAAATAAACACACAAAACCCCACTAACTCGTCACCTTCACTCTGTGTTCTTTCCCTATTTGGTCTTCATCGCGATATCCCTCCCTGCCCGTATGGTGGAGACTTATTTCTCTGTCCCACTAGATGTCGCCTCCAAGAAGGCAGAGACTGTCTTGTGCACGTGGTCACTGTGCTCCCTGCTCCCTGCCCCCCACCCCCACCGGGAGCTGATGGTTGAGAGAAGAGATGGAGGAATTTTCATAATCCCCTCGCAGGCAGGCAGGCGTTATTCACAGTTTGCAGGCAAGAAATTGAGGCTGGGAGGCTCCGAGAAGGGAAATAACCTGCCTCCAAGGCCACAAAGTGGACTAAGGCCCTTCTTTTCCCCAAGCAGAGAGAGGCCACCAGCTGTCCCCTCACGCTCTCACCTCTTGAGGACATTGAGGACGCTGATGGGCAGGTAGCAGAGGGCAAAGACCAGCAGCACCACCATCAGCATCTTGGCCGTCTTCCTCCGCGCCCGCATCTGCTTCATCTCAGCCAGGAAAGCCCGGGCCCGGGCCCGGGGCGGGGACTCTGCGCTCAGGCCCTGCCCCGGGTCGTCCGACTGGTCTGAGGGCCGCTTCCAGTTCCTCACCAGGGCCGATGTGGTGCCGGGGATCTGGCCGGCACAGAGAGAAAGAGAGAGAGCAGCGGTGGGTGGTGTGTGTGTGTGTGGGGGGGTGTTGTACCCTGGGGCAGGCTGGAAGTGGGCCAAGGGAAGAAACCTAATATTCATGATGAAGACCGACACTCGGGGCCGGAGGGGGCCCGTGAACTTGAAGCTCTCAGGAGCTCACTGTGAACGCCCCACAGTGTGCCTTTGGGGAAGGGCTTCCTGGCCCTCAGTTACTGATGAAAGAACCAAACCTCAGAGAGGCAGAAGACTCTAGAACATTCTCCCGAGCTACCCCTCCATCCTCCTTAGGCTATCGCTTCCCGTCCTGGGGGGAGGGGTGGTGGGTGAGTTGTGCCCCCCACCTCGCCTGTGCCTGACCCCGGAAAGGCCTGGGCAAGGAGCGAGCAGGTGAGCGGCACGGAATGACCGGAGCCTCAGAGCACAGTCCCTGCCTCCGTCACGGCCGAGAAACCTGGGAGGGGTCCAGGTTTCAGAAGCAGCCATAGATATCCTTGAAGCCTCTCACACCATTGGACACATGAATCACCCCCCAAAAGAGGGGCACAGGGCTACAGTTGAGGAAAATTAGGGGCTAGGGCCAGCTGAGCGGCTCATGACCTGTGTGAGCTCACTCAACCCACTCTCCTGCCCCGAGCCTTGGTTTTCTCATCTATTAGAGGAGGATAGTGACTCTTGCTATCGGGACTGGGGAGCTATAGGGCAGAGGGCAGGTGCTGGTGGACTGCAGGCTGGTCACCTTCTGGTTTGCATCCTCTCCTTGCCCAGGCACAGGATCCAGAACTTAGCCCCCTGGTACCCAGAACCTCTGAGCACTCCCCTCCTCCCACAATAACCCCCCCGTCTCCCAGAACCTGCTATTGGTGGGTCTGTAACAGAGGCCAGCAGGCAGGCCCCGGAACCAGAAAGCTTCTGCCACCCGTCAGCTGTGGCAAGTTGGCAGTGGGGGTTCTACTGCTTCTGTGCTTAGGTTGTTGTGAAGACGTTGGGAGCCAAGGGCCGAATTTGGCAAAAACGCAGAGATAATGTTGTTGTGGGGCCAACGTGGGCATTAGAATGCCACTGCTCTTCCCCTGGCTGGCTGAGGGGTTTGGGAGAAGAGGCTTTGCCTCTCTGGGACTCCGTTCTCTCATACATTCAGTTGGGGACAATATACGAGGGTTGAGAGGAGGCAAGACTAGCTGGAAATACCGAGTGCAATGAAGGGCAGCTACTGGGCTCAGAACGATGATGAGATTTTAGATACTGAAGCCAGTGTCAGTTAACATTCGGTTGCAGGGTCAGCCCCAGTGCTTTGGCCTTGACTTTGACCTGTCCCTGGGCCTAACCTCTCTCTGGTGGCAGCAGGGATGGCAGATTCTTTCTGTTCCCTCAGACCAGGACCCCTTTCCTCCCCACCAGCCCAGACAGGGACACCAGAGTGGGTCTCACCTGGCGGCCCCAGAGCTTGCGGAAGATCTGGAAATAGGCCATGGCCATGAGGCCCAGTGGGGCCAGGTAAGTGACAATGAAGAAGCAACTGTGGTAGATCTTGGGGTAGAGGTCATCTGTAGGGGTCAAGAGAAACAAGGGCAAGAGACGCTCCCCTTCTGGGGTCCTCCAGCCTGTTCCACTTAGCAAAGCCCCCCTGCCCCATCTGGAGTCGTACAGTCAAAGCAAGCAGCTGGGCCTCTTATAGACACCATGACAGAGAGGGTCTCTCTGACCCTGCAGTTGCCCAGCCGGTGGGTGTCCACCCTGGAGGGAGCCCTCACAGGTGTCTAGACTAGAGGAGATACCCGCTTTGGAGGTGTCCTTGCTAGATGCCTGCTGGATGGCGTCCATCAAGGGGTCACCCGCCCTGGGAGGGTAACCTTATAGAAGCCAGCTCCGAGGGTGTCCTTTTGGGAGAAAACACTCCACCCTGGGAGTGCCCGCCCCATAAGTATACTGACAGATGCCTGTCCTAGGGGTACGTATCCAGGAGGCGCCCACTCCAGGGCCTCCTGTTCGAGGCCCCCACCATTACCTGCCCAGTGTTCATCACAGACGGAGAAGAGCCGGGTGCGGTTGGCTAGCTCAGGCAGTACGCTGCTGCATTCCATGACGGCAGCCTGGGGCACCATCATGGCCAAGGACACAGCCCAGATCCCCAGGATGGAGCCACGGGCGCGCCTCGCAGTACTCTTGAACAGCAGCGGGTGGCAGATGGCGTACCAGCGGTCCAGGGCGATGAAGCTGAGAGTCAGCACTGCCACCGACACAGACACGGCCTGCCCCATGGGCACACAGCGTCAGTCCCCTTGGAGGCCACCCACAGACATGGGGTGGGTGATGGGGCATGGAGTCCCGAAACGCCAGGCGTCCATCCTGACTGCACTGCACTGCTCACGGCTTATGGAGCTTTGGGCAAATCACTCACCTTCTCGGAGGCTCGTCTGAGGAATGGGAACATGTCCTCCACCTTCAGGATTCTTGCGAGAATCCATGAAATCACGGGTGGGAAATGTCCAGGTCGAGACCTGGCCCACAGTGGGTGCTTCCCTACCATGAATAGTAACTTAATGGGACCTACTACGTGCCAGGCACTGTTCTCATTATCCTCACAACAACCCCATGGTGCATACTCTCACCCCACATTACAGAGGAGGACACTGAGGCACAGGAAGGTTAAATAATTTGCCTAAGGTGCATTTCCTCCCCACCCTGTCTTTATTGTCAGTGTTCGCAGCATTAATCTGTTGAGTGGAAAATCTTAAAAATCCAAGAGACAGGGCACCTGGGTGGCTCAGTGGGTTAAATAAAGCCTCTGCCTTCAGCTCAGGTCATGATCCCAGGGTCCTGGGATGGAGCCCCGCATCGGGCTCTCTGCTCAGCGTTGGGGGGCCTGCTTCCTCCTCTCTTTCTCTGCCTGCCTCTCTGCCTACCTATGATCTCTGTCTTTCAAATAAATAAGTAAAATCTTTAAAAAAAAAAAAAATCCAAGAGGCATTTCTCTTTGCCCAGGGATGTCTTCCCTTCCCCGGGGCTGTGAGGAAAGAGCCTCCCTGAGGGAGGCAGATATGAGCCTAGGAACAGAAGTGGAGGTGGAGGCTGCCTCTGGGAGGGAACCCTGCCCTCTGGGGTGCATCTTGGCCTCTGGCTAGGTCTCTTCCCCCAACCCCCACCACATCTGGACAACCTGATCCCTGCCGCTGGGGGATGGAAGGCCCTGGCCAGGGGTAGGCTCCTCACACCAGCCCCCTGGGAACCAGGGAGCAGGCCTAGCACGCATCTGTGCCTGTCACCGTGGGCTTGTGCCCCTCTCCTGGTGAGTGGAGGTGACTGCACGTGTGTCCAGTGGCTATGTGCGTGTGGGTCTGCGGGTGTGACCAGGTGGGGATCTCTATATGAGTGTGTGGACCGGGCCTGTGTCTCCAAGTGTCAGGCCTTGTGGCCGGGCCCTAATGACAGGAGAGGACGACACAGCAGAGGAACTGAGCCACTGCATCCTGTCTGAAAGGCAAGTCCAAGTGTTGCTGAGGTCTATGCAAGGCCATGGTTTTTTGTACTTGGGGTGACAGAGGGGTGACAGACAGCACCTGGGTGGAGCTCACCTGTAGATAGGGGATGACCTTGCAGAGGGCATGACCGAAGAGCCAGGACTCAGTGATGTCTACCAGCAGGCTAGCCGGAAGGCAGATGGCTGTCACAAGCACGTCAGCCAGGGACAGGTTGACGATGAAGTAGTTGGTGACTGTCCTCATGTGGTGGTTCCTCCAGACAGCCAGGCAGACTGCAGGGCAGGGGTGGGAAGAGGAGGGGGATGTGAGGCGGGGCGGGGGGGTTGTGCAGAGCCGTGCTACCCAGCCCCCACACTGCCAAGCCAAGGGGAGATGGGGAGGGAGAGAGAGAAGCCAGGCCCAGGACCCCTGCCAGTGCCCAGGGGAAGTCCGCAGCACCGTTGGGACCTAAACACCTACCCAGCGTGTTGCCCACCAGGGCCACAAGGAACACAGCCACGTAGGCAGCGATAAGGACCCACTCATACTGCTTTGGGTAGAGATAATCACGCCACAGGTAGCGCAGGAACTCGTCTTCGTAGTCAGGAGGCACCAGGGATGGTGATGGGTCCCCGCCGCCAGTGGGGGTCCCAGTCTGGGCCCCTGGGGTGGCTGAGGGCTCCATGAGCTTAGGAGCTGCTGATGGCTAGGGGCATCCTGGGCCCGGCAGGGCGTGGGGAGCCCAGACCAGATCTCAGCCCACTTCTCTTGCACACAGGTCTCTGGGGTCCCAGCCCCAAGCCTCCTGAAAGAAGGTGGGGAGGAAGGAAGAAAGAACACTAGGAGGGTGCCAGGCACTCTGCAGGTAAGCTCCCTCTCTTCTCATAGTGCGTCAGTTACGGTGAGCCCGAAATCGATGGAGAAAGACAGATGTGGCTTACATCTCAATTCCATGCTAGCTGCTCTTGGGTGCCTTACGTCTCCCCTTTCAGCTCAGTTTCCCCATCTTTCCAAAGAAGTAATAACTGTACCTACCCCACGGGGCCGCAGCGAGCACTAATACATACCCAGACGCTGGCAAGGGAAACCGGCTTCAGGGCCGGCTCCCGTTACCAGGAGCCCTTTGCTTAAGGCCACAAAGCTACTATGCCAGGTCTGTCTGAATCCATGAAACACCATGGATTTGTGACCGGAAGCCATCCCCATTGCCAATGTTCTCTCCTGAGTCACTTCACAGGCCTGGATTTTTGGTTGAAAAAATGGTCAAGGGAAGCGTTAGAGACCCAGGCGCCGCCCTCCAGACCTGGACCCTCCCCGGTAGCACACACTGGCGGCAGGGGTACAGGAAGGAACTGACGACCTCCCTGCAAGAGAGGAGAGCCCCCCGCCCAGCGACCAGGCCGCTCAGACCCCCGGATCTTCCCCGCTTGAACCCCCGCGGCCGCGATGTTCCCCGACGGCCGCCAGGGGTCGCTGGGCTGGCGCGCAGGCCGCTTTCTCCATTCATAAATCGGGCCTCCCTCCCCGCCCCTCCTCGCTCGCTCAGACCCCTCCTTCCCGCGGCTAGGCAGGGACGACCCCGGACGTGTGTAGGAGGGTTGCCGGTCCCTGGAGACCACTGGGGGAGGTCGAGGGGCCTCCTTCATACCCCCTCCAAGTGCCGACGGACCCAGTCCCTCAGCGGGACCTCCCTGCACCTCGGGGACTGTGTCGGGGTGGGGGCTGGCTGCGGGGAAAGGTGGAGGAACGAGGGCGCTAGAGGTTCTGCAGAAACCTGCCTGGAGGAGGGCAGAGCTTCAAGGGGACCCTGCCTTCCAGCACCCAGGTTATGCCCCGCCGAGGGTCCTTTGGAACCCCCACCCCGGGCCTGGGGGAATCCCCCAAGCCCCGCACCTGTTGGCTCCAGGACCCCGGCGTCCTCGGCTGCTGGTCCCCGGACCTTGCACCGGGGACTCCGCCTCCCTACCCCGAAGGCCGGGCTTCAGGGGCCCGGGCCGGGGGAGGGGTCCGGGGCATCCCCCTCCCAAGGCCGCGCTGCCTGGGCTCGCTCGGCTGGGCGCGAGCCGCCGCTCCAACGTCGGCTCTGGCTGGGCGCGGGCTCAGCCGGGCTGCGCGCCGCGGGGAGGGGGGACGAGCGGGAGGGGCGGGCGGGGAGGGGAGCCCCCAGCCGGTCTCCGCTTCATGTCGCCCAGCCCGAGACCGGGAGGGCGGGGGAGACGCTCATTCCTCCTCGCCTGCCACTTCATGCTTCCATCCCACCTCCATTCATGCGTCCATCCGTTTATTCATACGTTCGCTTTCACTCAGCATCTGTGCCTCCGGCGGCTGAGCGTTCAGAGCGCACCTACTGTGTGCTGGCGGGCCCTAGGCAGCTCCGGAGGGGCCCCAGCGCAGACGGGGATCCCAGCTCCACTTCTCGAGGCCGCGCATAGCTGAGGAGGAGGATGGCACAGGTGGGTCACAGGGGTGCCCATCTCCCAGCGCACCCCACCCCGTTCTCTCCACCCCAGTCCTTTTTCTTCATACCTGCCTTCCCCCCTCCCCAAATGGATGGTAAGTAGGGGCAGGAAGAGGGGAGCCAGAGGGCCTGACTAATTCAACAAACAATTACTAAGCTGTGTGCCAGGCAGTGAGCTAGAATAATAGGGCTGCCCCAAGTGTGCCCCATCCCCCCACCATGCGGGATCTCACTTAATCTCCCCGCCAGTCCAAGGAGGTAGTCACTATTGCCCCATTTTGCAGATGAGGACACTGGGTTCACATGGTTCAGAACTTGCCCAAGGCCAGACAGCAGAGGCAGAGTCGGGACTCCGACCTATGATCCTCTCCAGGTTTACCCACCTCCTCGCCAGGCAGAAACTCCCCGTCCTTCAGACACGCCCAGGCTGGCCAGAGACAGGAGGCTCACAGCCCAGCAAGTGACTATTGCATGAGGAGGGCTGGGAAGTGGCCGAGAAGGACAGATTGATTCAACCAGGGCATCAGGACAGACTTCTTGGAGTAGGAACACAGGGACCTGAAAAGTGAGATGGTAGCCTTGCAAGGGGGATTGAGGTAGCCACAGAGAGCTTTCCAGGTAGAGGAAACAGCAGGTGTAAAGGTAGGGAGGTCGGACCTTCCAGGAACCACAGGGAGGTGATGAGCGACCCCCTGGTCATCAGGCCATGCCCTACCTCAGGACGGGACCTTCTTGGCACATCCGGTCCCACCGTCCTCTCACCCCCAGCGACTCACAGTCCCTCCCTCCTTGGGGTGATTCCTGAGATGTAACACTCCATGTTCTCTGTGGCAGCCAAAGCCCTTTCTCAGAGGAGCTGGAGATGGGCCATTAAACACAGTGTTTGGTAGTGGAGCTGGGGTGACAGTGGACAGGTCAGCGACCTCCCCTGCCTCTCCAGAAAGGGAGAACCGAAGCCCATCCTAAGGCACGATCTATCCCTGGGCAGGACGAGTGATGGGTCCCAGCATCCGTGTGGTTCCAGTGCTCTGTCCTGCCTGCCTGGGGTGCTGGCGGTGGGAGGGGAATGAATGAGGGGACTCGAGAGAGGAGCGCCTGGTGTGCGCGCGCACGTGTGCATGGGTGTGTGTGAGCGTGCATGTGTGCTTGCACATGCACGTGTGTGTCTATGTTTTTCTGTATTTAAGAGGAAGGGCTGTGAGTGTGTGTTTAGAGAATCTATTCTGTGACTCTGTGCGTTACTGTGCATGTGTGTGTGTGTCTGTGTCTGAGTGTGCATGTGAGCAGAGGACAGGCTTTGGGTTGGTGACCAAGTGTCACCCTGAGAGAAGGCTGTGTCTGCGTGGGGCTTACTTTGTGTACATTGGTGTTTGTGTACACAAGGAGTGTGTGCATGTGTGTGTGTGTGTGTATGTGTGTGTATGGAGGGGATGTCTGTCTCCCTGTGTGTCTGAATGTGTAGTTTGGGCTTTGACTAGCATCATCCTCCTGGCGTGCGCCCCTATGAGCGTGGGAATGTGTGTGTGGGCACGCCTTTGTGTCCGCGGCTCTGCCACTGTTCGAATGTGGGACTTGGTTTGTCCGCCCCCGCAGCGATGACTCATCTAATCCCTCACTCTCAACCCCCCCCCCCCCCCCCAGCTAGAGCTGGGACTGTCTGCTATATCAGGGCTGGGGAGGGGGCTGCAGCACGGGCTGGGACAGAGGGTGAACCGCGCGGGGACCCTCAGGAGACAGCCGCAGCTGCTAATACGAGGATGGTGGGCGCCAGCAGAGCCCAGCCCAGAGCTCGGGATGCTTGGGCCTCCCAGACATCCAGTGCTAGAGTGAGCAAGGGTCTCCTCAGGCCCCCAAGCCATTATACGTGGGGTGCATGTGTCTGTGCACGTGTGTTGGGGGGAAAGAGTCATGGCTGAGAATTCAGTTTCCCCAGAGCCAGTTCCATCTCCCCTGAAGAGGGATCCTAATGGTCAACTCCCCCTTCATCCTTCGGTCCCCCAGAGATGGCTGCCCTCCAAGACAAAGGATCAGGAGTGGTTCCTTCTACCCTGAGGCAACAGATATTTTTCCTGCTCAGACTTTGACCAGAGAGGAGGCTCTGGGCCCCCAGGAACCCCTGGTCCTGAGTCTGGCTCCCTTACTCACGACCTGAGGGTAAGAGAGGACTATTGTTTGGTCTGGGTAGATGCTCCGAGAAAACCCTGGGATCCCAAGAGGAGTCAGTGATGTTCTGGAAGACCCACAGGGGCTGTGGTGTTTTGGTCCTTGAGCCCAATAGCACTGGTCTCTGGGAGCTCCTGGCAAAGCACCAGGCCCAGGGGAGGAGTCGGGGGATCTCATGTCATCCATCTCCAGGCTGGGCACTCAGCCCTAGGACCTCCACGGCCCAGCGAGGCCAGCCCTGGAGACTTGGCTTTGCCTGAGCTGTCCGTCAACCGGTGACCACATGACCTCTTTCCTGGAACCAGCCAGCCCCGGCCTTGTTGATCTAATCCTGGACCTCGGAGCCCCAGGTCCCTGTCACATCCATCTTTAAGTGCGATCCCCGGCACTGGCCCCAGGTGCTGCTTCCTCCTCCCTCCCAATTCCAGTGTGACCTCTGTCAGGCTAGGACTAGAATAATCAAAATATAATTGGGTTTTCAACTTGCTAATGTTGCCAAAGGCCTGGGCTGGGCATGGGAACACTCTGAACAGGGCAGGGGTGCCTTTTAGAAGAACAGAAATCATCAGACAAGCGGAGGGATGCAGACAGGTGCAGGCAAGCCAGCAGGGGCTGGGTTGTGGGCCCAGAATGGGGGACTCTGAGGGCTGAGTCTGACAGGCCACGGAGGAGGCTGTGGGGTTTGGTCCTCAGGACCCACAGCACTGGCCTCTGGGAACTCCTAGCAAAGTGCCACCCCATGGGAAGGACCCAGGGGCCTCATGTCCTCTGTTTCCAGGCCAGGGGCTCAGTCTTTGTGCCTCCTCCCCTCGGGAAGGGCTGACCCTCCTTCAGGGTGTGGGTGGCTTGAAGGGGATGGACATCCACTGAGAGAGCAAGGGACGTAGGACCTACAATCAGGTGTCCTTG
This sequence comes from Mustela nigripes, assembly GCF_022355385.1. Taxonomy (NCBI): domain Eukaryota; kingdom Metazoa; phylum Chordata; class Mammalia; order Carnivora; family Mustelidae; genus Mustela; species Mustela nigripes. The sequence continues at coordinate 23,381,087 of NC_081570.1, read as the reverse complement.
GTGGCTTCACAAGCTACTGATCATCTTCCAGCTGGGACAGGGGCTAGAGACAGCAGTCTCTGCTCCCTCGCTCATATATTCACTCAACAAACACTGACAGTGAGTAAGCTATCGAGGGGGGGGCCCTGCTGGTTAGTCTGGGGAGACCTCCCCAGGGAGACAAACGGAGGGGGTGGGTATCACATCCATTAGAGTGGGAGATCGTGGCATCGGGGGTGGGCCACGGGATAGGACTGGGGTCAGCATTGATAGTGCCCCTGAGCCCAGAAATAACTGTCACCCTTCCCAGGCTGTTGAGCCTTGTGTTGAAATGTGGTTAGAAGCACAGGCTTGGGGCCAGAAAGACTGGGTCAGACTCCCAGCCCTGCTGCATCCTGCTGTGTGATCCGGTACTGGTCACTTCACTTCTGGGATAGGCTGGGTAGCGGACCCCGACGAGGTCCACGTTCTAATCCCGGGAACTGGCGGCGTGCTGCCTGGTGAAAGGGACTTTGCTGATGGGGCTAAATTCAGGCTCTTGAGATGGGGAAATGATCTAGGGTTATCCCGGTGGGCCTGGTATAATCACAAGGGGCCTTGTCCTAAGGAGAGAGGAGGGACAGAAAGAGCAGGTGCGGTGGCAGAGATGGGAGGTGACAGCAGTGCTGCAAGAGGCCACAGCCTAGGAAGGTGGACGGGCTCCGGAAGCCGGCACAGAACAGAGTCTCCCCTTGAGCCTCCAGCCGGAAACCTCCTTACTGATTCCTTGAGGGGAGCCCCCACTGGACTCATGTTGGACTTCTAACCTCCAGAATGTGGCAAGAAAAAAAAAATGTGTTGTCTTAAGACTCTAAATTCGCAGTAATCTATACAGCAGCCACGAGAAACTAACACAACCTCTCTGGGCCTGATTTCACTGGTTATAAGATGCGACCAACAGGAACCTTGGCCCTGCAGAGCTGTGTAAAGATCGCTGAGGACAGGCAGGGGTGCCGAGCAGCAAGACGGAGATTCGCACATTCATACACACCCGCACTTAAAACTAATTTGATATTTCAAAAAATCAGAGTGGTCATAATGAGAAAAGTCAGGGCTTTGTTGGTCAGATGTCCTTGTGTTTATCCTGTTATTTGGTATTGCTTTTATTTTGAGTTCCATAGGGATTCAGGAGGCTGCTAATGAACTTAAATCCTAAAATTGGGAATAATATCAGTTATAAACAATGATTGTGGCAAACATGTGCTGGTGGGTTATTTTGACAGAGGAACACACAAGGGAAAGGGAAAGAAGGAGAAACCTGATCTTTCTAGGAGGTGTGTGTGTGCCCAGACTGGAAAGTTTTGTTTTGTTGAACGATGATCTCAGTCACCAGACATTAAGGAAAACCTTTAACAGGACAGAGAAAGACCAAGATAAACAGAAAAACGTTCCAGAGGCAAGTTGGGCTGAGCCTGGAGGGATGGATAGGAGTTTACAGATGGGCTTTGAGTGGGACATATTGGGCAGGAGTGGGAGAGAAAGAAGGATTGGGATTCCAGGGAGAGGGGATAACATGAGTGAAGGCGAGAGGTAGGCGCGGCCGAAGGTCTGTTCAGAAATAGAAAGGGGGGCGAAGGGCTGTCCTGAATCTAGGCTGAGGCACTTGGATTCCATCCCAAAGGCAGTGGGATCCCTGAAGGGTTTTTAGCGAGTTTGTGATATGGACTGATTGGCATCCCCGCCCTCCAACCTAACCACGTATGAAATGAATAAAAAATGCATCTTTCTTGTAATAGATTCAAACCACTGAGAAAAAAAATCGAGTAAAATTATTATTTGAAATTAAGTAGAGTAGATATTGACTTCGGTATTAGAATATAGCCTCTGTAACAAAGATCCCCAAATGATAATGCCTTTGAAAGACAGAAGTTCCGTTCTCTCCGTAGGCCATTCAGGCCTGGCCAGGTGACTCTGTAATCATCGGGAAGCCAGACTTCTGCCCGGGTAGGAGAGTATCACGATCATGAGTACAGGTCCTAGGGCCAGACTGCCCAGGTGTAAATTATGGGTCTGCCGCTTGTAAGCTGCTGTGTGACCGAGGGCACGTTGCTTCATTTCTTCATGCTTGAGTTTCACCATCGGTAAAATGGGGGATAATATAGCACCCATCTGAGGGAGGAAGCATAATGTTTCCCCAAAGATGTGTGTGTCCTAATCCCTAGAAATTGTGATTGGGAACTTACATGGCAGAAAAGACTTTGTAGAAGTGATTCAGTGAAGAGTCTTAAGATGGGGATCTTATGGACTGCTCTGGTGGACCCGATGTAATCAGAAGGGGCCTTAGAAGAAGGAGGCAGAGGGGCACCCGGGTGGCTCAGTCATTTGGTTAAGCGTCTGACTCTTGGTTTTGGCTCAGGTCATGATCTTAGGGTCATGGTCTCAAGGTCATGAGATCGAGCCTGGTATCGGGCTCTTTGCTCAGCGCAGAGTCTGCTTGAGATACTCTGTCTCTCCCTCTCCATCTGCCCCTCCCTCTGCCCACTCACTCTCTAATTAATTAATTAATTAAAAATCTTTTTAAAATAAACAAACAAACAAGAAGGAGGCAGGGAATCGAAACAGTAATCAGAGATGTGATGATGGAAATGAGAGACTATAGTGACCTGAGGAAGGGATCCTAAGCCAAGGAACACAGGGACCACTGGAAACTGAAAACACAAGGAAATACATTCTCCCCTGAGTCTCCAGAAAGTAGTCTAGCCAACACGTTGATGTTCAACTTCTGAACTCCAGAACCATTTGTGTCGTTCTGAAACTCTAGGTTTGTGGTATTTTGTTGCAGTAGGCATCGAACAGGGAATGCACATCCTTGTTAGGTTCAAGGAGTTTGTATATGCAAAGCGCATAGAGAACTGCCCGGCACAGAGTTAGCATACACTTGTACGTGTTTGCTGTTATTGTCTAGGGTAAACTCGTGGCCTGGGTCAGAGATGGCCAAGCACACCCTTAGTCCAGCTAGTGGAAGAGGCACGCCTGCTCTGTTTGCATCCAGTTGGCGTGAACTGGCTCACCTGATCCCACGAGGCTACAACGGAGCCTGGGGAGCAGACTGTTTCTCTGGGTAGCCACGTGCCCCGTGAGATGCAAGGATTCTAGGAACAAGGGAGGGAGGGCGGGTAGATCCTGAGCTCCCAATGTCTGGCACCATGCCCAGCTATGAAAGATGAGAAGTTTAGCGAAGGTACCTTGCCTCCAGAATTTGGTTAGATGCCCTTTTCCAGCTCTTCTTTCTTGTGCCATTAATTTTATGAAATATCTCCCGCCTCCCACGGTGCAAGATGAGACATCCTTGATCACCCTTGTTCTCCCTCCTAAGTCCTCTTGCTAAACCGCTACATTTGAATCTAGTTTCATAGCCATAGGGAAAGCGTTCTGGTTTTATGTGCTGTCCATCTCTGAATTTCAAAAATTGAAAATCAATAACGTGTTTTTAAAAAAAATATTATGATTATGTAAACATTATTCTCGCAGAGCTAACTAGCATCCAGGGACCCGTACAGAAGGAACTATAATCTCAGGATTTAAATGCTGCCTGAAGGGAAATGCTCCAGGCTTCAAGTTCAAATGTATTTTCCTACGCTCCCTCAGTATTCGAAGTCTTGTTATATTTTCATTTGTTTCATATCTGGATCATGAGTTTCTTATACGAGTTTTTGTTCTCCTGGAGTTTCTAATTGTTTTTCTCTTTTCTTCTTGAGAAAAGAAACATACGCCTTTTTAATCAGGTCATTAAAATCTCCCAGCTCCTTAATTACATTATTTGCTGAATGAAGCCTATTTTCTTCTTGAAGACACTTTTCTCCAAACCCTCTGACTTCCTGTTCTAATTTTGACTGATGGTGTTATGGACTCTGGTATTTCTATTCATTACACTTGTGGGTCAGTTCTACTGTTGGGTGAGTCTGGTCTCTCTTTCTTGTCTTTTTTTCCTCTGTTTTGCTGGAGTATATCTCAAATAACATTTTTTTAAAAGATTTTAACTATTTATTTGACAGGCAGAGAGACGGCGAGAGAGGGAACACAAGCAGGGGGAGTGGGAGAGGGAAAAGCAAATCCCCGCAGAGCAGGAGCCCGAAGTGGAGCTCCTGCCCAGGACCCTGGGATCATGACATGAGCCAAAGGCAGACACTTAACAACTGAGCTTCCCAGGTGCCCCTCAAATAACATTTTTATTTTATTTTAAGATTATTTATTTATTTATTTATTTGACAGACAGAGATCACAAGTAGGCAGAGAGGCAGGCAGAGAGAGAGGAGGAAGCAGGCTCCCTGCCGAGCAGAGAGCCCGATGCGGGGCTGGATCCCAGGATCTCGGGATCATGACCTGAGCTGAAGACAGAGGCTTTAATCCACTGAGCCACCCAGGCGCCCCTCAAATAACATTTTTAAAGGGGGCGCATGGAAGGAAATCCTTTCGAGTCTGAAGTGTTCTTAATTTGTCCTTACTCTTCCTGAGTGGGGAGATCAATCTGCTCCACTTTAGGGCATGTGGAAAGGGGGGTAGACAGGCAAGAGGGTACCCGGTTTCCACCCTGTGCCAACATAAGGAGAGATTTACTCTAAGACACCAATGCTCTAAGCGGGAATTTTGGTCCTTTTGAAAAACATCACTTAATTTCTTTAGAAAGTGGTTCTCTCTTACCTTTTTTTTTTTTTTTTTTTTTTTTTGAGAAAGGGAGGGGCAGAGGAAAAGGGAGAGAGAGAATCTCAAGCAGGCTCCACGCCCAGCACGGAGCACAAGGTGGGCCTTGATCTCACAACCCTGAGATCATGAGCTGAGCTGAGATCAAGAGTCAGATGTTTAACCGACTGAGCCACCCAGGCATCCCCCCTCACTTTTGAATCTCTCCCTTCTCTGTATGCTCCTGATGTGAAGGGGACTTGTTTTGTAGGGGATTGTTAGTGGCTGCTGCTGGCTTGTTATTCACTAAACAGGCCCTTCCTTGAATTATTTCCTAACTTTGGTTATTCTCATATCACCATCTCAATTTTTGCCATATCTTCTTACTTCCCATGTTAATATTTACTTTTTTTTGTTTGTTTTTTTGTATTTTTAATGACTGAAACAAAACAGACCTAAAACCACAGCTTCTGGGAGAATCATTTGTTCTCACCAGTCTTGTGCCTGTATTTAAGAGCACGGTCTCTGAAGACATCCTTCCTGATGACAGCTTTGTCCAAGGGGAGGTCACAGAGTACCTTGTGGGCATGAAGTGACAGTGGTTTTTTTTCACAAAAGAACTTTTTACAACTTTCACAAAAGACTTGAACTTTGACCTCTGGATGGTTTTCTTCTTGCTCATGGTAGCTGTCACTTTGCAGTCAATTCCAGCCACCAGAGCATGGCTGTAGGGACAGTCTGAAGTGCCATCATCAATGTTCTTCACAATGACAGGGAATAGGGTCTGGCCAGGACCAGCACCACCTTCCCGGGTTTCATGAACTTGCCCATCTCAAACCTACAGCAGGAAGAATTTTTACTTATGGTATTATTTTTATTTAAATGGACTATGCTAGTCCTACACCATAGCAGGCAAATTTTTTAAAAAGATTTCATTTATTTATTTGACAGACTGAGAGAAAGACAGAGATCACAAGTAGGCAGAGAGAGAAGTGGCAACAGGTTCCCTGCTGAGCAGAGAGCCCTATGCGGGGCTCGTTCCCAGGACCCTAGGATCATGACCTGAGCCGAAGGCAGAGGCTCAACCCACTGAGCCGCCCAGGCGCCCCAATGTTATAGTTGTATCTCTTGTTGTTTGTAATTATATAGTTTTATTTTCTAATCCATATACATCATTCTTAAGATAACGGAAGTTTATGTTTTTTGCCACCAGATAGCATTCACAGCAATGGGGCATACACCATACTTTGCAAAATACTTCTCTTTAAGTACTGTGTTGATTACCGGCCAATCAATTGCCTGAGCTTTCTGCCAGTTTGGACCTCCAAGGGGGTCTCCTTTCAATAGTCCCTCTCCTCCTTGTCCTGATTCTGACATGCTAGAAATAAGTAATAAGAATAGTAATTCTTATTGATGATGTAAAGTGATGACTGCAAAGGTCTTAGCTTAGGGTGGGAGTGGCTGGACCTGCTAATTGACCTTCCATCACTGTCTGTGAGAGCAGATGGTTGGGCCCTCCTCCCACAGGGAGGGGCTCACAGTCTCAGTTCTGCCTCTCTGGTCCCCTTAGGGAGGCACATGGCTATTACAATCAAGTGCCTTGGGCTCAGGTACATATTCAGAGAGCAGACAGTCCATATCTTATCCAAATTGCTCCAAAAAGTAGAAAAAGAGGGACAACAACCCATTGCATTTTATGCGGCTAGTAGAACTTCAATATTCAACTTAGACAAGGAAGTTGGAGACAAGACCTTAGGCCAATCTCAATTACGGACACAGTTTCAAATATCTTAAATAGAAAGTTGCCAAATGAAACACAGCAACATATTTAAAAATGCATAATGGCCAAGTTGGGTTTATTCCATAAATGCAAGAATATTTCAACATTAGAAAATTATTATTTTAAGTCCCTGTGCCTTGGTGGCTCAGTCAGTTAAGTGTCAGACTCTTGGTTTCTGCTCAGGGTCACGAGAACAGGGGGTGCTCAGGGTAGAGTCTGCTTGAGATTCTGTCCCCTCCTCCCTCTCCCTCCCCATCTGTTCCTCCTCCCCTCTGCTCACACATGCTCTCTCTCTCTCCAATAAATAAATAAATAAAATCTTCTTAAAAAGAAAACATTATTGTTTTTATTTTTTAAAGATTTTATTTATTTATTTGACAGAGATCACAAGTAGACAGGGAGACAGACAGGGGGGGGGGGGAGCAGGTTCCCCGTGGAGCAGAGAGGCCGATGCGGGGCTCGATTCCAGGACCCTGGGATCATGACCTGAGTGGAAGGCAGAGGCTTTAACCCACTGAGTCACCCAGGCGCCTCTATTATTATTTTTAAAGATTTGTTAGTTTTAGAGAAAAAGAAAGCAAGCAGGAGGCCAGAGGAGGAGGGAGAGGGAGAGAATCTCAAGCAGACTCCACTGAGCTCGGGGGCTGACGGGGGGCTCAATGTGGAGCTGATTCCCCAACCCTGAGATCATGACCCCAGTGGAAACCAACAGCTGGATGCTTAATGGACTGAGCTACTCAGGTGCCCTTATTTTTAAGCCTCAACTCTTGATCTCAGAAATCTCAAAAATCTTGATCCCAAAAATCCTATGATCACATAATGCAGAGGGAGAAAGTGCATTTGATAAAATTAAGTTTATAAAAATTCTTGGCAAACCAGGAGTAGGAAAGAACTTCCTTAATGTGATACGTTGGTAAAGGGTATCTTTCTAAAACCTGCAGTAAGTGTACTGCAAGGGTATCTTTCTAGAACCTACAATAAGTGTTCTGAAGATAAAAACTTCAAGAATTTCCTTTAAAGTAAGAAACCTAAAAAGGATATTCACTATCTCTATTACTGTTCAAAGCTATCCAGGATTCCTTAGCCTGTGCAATGAGGGAAACAAAAGGGAATTAATAGCCCAAACCTTTGGAAAGGAAGAAACAAAATGGACATCATATATTTGTAGATCATGTGATTGTCTACCTAGAAAATCAAAGAGAGTCTACAGGCAAGCTATTAAAATTATCGAGAGGATTCATGATGAAAGACAATTTTCCATGGGTCAGTTGCATTTCTGGATGCTTTGCAGAGACACCAACTGCCCTTTTGTTTGGTACTATTTTTTTTTTTAATTTGGACAATCTCTTCAAGGATGTTTATATCAACCATCTTTGGAACAGAGAATAATTATCTCCCTCCAGAGCAGAAAGCAGATTTGCTTATTGTCCAGTGTATTGAAGATAATGTCTCTCTCTGCAGCATAGAGCTCAGGATTCTTCAGGGACTATGCAAACCTACTGATTTCATGGGCAGCACCCCTGGGGGACTTGGGGAGCCAGAGGAGCCACTGCCCCAAACATGAGGCACATGCTTCTTGCTGAAACATGAACAGTGAAGTCCTTTGTCTCTGACCCGGAACTCTTGTGTCTTCTGCAGCATCCCTGATACTGTGGTAGCTAAGAGTCTAGCTGGGGTAAAATCCCAGACCCTTTACTTTGTCGGTGGTTCAGCCATCTCACCTCTAAATACCAAGAACAGACAAAAAGTGCTATTTAAAAAAAAAAAAGTGCTATTTATAAATGGTATCACTAACGAAGGCACAAAAAAACGCTTAAGTGCCCAAGAGTAAATCTAAGAGATATGCAAGATGTTTACAGAAAAAATTAGAAGGCTTGACTGATGGTCATTGAAGAGACACAGAGAAATGGAGAGGTATAACTTGCTTGTGGAAGGAGGTACTTGACTGTAAGACGTGAATTCTCCCCCCAATTAATCTATACTTCATTTCAGTTTCAAAGGATTAAATAAAGTATTTTTAAAATTAATGCTTTTGGAAACATTATCCTAAAGTCATATGAAGGAACAGCCAAGGGTAGCCAAGCAACCTTGAAGAAAATGAACAGTGAAGAGACGCACCCGTCAGACGTCAGGACTTATACAACTCAAGTAACTGAGACAGGGAGATATTGGCAGAGGGGTGTACAAATAAATAAATGGGACAGAATTGAGGGCTCAAAGACAGAGATGTGCAGACTGGAGGTTCAACTTAAGTCAGAAATGACATTTAAACCAGCTCCTTCTTTTTTATTCTTTATTTTTTATAAGTAGACTCCACATCCAGCATGGAGCCCAACACGGCACTCAAACTTACAACTCTGAGATCAAGACCTGAGCTGAAATCAAGAGTTGGATGCTTATCCAACTGAGACACCCAGGTACCCCTAAACCAGTTCCTTTTATGGAACACTTGGCTGGCTCAGTCGATACAGCTTACAACTCTTGATCTCAGGGTCATGAGTTCAAGTCCCATGTTGGGTGTAGAGATTACTTTAAAAAAAAAAAAGATAGTTAAACCAGTTCCTTCCAATAATGGTGGCATGAAAATTGGTTTTCCATGTGGAAAAAAAGAGAATTGTACTCCTATATCACTCTTGATCACCAAAATCAGTACAGAGAGATACTAAATATGAAAAAGAAAACTTTTTTTTGAAAAAGAAAACTTTTAAATAAAAATCTTTTCAAGACCTCACGATATGAAGATTTCTTAACCAAGTTTAAAAAGCATAAACAATAAAGGAAGTATTGATAGATTTGCCTACATTAAAATTCCAAAGTATCGTATAGCAAAAACAGGATAAACAAAACCCAAGCCACAAGGCTGGGAGAAAATACACGGATAATGAACATTACAGACAAAGTATTCGTCTCCAGGCTGCATCCCGAAGTTCTACAGATCAATAAAAAGATTACAGACAACTCAAAAGAAAAGCAAGTATAAGATGTATATAAGTAAACAATACAAATATATGGGAAACGACGTTGAACTCTACTTGTAATTTCAGGAATGCAAATTCAAACAACTAGAAGAAATTTTAGACTTCAAGTTGGTAACACAAACATTTCCAGTCTGACTATATTAAGTGTTGAGGACTACGTGGGACAAAGGGCCCTCTTGTTAATGCTACAGAGAGCTTCGATCATAACCACATTGAGAAGCAATTTGGCAAAATCTAGTAAAGTCCAGCGTGTGCATATCCTCCAACCTAGCAATTCAATTCCGGAAATAAATCCCAACTCTTGACAAGTACAAGAATGTTCATTACAACACCATGTAGAGTGGAAAATTGGAAACAACAGAATAATGTACAAGTCAATCTTGTCAGAGTTACAAAGTAGACAGTTAAGATGAGTGCAGCGGAGAGATGTAGATGGATTGATAGGCTGCCCCTAACATTTAGGAGGCCCAGGGCAAGGAGAATCTGGGGGCCGAGGACCCTCCTCTATTCTCTTCCCACTCGGGCTCCATCCCCCACAGTGAGGAACGTCACGCACACATGCTTGTGGACACTTTCGTCTGTTTGTCCGAGCTCTGTCCATGAACCCCACCCTCCCACCAATGCCACCCTGGCCAGCCCTTAGGATTAAGGTGGGTACAGCTGCGTGGTCACCTCAGGAAGAAAACTCTAGGGAAATCACTGCCCTGGCCTTGAAATGGGCTCTGGGCCCTGGGGGCAGAGGAAATCAGGATTCAAGGTTTAGAAGGAGAGAAGGCTTTTGGGTGGGTCTTGACTCCTTAACCCAGGGAGGAGGGCCTGGGCGGGGACCAGGGTCCCGGTCTAAGAGTGGTGCTTTGTGTTAGCAAGGTTGAAACTCACACATGATATTGTACAGAAAAGGCAGAGAGACAAGCAGTATAGGATGCATGATAGGAAGCTTTAAAACAGGCAAAACAGTACTACCCACTGCTCAAGGATATGTACAAAAGGAGCAAAATTACAAAAGCTTGTAGAGGGTGCCTGGGTGGCTCAGCTGGTTAAGCCTCTGCCTTGGGCTCAGGTCATGATCCAGGGTCCAGGGATCCGGTCTTGCATCCACCAGGCTCTCTGCTCAGTGGGGAGCCTGCTTCTCCTTCTCCCTGCCACTCCCCTGCTCTCTCTCTCACTGCTCTAAGTAAATAGGTATATATATGTATATATACATGTATTTCTATGAAATTTAAAAAAGAGAACAAACGGTCTACCTTTAAAAAGGCAAGGAAGGAGAATGAAATGCAGAGCAAAGGTGAGATATGATGGGATAGAGACAAGCTAAATGTGTTAGTAATAATAAATCGACAATACGCTCTTCTTCTAAGTGGGATACTTTAAAACACCTTTTTTTATTACTGAGTGCTGTTTCTTTCTTTCTTTCTTTTTTTTTTTTTTTTTAAGATTTTATTTACTTATTTGACAAAGACACAGCAAGAGAAGGAACCCAAGCAGGGGGAGCGGAAGAGGGAGAAACAGGCTTCCTGCTGAGCAGGGAGCCCAACGCAGGGCTCAGTTCTGGGACCCTGGGATCATGACCCAAGCCGAAGGCAGACACTCAATGACTGAACCACCCAGGCGCCCCTTGAGTACTGTTTCTAATTTTTTTTTTAAAAAGGCGGGGTTTGGGGTTGCACCTGGGTGGTTCAGTGGGTTAAAACCTCTGCCTTCGGCTTGGGTCATGATCTCAGGGTCCTGGGATCAAGTCCCAAGTCGGGCTCTCTGCTCGGTGGGGAGCCTGCTTCCTCCTCTCTCTCTGCCTATCTCTCTCTGCCTATTTGTGATTTCTCTCTCTGTCAAATAAATAAATAAAATATTTTAAAAAATAAATAAAATTAAAAAATAAAAAATTAGGAAAGGCACGGAAGGTTTGAACAACAGAGTGAACAAGTTTGACTTACTGACATAAAGAGAAGCCAGTCCCCAAGGCTTATTCTTCCCAAGCACACGTGGACCATTTAACGAACATTGAGCCACATTCCAGGCCATAAAGCAGGTCTTACACACCAGTCACACACACCATATTCTTGGATCAAAATGCTTTTAAGAAGTGATAACAAGAAATTATTCCCACGTTTGGAAATTTAAAAAATTACTTCTGGAAACCACCCAAACGTTCATCAGCAGTCGAATGCAAGAATAAGTTGTAGTACGTTCATACGATGGGTTGCTAGACACCAAAACACATCACACACAAGCCCATACACACCACTATTATAACAGGTGACGACACAGAGAAAGCTCACAGAGTGTTGAGTGAAAGAAGACAGAAAGAGTGAATACTCTATAATTCTATTTTGCATGAAACTTAAAAGCAGACAAAATTGGGGCGCCTGGGTGGCTCAGTCGGTTAAGCATCTATCTGCCTTCAGCTCAGGTCATGATACCAGGGTTCTGGAATTGAGTCCCAAGACAGGCTCTCAGCTCAGAGGGGAGCCTGCTTCTCCCTCTCCCTCTCCCTCTCGCCCCAGCTCATGCTCTCTCTCTCACTCGCTTGCTCTCTCTCTCTCTCTCTCATAAATAAATGAAATATTTTTAAAGAATTTAAAAAGCAGACAAAATTAATCTACCGTGACAGAAGTCAGAATAGTGGGATGATGGGAGTGATGACGGACAGAGATGCTGAAAAAGTCTCTATTTCGTTCTCACTTAGGAAATAAAAAAAAGAACCAAAGACCAGACCTGATGAAAACAGGACAAAGAAATGATGAAGAAAAGAGCAAAACGGAATAAAGCAGAAAACAAATATACAACCGAGAGGGTTACTGAAGCCGAAAGTGAGCTCTTTGAAAAGATTAATAAAATAGGGAAACCTCTGAGTCTGATATAGAGATAAAGACACAAATAAGTAAATACTAAGAATGAAAAGGATATGATCACTACAGATCCTGGAGAGATTTGAAAGAATAATATGAACAACTATTTCTTTAATGTTTTATTTCTCACTTCCATTCCTTAAGTCAGTTTGGATCAGTTTTATTTTGTAGCTACTTACCCACTGCATCTTCATTTTCCAATTTATTTGTACAAAGTTGTTTCTTATGCTGAAAAAAAAAATCTTTCTCTCATTAATTCCCTCTTTTCATTATTTATTTGGGCCTTTTCTCTTTTTTCCTTAATCAGCCCGACTACAGATGTATCTGTTTTATTAGTCATTGGCTTTATCGATCATCTGTGTTGGTTCTTTGGTTTTTTGTTTTATTGATTTATTTCTCTTATCTTTATTATTTCCTGCTATTGGGAGGCTGTATTATTATGTTGTCTTTCTCTGACAATGTAAACTGAATGCTCAAGTCACTAATGCGTGATTTTTTTTTATTAAGATGCAAACTTTAATGTGGACATTCGGAAGAATACACATTCCCCTCAAGGATTGTTTCAGCTGCGCTGACATTTTAAAATGTAACGCTCTCATATTTTGTTTTTTTTTTTCTTTGTCCCAATAAGTATTTGGAGGCTTGATTTTAATTTTCAAACGTAAGTTTACCTTTTCGTTATCATTTTCTCATTTCAGTGGATTGTGGTCATAGAAAATGGTCTCTGTGACATCCGTTCACTCCTTGGCAGACTTGCTTCATGACCTAGTATGGGAACAATTTCTGTAAATGTTCTCACACTGGTGAAAAAAATGCCAATTTTTCTGTTTGATCAAGCTTCTTAAATGTGTTATTCAAATATTCTACACATTTACTAATTTTACGGCCACTTGATTTAGTAACTATGGAGAAAGGAAAGATAAGGTTCTCAGGGGGATTGTGGGTCCATCTGTGTCTCTTTGAAATTGTCTCAAGTTTCACTTTCTATCAGGGGTCATCATACTATGTGGTCTGTGAACCAAATTTGGGCCACTCCTTGTTTTTGTAAATAAAGTTTTATTGGAACACAGCCATGTTGGTTTGTTTATATGTTCTCTGTGACTTTTTTCTTACTGCAATGGCAAAGCTGTGTAGTTGAGACAGAGGCTGGATGGTCTACGACGTCTAAAATATTTATTATCTGTCCTTTTAAACTTTTTTTTTTTTAAAGATTTATTTATTTATTTGACAGACAGAAACCACAAGGAGGCAGAGAGGCAGACAGAGAGAGAGGAGAAAGCAGACTCCCCGCTGAGCAGAGAGCCCGATGCGGGACTCGATCCCAGGACCCTGGGATCATGACCTGAGCCGAAGGCAGAGACCCTAACCCACTGAGCCACCCAGGCGCCCCTATTATCTGTCCTTTTAAAGAAGTTTGCTCACTCCTCTTTATGTATTCTTTAAAATTTTTATTTAAATTTTATTTATTTATCTGAGAGAGAGCATAGAGGGAGAGCGAGAAGACTCCTGGCTGAGCAGAGAGCCTGACTCGGGGACTTGATCCCCGGATGCTGAGATCATGACCAGAGCCAAATGCAGACGCTTAACTGACTGAGCCACCCAGGCACCCCAGACTCTGCTGGGGTGTTAGGTTTAAAAAATTTCAGAATTATATCTCCCTGATAACATTTTTCTTGTTAATCATTATGTAATGACCCTCTTTTCCATAATGATGCCTTTTGACTTAAAGTCCATTTTGTCTGACATTTATAAAATACACCAGCTCCCTTCAGCTTAGTATTTGCCTGCGGTGCCCATTAGAAATGCTTTTGGCTGCACGTAACAAAACACAGCTACAGTGGCTAAAACACACTGGGGTATGTTCTCTTTAAAGAACAAAAATGAAAAAAAAAAAAAATTTCCAGGGGCGCCTGGATGGCTCAGTGGGTTAAAGCCTCTGCCTTCAGCTCAGGTCATGATCTCAGGGTCCTGGGATCGAGCCCTGCATCGTGGGTTCTCTGCTCAGCGGGAAGCCTTCTTCCCTCTTTCTCTCTGCTTGTTGCTCTGCCTACTTCTGATCTCTCTCTGTCAAATAAATAAGATCTTTAAACAAACAAACAAACAAACAAACAAATTCCAAAGGCAGGTTGCTGACAGCATTGTCTCAGCTGCTCTATGATGCCGTCAGGTACCCAGGCTTGCTCAGTGTCTAATCTCCATCAGCATTCGCCTGCAGACCTTTGTGCTCACGGGTGTGTCAAGATTGCAAAAGGGCTGCTGCACACGGAGGCATTGTGTCCATGCACCAGGCAGAAGGAGAAAGGAAGAAAGCACTGCCCAGATTCCCCTTTACAACCCAGTTTCCAGATCTGGGGCCCATGAGCATCTTTTCCCTAATCACCAACAGAGAGAAAAGAGGTTCTACGGATGGCTTCGACCAAATCATGATTCATCCTTTGCGGCTGGTACTTTGACATCACAAGAAATAAACTGGGGATGGGGGACAGATGCTTCTCCGGGACCAACAGATTTCTGCTTAGTCCCTTAAAAAAAAAAATGGGCTTCAGTAGCAAAGTGCAAAAGGTTTCGGGCGCACTGTTGGTCAGACAATGGATGGTGTCTTTTTTCATATCTTTGCTTTCAGTATTTCCATGGCTCTGTTTTAGACATGTCTCTCATGAACAGTGTGTGTAGAGCTCGATTATGTGTTTTCTTTCCCTCTGATAACTCACGTTTGTTGTGATTACCGGCATTTAAAATTTTATTTCTAAATCCTCTTGTGTTTTCCATTGGCCACGTGTATTATTAGCCCCCAAACTGAGCATTTCAAAACGACAATCACTGATTATCTCACCTCATTTCTTAGGGTCATGAAAGCCATGGTTCTTTTCTATTAGGGTTGCCAGAACTCGCCAATAAAAATACAGGATGCCCAGTTAAATTTAAATTTCAGATAATATTTCAATATTTGCACAGGATCTATTTATACCAAAAAATTACTCATTGCTTGTTCAAAATTTAAATTTGACCTGTCTTCCTCAATTTTATCTGGCAGCCCTATTTATAACCTGATCTTGGAAGCAAAATGGGCTACATCATTCGTAGGGTCCCTCATTAAAAAATTACTAGGAATTTCCAGTCAGCGAGAGCAGAACATGAAACTAAGCCTGGAGCCCTCCTGGGGACGGTGTCCTTTGTGAGAGCATGGGTTGTACTCCCAGAAAGCCCGTCCTGCTTGGAACTGACACACCAGCCCTTCTACCATATTCTATGACACAGGGACAAGTCACTGAGTCTCACCCGCACATTATGGGAGGGGACTTCACATGGTCACAGGTCCCGGGAGGTAGGGATCACGGGGACCATCTTGGAAACTGGCAGCCACACCAAGCTTTTTCCTTTGCTTCTTTTATTTGTCATTTCCTGCCTGGAGGTGGACAGATCGGACTGTCTTCGTTCCCTTTGTTTCCTCTCGGAGGGTTTAGAATACATTCTATTTCTGTTCTTTCATTAGTCATGCTCAGGTTTTTAACATGCACACTTCAGTTCAATAAAGTCTAAAGTTAATCACTCTCCTCTTGCAAAAGAATCAAGGACCTTAGAATACTTTTGAACCCTGATCACAGCTTCCTGTCTAGGATGTGGTGGGTCCTTCGTTTTCCATCCTACTTTGTTTATTCTGTTCCTCAAATCAGTCTGTAAAGTTGTTCTTATAAAGTCCATGGTCATTTGAATTTTTCATGCCTAATCTTGTTTGTTTGTTTGTTTTCTTTTTGCTCTCCACTTCTCGGAAGCTACTTCTTCGTCCTGGCTTCATTTCCTGGGTTTTTCCTATTATCTTCATTTGACATCTTGCCAGAACTGAAGATCCCCATGGTGTTTTTTGTTTTTAAGACTTTATTTATTTCTTTGACAGAGAGAGAGAGATCACAAGTAGGCAGAGAGGCAGGCAGAGAAAGAGGGGGAAGCAGGCTCCCTGCTGAGCAGAGAGCCCGATGCGGGCTCGATCCCAGGACGCTGAGATCATGACCTGAGCCGAAAGCAGAGGCTTAACCCCCTGAGCCACCCAGGTGCCCGCTCCCCATGGTGTTTTTAAGTGCTTTTTAAAAAAGCCTTGTTGGAGCACCTTGGTGGCTCAGTGGATTAAAGCCTCTGCCTTCAGGTCATGATCCCAGGGTCCTGGGATCAAGTACTGAATCCAGGCTCTCTGCTCAGCGGGAAGCCTGCTTCCTCCTCTCTCTCTCTGCCTGCCTCTCTGCCTACTTGTGATCTCTGTCAAATAAATAAAGCTTTTAAAAAAATAAAAAAGCCTTGTTTGCATCTCCAGTCCCAACCTTCTTTTGTTCCCAATATTGTATAGTGTGTGCTAATAATTTCCTTATTATATTGAGGCTTTGAGAAGAATTTACTAAGCCTTTTTAAAAGAATTTGACTTTTTGTTGGTTTCTATAGCGGTCCTTCCTGCTTTATCTTTATTATTTCCGTTTTTCTGCTCTCTTCGAGTTTTCTGATGGTCCTTTCCTAAAGTCTCAAATCAGACACTTATTTCATTGTTGTCAATCCTTCCTGTTTTTAATAAATGCATTTCAGGCTAGAATTTTCCCTCCAAGTTTCACTTTAGCTTTATTGTTATTCAGTTTAAAATATCTTGTAATTTCCATTATGAGGTTCTCCTTATCTCATGAATTATGTAGAAATGAGCATTTAATTTACAAAACGCATTGGATTTCCTTGGCCAACTTTTTATTGTTGGTTTCTGATTTTATGATATTGGGATTAGAGAACACGGTAGTGATACTGATTCTTTGAAAACATTGTCAACTTTCTTTATGCCAACTATGTGGTATTTTTTAAAAATCTTCCATTTGAGCCTGAAAACAATGGGTATTCTGTAGGAGGAGGGGTTGTGAAGTTTGTTTACCTAGTAGAGGAAGCTCCTTTAATTATATTGTTTAAACTTCCATATCCTTACTAATGTTTTGCTCCTTGAGTCATTGGTTTTATGAAAGTTTAATTAACACTTCTCACTTTGTTTATAGATTCATGACTTTCTCCTGACCATTCTGCCATATTTTCTCTATATGTTTCACCAAAATAAATATAAGCTCATGATACACATATATTCACGATTATTATATCTTCTTGGCAGATGTTTTCTTTTATGATTGTATGGGTTAGGGTTGGGCTGATCTTACAAAGATTCTAAAAACAGTGCTTTAAATAAGAGAGAGGTGTATTTTTGTTCATTTAAAAGTCTACAGCTGAGGGGTACCTGGGTGGCTCAGTGGATTAAAGTCTCTGCCTTTGGCTCAGGTCATGGTCCCAGGGTCATGGGATCGAGCCCCATATCGGGCTCTCTGCTCGGCGGGGAGCCTGCTTCCTCCTCTCTCTCTGCCTGCCTCTCTGCCTACTTGTGATCTCTGTCTGTCAAATAAATAAAATAAATAAAATCTTTAAAAAAAAAAGTCCACAGCTGGGAGTCCTATGGGGTTTTGGTACATGGGGGCCCCAGCAGGGCACGAGACCTACAGAAGAGAGTGGGGTTGGCATATTTATTCCCCAGCTCCTTCTGCCTGAGGTCACCCTTGCTCTAGAAGTTCTTTCCACTTGAGTACTGGTCACCTCTGACCCTGCAGGCCTATGGTGAAAGCTCTCCTGCTGCTCCCCCAGGCTCTTCCACTCTCTCCTGTGACTCCCCTACACCCTGCTTTGTCATTCGTCCTTTTGGAAATAAGCTCTGCCCAATTTCCCTAATTAGAGCATGCCATCTGTTTCCTGTTGGGGCCCTGAGTGATGCAGGCTGGCATCCTGTTTTAAGTCATTGATTGGGAATACCTTTAGGCAGGCGTGCACTCGCTGACACGTGCTGGACACAGGCCTCTTCTCTCTCTGTTCTCCCACTCCTGGCTCACTGGTCCATCTGCCTACTCTCGAGGACAATGGAGGCTGAGACCCTGGGTTCATGGCATCCAGGTCTCCAGAGCATTGCCCTGCCATGGGAAAAGGAGCGACTCAAAGCCCGTTGGTCACACCCACCTTGTTCATTTCAACACATGTGGGGTGTGGCTACTGGTCCAATGGCCAGAGCTGCCTCTCCCTGGACACAGTATCTTGGGGTCATGAGGACTCACTTTGGTCTGAGGATGCTTAACAATGTTAGAAAGGTCAATACTTTCACCTAATGCCTGTTGGCTGCTGCAGGACTGCGCCAGCCTGGCCCTTTAAGGTGACTTCGGATATCTCTGCCCTGATTCATGACAAACCAATTTCTTATGTCTGACTCTCAGTGGGCCTAGCTTGTTTTCCTCATTTCCTTAATCTTAGGGAAAGTCTCAGTGTAGGGCTCACAGGGATAGCACAGATTCCTGTTCCCATTGTACAGACTGGGAAACTGAGGTTCAGAGTGGAAAGTGAACTTCAGGGAGTCCAGGGGAGTTTGAGCTTGGGTCTGTCTGGCTCTGAGTTAGAGGCTTTCCAAGGGACGTGTGTGTTGCTGGGGGGAGACAGGATGGCCTGAGTAGAGACGGGAGGGGAGGATGGTGCCACAGGTCAGGGAACCCTCAGAGCCAAAGCCTCTCCTGGTCAGGCAGGGCACAGCATCTGGGGGAGAGGTGCAGAAGGCCAAGACTGAGATCCATTCCCAGTTCTGCCCCTTCCTTCTCTGTGCTCTTGGGCCAGTCTCCAGGCTTCACAGGGTAGTTATGAGGGAATGTATGTAAAATACACAGTACACAGCAGCTGCTCTGTTCCAGGAGTCTGCTTGGCCCTCTTATCTTTACTCTCTCCCTCTCTGGGCTGTGGCAGGCAATGTGTGGATTCAGCCACTAGGGGGCCCTGCTGCCAAGGGTAACCAGACCTCCTGGCCCTGCCAGGGTCCATCCATTCATTCACAGATTCCTTCACTCTTCTGGGTCTTTTCCGTGCCCAAGTAGTGGTTGGGGCGATACTGAGAGCACAGAGGGCAAGGCACAGCCCTGTTCTGGAGAAGCCTACAGTCAAGAAGGGGTACTGTGCTAGAGAAAATGGGGTGGTGGTGGGAACTCAGAGACTACACAGAGCCAGGAAGGCTTCTCAGGGGAAGCTTTTGAACTTGACTTTCCAGGATGGACAGCGATTTGACTCTGCAGACTCTGACACCTCCCCGCAGCCCCAGGCCAAGCCGACCTGAGTGTTCATGATCCACTTCTCTCCTCCCTCCAGGTGCCCCTGACCAGTAGCTTCTGTGAGCCCCAAACTTCACGTCCCTGTCATGTGTGCAGAGCTGGAGGCCACAGAGCCTGCTTGGGTAGGAGATGAAGCAGGGCACAAGGACAGGGCATCAGGGAAAACCCTGACAAATGAAGTTCTCTGCCACTTCCTAGCAATGTGTCCTTGGCCGAGGCACTTCACTTTCCCTCCGCCTCACCCTAACCCGGCCCCCAGCCTTGGTTTCCTCCCTGTAAATGGGGGTAATAACAGTCCTTACCTATAGTGCCCATGTCCAGCATGGCTCACTTGGCATCTGATCTACAAAGTGACATATTCTGTTAACCACCTCATTGCCGTGAGGTGTGAGCCAGGCTACGCCCCTTGGAACAGGAGGCAGGACCCTGCTCTGGAGGGGCTGCTCGAACTCAGCCTTACTTCA
The DNA here is from genome assembly GCF_022355385.1 of Mustela nigripes. Lineage (NCBI taxonomy): Eukaryota > Metazoa > Chordata > Mammalia > Carnivora > Mustelidae > Mustela > Mustela nigripes. The sequence continues at coordinate 23,361,239 of NC_081570.1, read as the reverse complement.
CTTTGGGAAGAGACTGCCTGCTAGATTAGTGTCACAGAATTTTCAGTAAGCGGGTGGAATTCTAGAAGTTATCCCCTAGGGCTCAAGCAGCGAGGGAGAAGGAGGGGTAGGAATCCCTCTTTGAACTACAAAGTGTATCTCTCTAGCTTGATCTACAAATCCATTGGAAGGTGGTGTGGTCTGTATCCAGCTCAACCACTTCTCTGCTGCGTGACCTGACAAGTCACCCCCCCACCCCAGCCTCGACTTCCTTGTCAGTCAAATACCGGTAACAGCACTCCCCAGTGGTGGCAGACAGTGTTCTGCTATCTGCTCAGCTTTGCTCCCTTCCCCTGGAACAGAAGCCTTCTCCTTTTTGGGGATCTCCTCCTCCAAACACTGTTTCCACAAGGACAGTCCCCGCTCCTATGATCCTGTCCCCCGGGCACTGGTGACTGGCCCATGGGTGGACACCTGACTCTAGCCAGGCCAATCAGAAGCCTTCCCTGTTTTGTTCTATTTTGAATCAGAACTGAGAAAATGCCTCCGGGCGGAAAGGCTCAGGAGTTGTCACTGGCCCCATGTCCTTCCTCATGGCCGTTAATCTGTAAAGAGAAAGGCAGAGGAGAGAGAGGAACAGTCAGGAGTCCCAGCAGTACTCGGGTCCCGGGTTCCTGCTGTGCTTGGACCCACGAGCTCTGCTCACAGTCTAGAAGTTCGCCTCTCCCTTAGATTCTGAGAGTCACCTCGGGTTGGCACTGCTTTCCAAAGTTATACTTTCTCCCAGGGATGTGTGTAGCATCAGATGAACTAAAACTTGTGAGATGCCCAGCCCAGCCCAATGCTTGGCCCATGGCCGGCTCAGTAAGTATGAATTCCTTTCCCTTAATGGGCACCAGGCAAGGACAGGGCTTTGGCAAGATACCAGGAAGATATGAGGCATCCGGACTGGAGAAGCCATGTAACTCAGCAGCTCCAGGGAGATACTACGGTCAGGTGCCCTGGGAGCCCACAGAGACCCACAGGAGACCAGAATGAATGGCTAAGCCGGAGTTTAGTAGATAAGAAAGGATGGGGCTAAGAAAAAAAATGTCCTGCCTCATCCCTTTGTGGAAGCAAAGGTTGTCAGCACATACTCTGTCTCTGCCAAGGATGTATGCTGGAGTCCCTGGTGGGCTGGAAGATGGGGGCCAGGAGAGCCTTTTCAGAGGAGGAATATTTCAGTGGAGTTTTAAAGGATGGATGAGAGTTTTCCAAACAGGGAAAGGACTTGGGAGAGACACTGGACTATCACTAGCAATCCCCACCCTACGAATACAAGGGTTAGTGTATTAGTGTGAGGATTCAGAACGCGTGGGTTTGAATCCTGCGGTGACCAACCTTCAGACTCTCCTATGGTTCTGTTCCTTATCTGCAAAATATGGAAATAGGAGTTCGTCTGTTTCTAGGATTAAATGAGATCATATATGTAAAGCACTCAGAACAATGTGCTAACAGAAGGCTGTGGTTAAGCACTCAATATTTATTGAGCTCATTATGAAAAGCCTTTGCATTACCAAGCCCAACATCCTTAAAATGGTTATAGCTCTTGCCATTTATTGAGCCCTTAATAAGTTCCAAGCACTGTGTTAGATGCTTGGCACCCTTCATCTCCTGTGATCCTCCCAACACCACCAGGAGATGAGTACTGTCCATTAAAGAGAAAAACAGAGGCTCTGAGATGGTGAGATTACGCATGGCCAACAGAGCTGGGGTTCAAACCCAGGTCTGTCTAAAGACCTGAGCCCTTGGCCCAGAGAGAGGAAGGGACTAGCCTCAGGACACAAAGCAAGGGACTGGGGAGCCAGGATTTCTTCGGGAACAACCCAAGGGCAGGTATGGGTTGGGAGCCCTAGAAGGTGCTTTCCTCGCCTGTTCCCAACCACAGAGATCCAAGAGTGGCTGATGGAGGTTACTGAGGCACTCGCTCAGCCCTCCCCCACACCCTCTCCAGCTCCAGGGTGGCCGGGTGGGCCTACCGCCACAGGCAGGACTGAGGAAGGGCTGGGCCGGCCCCCCCTCCCTGGACCGCGCCTCCAGGCAGAGTTGACAGACCCGGAGCCTCGGGACGTGGCCGCGCCCCTGTTCCCCTCCCTTCCCCACCCCGCATTGCTTCCGCCAAAGGTCCTTGTAGAAAATTCCAGGCTGGACGGGGGATTTTCCAGTGGGGTGGGAGCAGCTTGGCGCGTCCCGGAGGCCGAAGCCGCGCAGGGGGAGAGGTGGGCGGGTGCCGCCCCGCCGCCCCTACCCGGGACTCCCTGCGCGCCCTCGCGCGCCCTTGTCCCGGGGGCCCCCTCCGGCCTTGGCTCCTCGGGACGGGCGGGCCGGCCAGGGGAGCCGGCTCGGGACGTCCTGGCAAACAGGAAATGAGACAAAGGCGGCCGCTTATCGGGAGCCCCGCATTCTTTTCAGGTGATCCCGGGACGCGGCCAGCCCTGAGGGGCTGCCTGCCCAGAGGAGGACCTCCCGCTGCCGCCCCCCTTGGGGGGGCCCCCTGCCTTCCGGTCCCCTGGGGTTGGGGGCCCGAGGACCACTGGGAGGCCCCAGGAGCCCCTGCCACCAGGCACAGCCTCCTGGGGTTCCTGGAGAGGAAGGGATGTCAGCGCTGGGAGTGCTGGGCTGGGCGGGGGTCTTGGGAGCCGGGTGGAGGGGGAAGAACAGGTCATAGTCACTCAACCATTCCATAAACGCTAATGTCACCTTCTACCAGGTGTGGGTATGGGGACCCCTGATGAACCAGACCCAGTCCCTGCCCTCAAGGAACTGACAGCCCAGAGGAGAAAGGCAGGTGCTCAGATAAGTGAAATACTGGGTGAAGGGCAGGGCCAGATGAGTCCAGGGAGGCTGTGCAGAGGCCCTGCTGGGGGCGGGGTATGGAGGCGCAGCGGGTGGTTTGGGAAAGCATGGGTCCCTTGCACAACACCTGGCACATGAGCAGCCCCTTAGGCTACTGGCCAAATGAAGGAATCCTGGAGCTGGCTTTTAAGAAGCACTGGGACAAGGGGTGGGTGGAATGGAAGGGCATCTAGACTGCGGAACAGCCATGTGCAAATGCCTGTTGGTGTGCATATGTGCCAGACATGTGGGGAGCAGTGAGGACTCCGGAGTTGCCTGTGTACAGGGTAAAGAAGCCCTGGCGAGGAGGCTGGGACTGTGGGTCCTGATGGCCTTGAAAGGTGGGCTAAGGACTGGGCTTATTTTGACCGCACTGGGAGCCTGCCTAGGGAAGTGGGGTAGAGAGAGGGCTCAGAGAGGCTCATCCAGTCCCGCCTGGGAACGCAGCGGGGGGCGCGGGGCCGGGGGCCG
>NC_081570.1:23311340-23357815 GCF_022355385.1 Mustela nigripes | reverse complement strand
GGTGGGGGTGGGGGTGGGGGGGTGGGGGGGTGGGGGTGGAGGCGGGCTTCGCCTGGGTGGCTTGGAGAGGCTAATCTACAGAGACAGAGGCTCCATCCTCTATGGGGCTGTGCCCCCCTTGCCTGCTGGGCACCGGCGCCAGTTCTGCTGATGGGTGGGTAGGGCTTCCCCCCCACCAGGCAGCGCTGACTCAGCGTCTGAAAGGTGGTTCCCACGGGCCCATGTCTCTCTGGGGGCCAAAGGACATGCCATCCATGCCCCACCTCCAAGGGGGTCAGCGTCCAGGGCCCCTGGCGATTAGGGCTGAATGGAGGCTAAGATTTCTAATCTGCCCACCCCCTGCCAAACAGCAAGGCCGCAGGCAGTCCTTTCTGCTGTCTAGCAGTAAGCCACACCATCTCTGGGCTGGCTTTCCACTCCCCAAAGTTACAAGGTACCACAGTGATCAGTACTCTTTTTATTTTTAAAACAGTGAAAAGAAAAATAAATATCTTTGGAGAATAGAAGTACAGGGGTGGGGTGGGATAGGGTGGTGGGGCTGGAGACTTGGGGGTGTCCTGGCTTCAGTGGTCTTAAGCGGGGGTGCCGGGGCCTGGGATCTGCAGGCCCACTCCTCCGGGGCCAGGTCCTGCCCAGTCCCCGCTGGGAGGTCTGGGGGCTCCACCAGCCTCGCCTGCCCTCGGCTCCCAGGCAGGGCGCTGCATCAGCGGAACCGCCCCTCGCTCGGGGGGATTAGACCCCAGGCGCCCGCCTGCGCCCCGGGGCCTCGTCGGGAGGGGCGGGGCGAGCGGAGCGGTGCCGCCCCCCAGGGGCTCTTCCGGCGGCTGGCCGGGCTCGGTGCCAGGGCCTCAGCGGTGCCCCATGTCCTCCATGCCCACACGGCCCCAGACGCCCAGCACGAAGCTCTCGATGTCGCACTCGTTGGCGCCGCGCACGATGCGAAAGTGGCCCCTCTCGCCCCAGGCTGGGCCCCACGAGTTGGCCGCCGTCTGGGAATGAGGAGGGGCGGTGAGGGGGGGGGGGCCCGTGGGGGTGGGGGGAGGGGGAGGGAGGCCGCGGTCGCAGGGCAACCCGCGCAGGGACTCACCCAGTATTTGAGCGTCCTTCCATCGGGCAGCGTCTCCTCTCCCCACCTGGCGGAGAAAGGAGCTGATTCCATCTGCTTTCAGGGGCTGGAACCCCAGGGGTCCCTTCCAGACCCCTCTCTCTACCTCCCTCAGTCTCCACCTCTGGAAGTCTGCGTACTCACACCCATGTGGGGGAGGGCACTGAAGGGATAACTGAAGGGGGTGAGCAGAGGAGAACTTGGGCCCTGCTGCAGGGGCGGCATCCTGGGGACCAGTTCTCTGGGACCTCGCACATCTGCCTTCCCTCCCTCCTCTGCTTGGGGACCCAGGGACGGGTGGGTGCCGGGAACCAGGAGGAAGGGACTCCAAGAAGATGGGTACTTTGGAGGCCCCACACTCCCACTGCCAAGGACATTCATCGGATGGACAACAGAAATCAGTGGGGCAGGCAGAGTTGGGGTGCTCTGATGGGGAGAGGCTGTGCTATGATGTTGTTGGTGCTATGATGGGGAGAGACTGAGCCACCCCTGGGATCTGTGTTTGTCTTTCAAAGGAGTTATTTTACCCCAGTGTGTAAGGAAGGAACAGTTCCTAGAAAACCTTTAAAGGCCCCCATCTCTCCGTGTGACCACTGGCAAGCCCCTCCTTTTATGTCTTGGTTTCCTCCTCTTTGAAATGGGTCTTCCCAGAGAGAGATGGTAGGGATTCAAGGCCAGCTCAGAGCTCCTAGTGCAAGCCCTGCTCCCCCATCCTCTTCTGCTCCCCCGAGCCCCTTACCCTGTGATCTTGACAGAGTGGGTTCCATGCCGGCGGTACCGCTCAGGTCTCCCAAGGCTCACTGGGGTGTGGCTGTAGATGCCACTCTGGTACAGAAAGAAGTCCTCGTGCACCTCCATGAGAGCTGTAGGCCAAGGTCAGAGTAGGGCTGGCTCAGCCCATCAGCACAGGTCTGGAGATACGCACCCAGACCCATACCAAGACCCTAAGTGCCCCGCACAGGGTGCTGTCTGGGGGGAGGGGACCGGGTTCCCCTGACTCCCAAATCCCCTGGATTTGCTGCCCTGCCCAGTACAGTGCAGACCACTTGTGCTGTTGGGTGTGCCCAGTCTCAAGCAGACACAAGCTTTTGGAACCAGGGGGCAGGATGAAGGGCATTTACCTTGGACAGGGCCATTCTCCATCAGCTCCTTCATGATCTCCTTCTCCTGGAGGGTTGGGAGTGGGGAGGAGAGTCTCCATCAGGGCGAGGCTCTAGCCTCTCTGGCCAACCTTCCAACTCCACCGCCTCTGCCCCCTCATCCAAGCACAAACTTACGTTGGAGCCGAGGCGATAAGCCGGAGTGACCTGGTAGATGTCATTGGCATGGGCATGGCTACTGGGGCACCGGGCAGTGGCCTGGCGCTTGCCCCGACCCATGGCCCGACTATGCATCATACAGCGGGGTGCCGGGCCAGCCTCGTCCTGCTCACGGCCCACGAACGGGTAGCAGTGGTCAGACACGACCCTGGAGGAGAAGCAGGAGGGAGCAAGGAGAGTGAGCCTGATGAGCACGGCCCTGGCCCGTCCTGCAGGTTGCCCTCTTGAGGCCCCAGCCATACGTCCCCTTCCCTGCCCACCCTCTCTGCTGCTCACCCTCGGCGTCGCAGGAACCACCAGGCGCCGTCGAGACGGCCCCCGTGGCAGCCCTGCTGGTTGTGGGTGTCACAAGACAGCAGGTTCTGGGGCGACAGGACAGGTGTCATATGCCCCAGAGAATGGATTGAGACGCGATCGGATGCCACGGCTGGTGGGGGGAGGCAGAGGGGAACGTCAGGGGGCCCTGGCCTTGGCCGTCCTTTCCCGCCACGCCGGCCTCTGCCCTTGGCCATACCTGCCGTGGAGAAGGCCCAGGAGCCCGCACAGTTGCCCTGGTCCAGAGGCTCATGGATCAGGTTGGGCCACTTCTCGGAGGCCTCGAAAGCTGTGGGCAGCACCTCCCCGGGGCGCAGCACTGTCTGCAAAGCAAGAGTCACTCTGTCTTCCTCCTGCACCTAACCCGGCCCACCCCTCGGGGCCCGTTGGCTTCGGAAGGGCCACCGAGGGCCTTCTGTGCTTTGTTCTTGAGTACCCTGCTGCTGAGGGATTCCAGCAAGCTCCACGTGGGGAGGAGCCAAGCACCATTTCGCGCCTCCCCCATGTCAGGTGGGGGTGACTAGTCCCATGTACAGATGAGGCCAGCAGGGAAGCAGCCAGGCCCAGGTCACCCGCTCTCCATTGTTAACCCCTGCCTCGTTCTTCCTCTGTGCCTTCTGATCTGACACTTCCTTCTTCCTACCAGGACCTTGGGCTTCAGGCCTTAAAGGGCAGGGGAGGGAAGAAGGAATAAGGTCCTGTGACCGGGCAGGCGGCCAAGGCAAATAGCAGGAGGCAGAAAATAGCAGAGGCCCAGGGGACTGAGGGCAGGGGCAGGGTCTGGTCATCCTAGCCTTGAGCCCAAGTCCTTCTGCAGGGAGGGCTGATCTGGCCAAGGACGGCCTCCGCCCTGCCCACCACACTGCCCGCCATGGAGGCACAGACCCTGCAGCCTGTGCCCCAGCCCTGACCTGCAGAAGTTCCCCTTCCTTACCCTTTGACTGTTCCAGGTCTGGTTTCCCCTTCTCCCCACAGAGGATCTCACTGGTCGGAAGGGAGAAGCCCCCTCCTCCCTCGTTCCACACAGTCAGTATTTGTTTCCGAGAATTCTGGCTCTCTAGCCAGAGGACTATCTGTCCTTCTCTTCCCAAAATACCAAGGTGACCTCCTGGCCCCATGGGGTCTGACCCAGCTATACTGGAAGGAATAGCATTTTTCCCAGGCTGGGGAGGCCACCAAGGGGCTCATGCTGGGACCACAAAACTCAGAATCTGAGCATTAGTTCTTCTTGCACCATACTTCTTGTTATGGGCAAGAACTTAAGACCCAGAGAGGGTGAGTGATTTGTTCAGGAACACACAGCCTATTGGAGGGGGTTAGTCCCAGGCCCCTGGAGGAGTAGGATGCAGCGTGCCAGGATTCCTGGGGTCCCAAGCGATGGGGAGATGCAGGATTGTGGGCAAGGATGGACTTACGTGAATCTCATTCATATTGGTGACAGAAGAAGAAGGGCGCATGGTACCCAGGCGGTAGCGAATGCCTTCATCCAGGGTCATGCCCCAGAAGGCACTATGGTTCCCAGCCCACCATCTGAAAGAGGAGGGATGGAAGTCACAGACCTGCCATGACTAGGGCTTCTGGATGTCCGTGCATGTACGTAGGAGAGACACAGACTGGCCAAGTGTCCATGTGCATGAGATCTGAGTGTGGATGTGCCTGACAGCCCAGGCATCTTGCGGGAAGGTATGTGTGTCTGTGCCCAGTGGGGACTTCTCCAGGGACCTCTTACCCGTAGTTGCCCTGGTTGATGGCATTGATCATGTCTTGGTCCACCAGGCATGGCTCCTGGTCACACTCCCACCGTCCTTGCTCCTGGCAGGTGCTAAAAGAGCAGGAGGGAAGGAAGAGGTGAGGGGGGCTGGGCATCCTCGGAAGGGAGGGGGCCTCAGAAGTCACCATGGCTTGAGATTCTGTGCTAGCGATTATGGAAGAACCCCTAGCTGATCCTGTTCAGCCTGGTGGCTTTCAATGTCAATTGCAAGTTCACAGTTCTCAAGTTTATATCTGCTGCCCAGATCTCTCCAGATCCAAGAATCTTGCTGCTACACAATACCACCACTGGGGGGGGGGGTGCCTAACAGCACATCCTGGACCGAATTTCTGATCCCCTACTCCCATGCCTGCTCTCCTTACAGTCCGTGGAAGATGTCCGTCCTTCCTGAATCTCTGACCAAGAGCCGGGGAGTCACCCTTGACTCCTTACCCCACATACTGATCAGCTTGTTGGCTTTGCCTTAAAAACACATTCGGAATCCAAACCATGTCTCATCCCTCATGCAGCCATCATGGGCCAGTCACCTTTGCCCTGGATTCTGCTGCCGCTTCCCCATTGTTCTCCCCGCTTCTGCCCTACACCCCCACATCAGTATATTTTTAACACAGCTGCCGGGTGACCCTATTCAACCCAAGGCCTATCATGCCATCCCCCAGCCCAAGTCCCTCCTTTGGCTTCCCATCACAGACTAAGAGCCAAAATTCCCTGCCATGCTCACAAGACAGTCCCTGCACGATCTGTCCTCTTGTCCCCTCAGTGACCCCCTCCTCCAAGTCCTGGCTCCTGAGACCCCAGCCAGGCTGCTCCCCTGACTGTTCACCACAGCTGTGCTCCGGCCCCAGGGCCTTTGAGCTGCTCTTCGCTCCACATCCCTGAGGCTCCCCCTCACTTCGTCCAAGTCTACATTCAGAAGTCACCTTCTCAGGGACACCTGCTTTGGCTGCCTTCCTCTCCTGCTTTCGTGTTTCATTTTCTCCTTCGCGTGTCATGGCTACCTGATAGACTATGTATTTGGCTATCCACGCTCCTTATACCTGCTTCCTCATAGACACTAATGTCCTGGCAGGGTTTGTTTGGTAACTTTGGTGCCTAGAAAACTAAACCCAGCCCACAGCAGGCACCCACGAAATATTTGTTGGATGCATGAGTGACTGAGGCAGGGTCCTCAGGGGACTAAGAGCAGGGGTCCTGAAATTCAAGTCCTGGGTTCCGACCCTCGCTGAGGAGACCCTCGTTGATAAGCCCTCGCTGATGAGTCATGTGATCTCAGGGAACGTATTCAGACTTTCCCCTTGAAGTTCTTGTTTGTAAAACGAGGACAGGATGGGGCGCCTGGGTGGCTCAGTGGGTTAAGTCTCTGCCTTTGGCTCAGGTCATAATCCTAGGGTCCTGGGATACAGCACCCCTGCCTCAAAATCAGGCTCTCTGCTCAGCAGGAAGCCTGCTTCCTCCTCTCTCTCTCCACCTGCCTCTCTGCCTACTTGTGATCTCTGTCTGTCAAATAAATAAATAAAATCTTACCAAAAAAAAAAAAAAAAAAAAGAGGACAGGAATCCTCCCCCGTTCCAGGGATTGAATGGCAGGCTTTTGTGAAGCCGGTAAAGCCATTATTAGCCCAGGGCCTGGTCCATCTTGGGTGCTCAAGAATCGTTATCTGCTATTAGGTGTTCCCGTTCTGGGAACCCCCAGGCTCCCCATCTCTTGAGTTTCAGGCTCCTGCCCTTGGGGCCTCCTCACATCCCCTCTAGGTGTATCTCAAACTTAAAATCGCCCTGACTGCCTTCCCTCAAAGCTGTTCCTCCCTTAACATCCTCAACTCAGGACAAGGTACCTTAGCCACCCGGGGGTTCAAACCAGAACTCGAAGCGTGTGCTGTACCCCTAGCTCCTGCGCCGCCATAAGTAGGTCCTGGGACGGTGCATCATGGAAGGTTCTGGACTCATGGGTCTCCACTGCCTCCACCCTCCTCCAGTCCCTTATCACCTGTCACCTGGACTGTGGCAATAGCTTCCTACCCAGGCTCCCTGCCTCACTGCCATCCACTGCGTACCCTGCAGTCCCTCCCCAGAGAGATCTTGCAGTGACATGTATCTCTGACTGGCTCCAGCACGGCTTACGAGACCCCCGGACGACGTGGCCTGCACCTCCTCGGGGCTTCTGTCCCCAAGTCACAGCTCTAGCTGCAGTGAGATCTGTCCCACCTCCCAACCTTCCCATGAGCCTCTCTCCCCTGTTCCCTCCTTGTCTGCCCACCTCTCTGCTATCAGCGTAACCATCTCCCTTCCTGAGAGGCCTTCCCTTGCCGCCACTGCATTCTAAACCAGGGTCCCCCATTATTCCCTTTCCCTGTCACACTTGTCACGGGTTGTAAGCTGTTTCTCTGTGTGGAGGCTCCTTCATCATTAGACCAGAAGCTCCACTGCAAGGACCAGGACCGTCTGCCCCAGCGCAGTGTCTGGCACATAGTAGGTCTTTAATCGACGAACAGGGAATTCTGTGACTTTGATGCTTTTACAAGCTCATAACTCTGCTAAACTGCCTGCTTCCCCTGTTGCCTTTTAAGGAGCCTCAAGGGGAACAAACCCAGTATGGCTGGGCTCTGCAGTCCCCGGAGTGGGCGGGGCACTTTCGGGGAGGGCTGGAGGAGGCTGCCTGAGAGGGGAGGCTCTCCTCCCCTTCCCCTTCCTTCTCTGACTCTCGAAGCATTCCTCGAGGTCTCACACAGCCTGGAAGGCCCATAGGCATCGCCCCACACCCTCACTCAGGTGTCAAGGCGCAGGGAACCGGGCCACCCAGTGCGGGCAGTGGGCTGGTCACTCCTTTCCTGCCACCTCCCCCTTTGCTCCCAGGGCTGCCCAAGCAGGTCTAGACTGGGCTGGTGGCAGAGGTCCCAGCATTCCAGAGGGGCCCAGAGCGGCCAGGCCCCAGGGATAGGAGTGGGAAAGAGCTTAACCCATCAATGCCCAGAGGCATCCTATCAGGAGCGGCGGGATCATGCAGGCGTCCTCAGTCTTTCTGAACACACGTGTATGATTCACACGCGCTCCCCCCCCCCACACACACACATGTACACGCATTCTCTCAGCTGAACCTCACGAGTCCCCACTCTCCCTGTGACCCAGCACCCCTCACACGGGTGAGGCAATGGAAACAGCTTATGTGTAATGCATTCCAAAAATTTCCTCCTCTCTGGGACCTCCCAGTCCCAGGCAAAGAGGGCATGGGGTGGAGTGGGTGCAGGGCCACCTCCTCAAAGCCACGGGGTCCCCATTATTTCAATCAGGCACTCAAAGGCCTCCTATCCAACCCATCTCCACTTCCCATCTCAGGACGCAGACTAGAGTGGGGGGCGCCCCTGACCCTTCATCCTCCAGGTGGAATGGTAGGGAGGGGAATGAAGGGGAAAGGGGCCACATTCCTGGGAAGGCCCTGCTCCAGTTTGGCTGGCCTCCAGCTCAGTCATCCCTGACCCTCATCCCGTCCAGGACGGCGGATGCTGCAGTCAGAGGTTTCCTTCCTGGCGCCCCCTTTTCTAGATTCTCCCATGACACGGAGAAAGGTTGGGAGGGGCAGTAGCCCAGCCCGGGGCCAGGAGGGACAGGGGATGGCTCCCAGCTCAGGAGCCGTATCTGGGGCCAGGCATCCATGGCTGTCTGCTCCTGGGGAATGCGGTTAGTGTTTTCTAAACAATGGTCAGTGCTAAGCTGACAAGGTCAGGGTAAAAATCCCCGTGTTACAGATAAGGAAACTGAGGCTCAGCAAGTAAGTGACGAGGAAAGAACTGGAACCAAGTCTGGGGGGGGGGGGCCACAGGGTCCACAAGGCAAGGATCCCTCCAAGCCCCCAAACACTCACCAGCGGTTACAGTTGTCCCAGTAGGTTCCCAGGACTGGATAGATGCGACTCCCGTGCGTACATCCTGGGAGGAGGGAAGAGGAAAATAGAAGTGGAACAAAGACCAGAGACGACGGGCTGGGAGGGCCAGGTCCTCAGAAGTCAGGTGTCCCGAATCCTCCCGAACCCACACATACACGCACGCATGGCCCAGCCCTCACTGAAGCTAAGATCAAACTATAACTTCGTTAAGACCTCTCCCTGCAGGGTCACATTCCAACAGCTACCTGGGAAGTTCTGCGGTGACCCTAGCTCGGACCCTCTTGCTTCCCTTGGATGCCAGCCACAACATTCCTCGGATCCTTTGCCCTTTAAATGACTTGCAACTTGGAGATGGGGCAGTGGGAGGGGCATGGGGAAGCCAGGGCTCAGAGAAGGCAAAGGACTCCCCTAAGATAACACAGCACTTTGGGTTGACAACCCGGGTCTTCCGTGTCTCACCCACAGGCCCTCCGAATTGGGGGAAGGGATTCAAATGATTCCTCTGTGGGACAGGGACAAGGGCAGGGGAAAGGATGGTGACGCAGGCTGAAAGCAGGAACAGATTCGCTCCCACCTCCCAGGTGTGACCAGCCACCTCCGGGAAGAGAATCCTGAGCAACGGCAGAGGAATGGCTTGGATGAGCCTGACCAACCCCCCTGAGGGCTTATGGGCCTGTGGGGTGAGTCAGCGGGGCGGGCGGCACCTTCCCCGTCTGGCAAGGAGACGGGACTGGGAGAAAGGGCAGCAGACTGCCTTTCTCCCGGGCCAGCTGGGAATCCCACTGACCAAGGATCTTCTCTTTTCCAGTCTCGCTGGAGGGATTCAAGTTAGACCAGAGCGGGACTTCCCAGAGGCGCAGGCAGACAGTGGGGCGGGGTCTCTCCCAGATTCTACAAAGCCTCCCCTGGAAATGTCAGTGCCTCCACCTTGCTCCTGAGCCCTGCTGAGTCTGGGGCTGGCAAAGCAACCCACCCTCCTGGCCATCTGGTGCCCACCTTGGATGGGGGGAAAAGGGGGTGGCACGCCGAGGCAGAAGTCCCAGAAGTCAGGGCAGCAGTCGGAGACGGTGCGGTTGCAGAAGAGGTCACAGTAACAGGTAGCGCCCAAGTAGGGCAGGGCGCAGTCGTCGGCACGGCCGCGGCAGCACAGGTCCTGCTCCTGGCAGTACCGACCGCCCGCATCCCGGATGCCCCGCAGGTGCAGGCCCGGCGCTAGCTCGCGGCGCCCACGACCCCGCCGGGCACCCAGGGCCAATTCGCCAGCCAGCAGCAGCAGCAGCAGCAGCAGCCGCAGTGGACATCGCCACATGGTGCCTCCTGGGCCCAGGGAGCGCAGATGTCGGGGGTCAGAGGCAGTGGGCAGCAGACCTTCCCTGTCACCCGGGACACTGATCTCCCAGCTTCCTGGGGCTGTGAGTCCGAGGGGATTCTGCGGGGGTGCAGCAAGTTCCAGGACCCTGATTCCTGCGTCCCCAGGCAGGAAGGGGATTGAGCGAGAAATGGAGCCCCTCCCTGACCTGCCTGGGGACCTTCAAGGACAGGAGGTGGGGACTGTGGTGATCTTGGTGCCCGGCTCAACACACCCCAGCACCTGTAGCCCGGACTGCGGTCTGCTCTCCCATCTGGGTCCCTCTGCCCCTCTGTCAGCCTCCATTTCTGACACGGGTCCCCCTGGCTTGTGTTCCTCCGTGTCCCTCTGCCCCCTCCGTTCTCCCTCTCTGCCAGCCCTCCCTGCTCCCTCCGCCTGCCCCCTCCTCTCTGGTCCTTCCTTCTGAATACCTCCCCTCCACGCGAGGGAGCGTCCCTACCTGGTGACGGCTGTGCTCAGGCTTCCCCACACGCCTCCACCTCCAGGTTCCTGCCACCACGGGACACTCGAAAAGTCAAGGGAGGAGTGCGGGGCGGGACCGCCTTTTGTACCGCCCTGCCCCTGCCCGCAGCGCCGCCCCGCCGGGCTGGCCCGGGCCGCAGGGGGAGGGGACCCGCAGGCTCACACCTGGAGCAGCCCCGTCACTCCGGAGCTGGGACGCGGGAGGGGAACTGTGAGCACGTGACTGTCCTCGCCCTGGTCGTTCTCTCTTGACAGCCGTTGGTTTAGGTGGCGCCGGAACTCCAGCTGAAGCTGAAAAGGTTATGCTCGACACGGGTAAGGACTTCCCAGTGGGCTTCCCTGCAGGGCTGAGAGGTTCCAGCGAAGAAGGGGAGATTGGAGGTGGCAGAGCTCGCAGTTTTGGAGCTAAGCTTGGGAACCGATGGTGAGTGCGTGGGCAGCAAAAATCTCTAAGAACCTCTCCAACCCCTGGGTAATAAAAACTGTCATGCACGCCCCCTTCTCCCCGTCACAGTACCCCCCTAGGCTTGGGGCCGCCCCAAGCCGCCTCCATTCCCAGGAATGACTGGAATCTGGAGGATGGTTGAGGACCCTGCAGAGGCCTTGGCGGCTCATCCTCGGAGGGAATGGGGTGGGTGGGGTGGGTGTGGTGTGGGGGGCCATTTCCCTGCCCCATAACTCTTCTTTAGGTCTGCTCTGCCCAGGCTGTCCAGGCACCTTGTCAAGCACTGTCCCCTCTATCAACCCGGAGGGTGTCCTGCTTGGCACCTGTCCCCCTCCAGGGCCCGAGGGCAAGAGCCCTGGCAGCTGGTGCCCCCCCCCCCCCACTGAGCCCCCCTCTTCCTGCCCTGGGCATAAACCCTTCTTCCTTTGCCCAGGCTGGCCTGGGCCCCAAACAATGGGGCTTCTGTCCCGCCAGCCCCACCATCACCTTTTCCCTCTTCGTTGCGCAACCCCCTCTTCTAGCAGGTTGGGACTCTAACAGCAGGGAGGATGAAAGAGGCACCTGGCCAGACTCCCCCGTCCCCAGGCCCGAGCCTCACATCCACCCCACGAAGGGGAAGCATCAGTCATGGGATTCCCTTTGCCCTCTCTCTGACCACCCCACACCCCTCCCTCAGTCTAGGGATGTCCTCAGCTGGCCAGCCCCTGGGGGTGGAGAGGAGACCAGGACAACGGGCATCTGTGACTGGGTTACCCCCTGCCAGGGGGCACTGGGCAGAAAGTCACCCTGCTGCAGGGCACGGCATGGTGATAGGGGCCAACCCCTATCTAGCGGGGACACCCCAGGAGCTGGCCCATCGGCTCCCTGCAGGGACCTGGGGGGAACAAGCCTAGTGGGAATCTGACGCTCAGAACAGACTTGCCGATCACCTGTCAGAATGCAGGCTGCCTCCCTGCCACCACTGACTCCCCGTCTAACCACTCTTAGTCACCTGCTGCAGGTCTCGACATACTCCAAGTTGGGAAGTCCCTGGTTGTGTCTAACTTCCATTCATCCAGCTGCAAGGCGGGTGCCTCTGTTAGGGTGGATGACATATCCTCGGGGCAGGAGAAGGAAGGTGCTTTCAGAAGAGCCCATACTCAGAGCGCCCACTTCTGTGGGTCAGTTTCAGCTGGGGGCTGGGGGCTGGTGGTGGCCCTGGACCTCTGGGTCATCCTTTGTCCCAAATCACTCTCTGTGGACCACCCGTGCAGGTCTTTGTTGTGTGTGTGTTTTCGCGTGTGCGTGTGTCTGAGTCGTGTTTGTGGGGTGTTTCTGCTTGAGCGTGTCTGCCTATGTCTCTCTGTTTTGTGTGTGTCTGTCTGGACGTTGTCTCTGTATCGGTCATGCGTCTGGTTATTCTTTGCCAGTATCTGTGTCCTTGGTGGCTTCTGTGTCTGTATGTATAGCTGTGGGACTGTCATTGTCTGTGCCCACCTCTCTGCTAGGTGTCTGTCTCGCTGTCTGTGTAGCTGTATAGGTGTCTGTTTGTGTCTGTTGGGGTTTGGGTTCTCTGCCCGTTCCTGCCTCTCTGTGCACAGGAGGCAGAACACAGAGCAAGGGAAGACTGCAGAGCCAAGGGCATGGCTGGCGCGGGCAGGGGGGAGGTGGCGGGTGTCCCTTGTCATCACTGATTCTGGCGCTAAGCCCATCCCAGTGGAATCTCATGACTCACTGGGTTCCTTGGCCAAAGAGGAGAGGAAAAGGCAGGGCAGGGTGGGGGCTATAGCCCCACTTTCCTTTTCCATGGCCCCCCTCTTTCCTGCAGCCTCATTCTCTGTCTTATTCTTCTGCAAGGGCCTGGGTGGGGGGTTGCTGGCAGAGCAATGGGTGAGGAGTCATAGCAGGACCCTCTGAGCCCTTTTGCTGTCTGGGAGGCAGGTGGCCTGGGCTTGGTAGCAACTCTGTCCTCCCTCGCTTGTGATCCTGGGCAGACGCTCCCCCTCTCTGGGCCTTGGTTTCCCATCTGTACCCAGATGCTCCCGGCAGGCCCTTCCATGCTTTTCTCTTTCTACAAAGGGAGACGGAAACTAAAAAAGACAGTGACATGCCCAAGGTCACACAGCAGAGCAGAGGCCAGGCCTCCTCTCCTCTCCCCAGTCCAGGGCTTACCCCGCACCCCCACCACCACGGCCGCCACACAGCTGCTCCGGGGGGCACAGAATGGGCCATTCTCCTCAGGAGGCTGAGCAGGGCCTTCTGGGAAGACAAAGGCCGATTGTGCTCTGCTGAACCCAGGTCTGCAGCCAAAGGCCCACCACACGGGCCCTAGGGCTCAGTGGCTTGGGTCCCAAGTAACACTCCAGCTAAGGCCAAGGGTCCCTTGTGGCCCGATGCGGTCAGCCGGACGTGTCCAGAGCCGAGAGCGGTGAGGCCCGGGCGATCCAAGCAAGGCCTCGTGCCGTGCGTGGCAGGCCATGTCGTGATACGCTGGCCTTCCTGGGGCCCCTTGGACTGTGTGACAGAAAGCACCGCCCTCAGGGCTGTGTGCCAGGCAGAGGCTGTGCTGCCGGAGCATGCTGGAGCGCTGGCAGAGAAGATTCCGGGCCACGTGGAAGTGTGTGGTACCATGCCGTGGCCTGCCTTCCAGGAGGATTTTCTCCTTCACCCAGTGGTCTTTCTTTCTTTCTTTCTTCCTTCCTTCCTTTGTTTCTTTCAAGATTATTTATTTGTTTATTTGGCAGAGAGAGACACAGAGAGAAATTGGGAACACAAGCATGGGGGAGCTGGAGAGGGAGAAGCAGGCTTCCTGCTGAGCAGGCAGCCCAAAGCAGGGATCGATCCCAGGACCCTGGGATCATGACCTGAGCCGAAGGCAGACGCTTAACCAACTGAGCCACCCAGGCGCCCTCAGTGGTGTTTCTTGGTCATTTACTCTGTAGCAGGTGCTCAGCATGGAGCCCAACAGACATGCGCCCTTCTGTGGTGAGGTCTTCTGTCTGATGGGAAGATGGACACAAACAAGTGAACCAGCGTCTGCCTAAGTCATTCCGGAGTGAAGTGCTTCCTGCATACGTACCCGGCATAGGACTCCGGAGTCACGTGGTGGAGGAGATGACAGGTGACCTGAAACCTGAAGACTGGAAGGAGCCCCGGGGTGGGGATGGGTGTCCCAGGAAGCCCAGGAGTGTGAGCGAGAGCTCTGAAGCCTGGCCCAGGTGGGTCTGTCGGGGACACAAGAGGAAGCCCAGCGAGCCTGGCTGGAGCGAGGAGCCTGCATTGTCTTCTGATCACTGGAGAGGGTTGCTGTGGGAGTGAAGTAACGTGATGATGCGAGCAAGAAACCCCTCGGGCCCCTCGGGCGAGAAGAGTGGACGGCGAGGCAGAAGTGGTGAGAGAGACTGGGCAGGAGGCAATGGTGGGACCAGGTGAGAGGTGCTGGGGCTTGAATGAGGCTGGTGGCTGTGGAGACCAGAGAAGTGGACCTGTTTGAGACCTATTCTGGCGGGGCAAGGCGGTGTTGATGGGACTTAGTGAAGCAGCAGCAGATGGGAGGGGTGGGAGACAGGAGGAATGGAGCGGGGCTTCTGGGCTTCTAGCCGGGTCGGGGATGGGGGTTGAGGATGGCCACAAATGTCTGCTCCTATGTTGAGAGTCGGAGGCTGCTCCCCTCCCCCCAAGTCTGGGCAGCCTCAGGGACATTTGGACCTATAGGCTACCCCGTGACTTATACTGTTTCCAGCTCTGACTGGATGAGAGGGAAGGGAAGGAGCCTGGGGACGCTCCCATATTAGAAGCCAGCCAGAGAGGAGGAATGGTACAGTGGACTGAGCAGGTGTGGCCAGGGCGGGAGGCGGAAAGCCAGGTAGGAGAGATCAGGCAGCCAGGAGGAGAGAGTGTTTCAAGACAGGGGGGCAGGGGAGAGGTGACCCGTGTGCAATGCTACCCAACTGTCGAATGAGCTGAGCACAGAGAAATGTCCACTAGGTTCGGCAACAGGGACTTTGGGCGACCTTGCTGAGAACAGTCGTAGTGGAGGAGGAGGCTGGAAGCTGGATTGGAATGGCACATGGGAGCCAGTGAATTGGAGAGAACAATCATAGGCAACTTTTCAGAAAGTTTTAATGCAAAGGGAAGCGGAGAACTGGAGTGTTGGCTGGAAGGAAATGCGAGGGCCACGGGAGGGTTCCATCCAACTTTGGAGGATACAAACCGAGTCTGCGCTGATGGCACTGACTGCTAGGAGGGAAGGACCTGGTGATACAGAGCAAAGGCACTACCCCAGAGCAAAGTCCCTGATAAAGTCAGGGGGTCGGCAGGGGGACCCAGAGTGCAAAGGACAGAGCTGGCTTTGAAAAGAGCAGGGACAGACAATGACTCTAGAGGCCGAACAGAAGGGGAGATGGGTTTGTAGATTTTGCTGTACAAAGACCAGGGAAGCTCCTCTGATGGTTTCCGTTTTTCCAGTGGAGTGGGAGCAGGTCACTGCCACAGCGAGAGAGGCACAGAGGACTGGGTGAGGACCACGGGTTAGGTGTGAAATCACGGTCACGACCAAGGCCACCGGAGAAACAGAGTGGGGTTTTCAGCTGTACAGAGTGACCATTCAGAGTTACTGCCCATGAACTTGTGATGTCCCTGGCTTGCCAGTCTGTTCTCTGTCATACATAGCAGGTGCCGAGCACAAGTCCTTCCCCCAAGTAATCCAATGATCTCAACTGACAGTTGGGAAAGCCAAGACTCAGAAAGACTTTCTGGTTCCCCCACGCAGGTGCTGGGGGCTGAACAGGACCTCCAGCCCAAGCCTGCGCACACGCCTCTGCCCAGGCCAAATTTGTGCAAGGGCTAAGTTGACTTTCCTATCTGGTAGTGTTTGTGGATTTCAGGGGTCAGGGCAAGTGGGAAAATGCCGAACAGAGAAACGCAGCTCTCCCTTTTGTGTGATATTTCTGCATCACTGGTGTTGGGGCCAATTGGGTATAAAAGGTCTCTGGGTGCTGCTTCCTTGCAAAGTCTGGGCGCTGAGTAGTGGCACCATTTGCCGTCTTCACCCACATCTACAGGGCTAGCTTCCTGCAAACACCGGGCCAGGAGTACTGGGATATTCAGGGTTAGCAGTTGCCCCCCCCACCATGTTAATTATCTCTCCTCCTTCAATTCTGCATCCCTTTCAGTAAAGAAGACTCCCCCCGGGGCGCATAGGAAGCTTGGTGAGATCATCAGTGAACATCTCTGAAGGCTGGTCCAAGCTTGGAATGCCTGTTTACAGAAACATGTCCGCAATTCACTTGATGTTTCCGGGAAGTCCTGATCTTCTCACCCGGGAATGTTAATAAAAGGGTCTTGAAAAGTACAAGAGGCTCTCCCATGGTTGCCAGCACATTTTAGACTTGGCCTTTCCATCCCCCAGCAGAAAATGATAAAAGCCCAACAGAGGGGTGAATTCCAATCCCCTAGGAAGAGTCACTGTTAAGAGCTGGGTCCCTAAGGGGAAATACTGTGATATGACCTTACTGGTCTTGATGGGCTGAATGAGGCCCCAAGAACGATATGTCTGTGTCCTAATCCCTGGGACCGACAAATGTTACTTTATTTGGAAGAAGAGTCCTTGTAGAAGCGATTATCTTGAAATGAGATCATCCTTGATATCGGGGTGGGCCCTGAATCCCCTGGCCAGGGTCCCTACAAAAAACACAGAGGGTCACAGAAGAGGAGGGAGGCCACGTGAGCGCAGGTGCGGCGATCGGGGTGATCTGACCAAGGAACCCCTGGGACCTCCAGAAGCTGGAGGAGGCCAGAAGCGTTTTCTCCCCAATAGCCTCTAGAGGGAGAAAGCACTTGTGGAAACCTCCAGAATGGTCAGAAAATCAGTTTTTCTCATTTCCGAAGCTGGTGCAGCAGTCCTAGGAAACAAATACGGGTGCCTCCCATTTCAAGGATCTGCGGGGTCTGAGATCTGTGAGTCCCCTGGAATGTGCCAGATTCAGGGCTGGATGCAGATCGAACCAGAACAAAGCAGCTTATCTTGGCAGAAATAGCCCAGACTGGCTCAGATCAAGTCAACTCCCCTTGAAGTGGTTCAGACCCTCATCGGCGGCCCGGCCGGAGAGCCCGACACCGAGCTTCAGAGCCCAGACTCAGGAGCCAGAAACAAGAGGTTCAAACCCTGCCTCTGTCTCTCCGGAACCCTGAAACCTGAGGCCGGTGCCTTAAGCTCTCTGCGCCTCAGTTTCCCCCGGTTTAAAATGAGGACACAGTCTCTGCCTATGGGGCGGAAGTGAGGATTCTATGACTTCATATATGGAAAGCACTTGGAGTCCACAATGCTGGCATGTCACCCGCACAAGATCAGGGGTTGATCTTATTAAACGAACTGGAACCTAAACAGCCATAAAGGAGTTCAGGATAGCTGAGGAGACACTGATGCACTGAAACCGACATAAAGTGAGTCAAATCGGTTAAAACTAGGTGGCGCTATTGTAAACCTGCTTAAACGTTTTGGGCGGACCGGTACCAGGTCACACTAATCCCTCAGGGCTAGAACAGGTCTGGATCACGCACGCACGTGCTCACTCACCCAGCGGGTCTCTGCTATCTGTGTGTGTCAACTTGGACAGAAACCAACGGCCCCACGTGTCTCCAGGAGAAAGTGACATCCAGGCAGAGGGCTGTGGAAGGGATTCCACGCCTGAGATGGACCATGACATGGTCTCCGGTCAGAAACACAGTCAACATCTCCTAAAAGGAACACCTTTCTTAGGTCAGGTCAGGGCTCAACTATCATGAACCCATCTCACGCTAATTAGACAAGAGATGGATATGTTGCTCCAGGATCTTGGGGGATCTCCTGGAACTCAGGGACAAGAAGTGTAGCAGAAGCTCCTGGGGATCTGGAAGTTTGCCAGAATCCGAGACACCCCCCCACCCCCCGGCTCTGGTGCAGGGAGGGTAAGCAAGTCCTTAAGGCCGACAGCTCAGTGAGCAAGCAGGATGAGGTGAGGGAGACCCTTGGGAGCTTGGGAATTTCAGCTGACACACCAAAAGTTAATGGTTATGTCGGTGCTCCCGCAGGTGTCCCAACACATGGGGGGATCCCTAGTCCCCCAGGAGCTCCCCGCAAACCCCTAGGGAGCACCAATAATCCATGCTTGTCACCCTGTGCCTCCTGCTGGTGGGGGAGGATGAGGGGTTGAGGGTGGGGAGAGGCACCTGGGGAGCTGGGTGCTCTAAACTCACGGCTGGAGGGGCAGCAGCCCTTCAGCGACATTAACGGAAACAGAGAAGACAAGGAGAGGCCCAGGGAGAGTGCCCCTCATGTCGCCACATGGCTGCTGGGACACGAATGGGCTCGGGCAGGGAGAGGCGTGGTGGTCAAGGGCCTGGGTGGGAGTCAGGGGCCCTCAGGACAGGGCCTGGCTCTGCCTCTGACATGCTCTGTGACCTTGAACGAGTTGCCAGTCCCATCTGGAGCCTCACTAACTCATTTCTGAAATGAGAAGGAGAGGGCTCGCTCCGTGGTCACGGAGGGCTCTCTGCTCCTACAAAGAGAGAGCCATCCAATACATTCCTCTCATCTGCGACTGCAGAAATCAGATCTCTGGCTCCGGATCCTGAGGCCTGTCATAGCAAAGGGGAGGAAATCCGGCCATAACCACACAGTACGCAGGTGGGAAGTGAAGGGCGTTATCATTTCTTCTCCATCTAACGTGTGCTCCATTAACTATGTCTGCAGGGAGTGGTCCTTCCTACATTCCAGCCAGCGTGGATGCCATGAGTACCGGCCTTGGGCTGGGCGCCTTCTAAGGGCTGGTCACTGGACTTGAATGATCTCATTGAACATTCCACTAACGTTCTGAACTATCATCCCCATTTCACAGTCAGGAAAACTGAGTTCCAGAGAGATGACTTGCTCAGCCACAGCTGTTTGATTGGTCGCTAGTTCTTCTGAGGCACAAGGGAGAATGAGGAGGAAATGCCAGAGCTCGAGAGTTCCACAGAGGACGTTTCCCTGAATCAGCTTGTAGGGCCGAGGCGAGGGAGCAGCCTGAGGCCCAGAAAGAAGCTGGGAGGACAGTGCCCCATTGATTTATTTTAGATTTTTAAAAATTTTATTGATTTATTTTAGAGACAGCGAGAGAGGGAGAGAGAGAGAGAGAGAACATGAGCAGGGCAGAGGGGCTGAGGAAGAGGGAGAAGCAGGCTCCCTGCTGAACAGGGAACCTGATGCGGGGTGGGGCTCAATCCCAGGATCCCAATGCGGGGCTCAATCCCAGGACCCTGGATCATGACCTGAGCTGAAAGCAGAAGCTTAACCCACTGAGCCATCCAGGCGCCTTTCATTTTAGATTCTTGAAAGAGATTTATTTATTTTTTTGGGACTGGGTGGAGCAGAAGGAGAGGGAGAGAAAAATCTCAAGCAGACGCCCCACTGAGTGCAGAGCCCAACATGGGGGCTTGATCTCCTAACCCTGAGATCAGGACCTGAGCAGAAACCAAGAGTCAGACGCTGGAACCACCCAGGCACCCTGCCCTACATTGATTCATTTGAAAACTATTAGTTTTGACTTTTTTTCGTTCATTAATGTAGTTCAATGTTGAAAAATATATTTAAAAAGCATGGAGTAAAAAGTCTCACCGTGACCCGTGAGCCTCATTTGCCCTACTCTGATTCCTTGTTCCCACTCTCTACAGTCTCCCACTTTTTTGTTTGTTTGAAAACTATAGATCTTTTCTTTTTTAAAAAGAGTTTATTTATTTACTCATGAGAGATAGAAAGAGAGAGGGACACAGGCAGAGGGAGAAGCAGGCTCCCTACAGGGAGCCCAAGGTGGTACTCAATTCCAGGACCCTGGGATAATGACCTGAGCAGAAGGCAGACACTTAACCGACTGAGCCACCCAGGTTAGGCTCCCACTTTGTACTAACACCTCACAGACCTTTCCAAATCACTGCAAGTCTAAAACTAAGTATATATTCATAACACCGTTTTTACATAAAAGGCATTTTTTTTTAACTTGTCACGCAGCTTGGAGAATTCCATCAGCAAATAGTCTCCTGGTTCTTTCATAACACTGCACATGTACTACTGTAGAGACTGAAACAATTCATTTCACCAGTTCCCTCTTGATGGACATTTGTTTCTAGGGGTTTGTTTTTGTTTTTGGTGTAACAACAATGCTGCGATAATCCCATAGATACTTTGTTTCTTATGCAGGCATAGGTGCAGAATAATTCTCCCCAAATGGATTAGGGGCCTGTGGGCATTGTGTTAGTTTTCTATGGCTGCCTGACAAATTAAAGCAAACTGGGCAGCTTAAAACAACCCCTGTTTATTAGCTCACAGTCTGTTGGTCAGAAGTCCAGCCCAATGTGGTGGTGTGCTCTGCTCAGGGTAAAATCAAGTTGTTGGCAAGGCTTAGTTCTCATCTTCCGGAGGCTCTGTGGGAAAACCTGTTTCCAAGCTCGTTGCTGTCATTTGCAGAGAGTTTGGCTCCTGGTGGTCGTAGAACTAAGATCTCTGGGTTTCTTGGGGGCCCATCAGCTGGGGTCTCCCTCAGCTCCGAGTGACATCTACATTCTTCGCCATGTGGCTCCCCTACCAATGGCATGATAAATTCTTCTCAGGCTTCAAATCTCTGACTTCTTCTGAGACCAGCCAGGGAAAATTCGCTGCCTTTGAAGGGCTCCCCGATCTGGTCCAGCCCACTCAAAGTAATCTCTACCTCAAAATCAATAGATAGAAGACCTTACAATTGCAAAAATCTCTTTGCCATATAATGAAAGATAATTTTTGAGTTCCCATTTTCTTATAACCACAGGTTCCGCCAAGTCGCAAGAGATCACACAAAGGTGAAAGCCAATGAGAGTCACCTTAGAATTCTGCCTAACACAGATGTATTTGTAATTTTTATAGATATTGCCATTTTGTCCCCCACAGGGGTTGTGCCGAGAGATCTCCCCTCCCCCAGCTATGATGAGCTTGCCTTCTTTTCCAGTGTCACCTAAAGGATGTTATCCAACTTTCAGCTTTCTGCCAGTTTGATAGGTGAAAAATGGAACCCACGTGCATTTTAAATTTGTGGTTATCTTCTTATGAATAAGATTGATGTTTTCTTCAAAAGCTTGAAAGCCATTGATAGTTCTTTTTCAGTAGAGCTTCTGGTTTTGAGTCCTAGAGAGGTCTTTCTAACTGTAAAGTCAATCAAAAACCCTCCTATATTTTCTTCTGATGCTTTTATGGTTTCACTTTTTGATCCACCGCTTCTTGGAACTGGCAGTTTTTCTCGTCATTTCCTCAGCAGCAAGTACAAAGCTGGACCCCAAAGGGCGTGGGGATTGGGGTGGAGAAAGGAATGGCAATGTTGGAGCTTTCTAAGAGCTGGGCTCAGTCGGCTGGGCCAGAAATCCCAGCCAGCCCCTCCCACTTCCCTTCCTCCTCCTAGGGTTGACACAGAGGATCCAGAGTTAAAGGGGACCCAGCCCTGCCTGGAGACCTTCCAGTCTGGAGAGTGAGACAAGCACCTGGCCATGAAAGAATCCAGATACAGGAGGCTAAGGGCAGGGGAGGAGGGGGTGGGATTCTGATGGGGGGGGCGGTATTTCGAATGCTCCAGGAAATAATTGGCCTCTGAGTATAACCTTCAGAAGGAGGGGAAATGTAATGGTGGTGATGGGGGAGGCGCCCAGCAGGAGCAATGGGAAATGGGAAAATCTGCCAGAAGTACAGGCTGGAGAGAAGGATTTAGTGAACCATGAGGTCCTCAAGGGTAAGGACAGGGTATGACTTATCTCCGTGCATCAGCCAGAGTTTGATAAATGAAATGAAGCAGAAGGGACACGGGTCTTTGAATCCCACACTTAATCATTTTCCCTTTACTCCAACAGTGAGAAGCCAAGACCTCCAAGAAGAAGCCCTTGGCTCTGCCCGTCACTCAGCTCGGAACCGGGGCAATCTGTGCACACCACTGCCCCCTGGTGGCCTATCTGAGAATTCTCCATGACTAGCCTCAGGTGTCCAGTGGAGGCAGAGGGAATCCGGGAACTGAAGGTGGGGAGGAAGTTGAGTGGCATCGCAGAGGTCTCAAAACCCATGAAATCCTGGTCTGAGAATGTCTGAGTCCAACAGGCCCTCAGAGCCCATGTGGCCTGAGCTCTTCATGATGTACGGGGAAATCAAATCTCAGTAAGGGTGCTGCCAGGGGGTAGAGATCACCGGACTTGGTGTAAAATTCAAAAAGCCCAGGAAATCCCAAGTAGGATAAATTCTTTTTTTTGTTTTTTTTTTTAGGATTTTATTTATTTGCCAGAGAGAGAGAGAAAGGGAGCGAGTGAGCATAGGCAGGCAGAGTGGCAGCAGAGGCAGAGGGAGAAGCAGGCTCCCTGCCGAGCAAGGAGCCCGATGTGGGACTCCATCCCAAGACGCTGGGATCATGACCTGAGCTGAAGGCAGCCGCTGGACCGACTAAGCCACCCAGGCGTCCCACCAAGCAGGATAAACTCTTAAAAAATTACACCTAGAAAGGCTATTTACTGTACGATTCCAACTCTTTGACATTCTGCAAAGACAAAACCGCAAAGACAGTGAAATGATCAGTGGTTGCCAGGGGCTGGCGGGGGTGGGGGTGGGGACGGGGGAGGATGTGTGGGGGGAACACAGGGAATTTTTAGGGCAGTGAAATTATTTTGTATGATACTATAATGTTGTATACACATCATTATACAGTTGTCAAAACTCACAACATGGATAATACAGAGGAAACCCTAATGTAAACTATGGACTTCGGTTGATAATGATGTGTCAGTGTTGATTCATTGTTACAAATGCACTACACCCAAGAGGGATGTTAATGGCAGAGGAGGCTGTGTGTGGTGGCAGAAGGAAGCGACGCGTAGGAAATCTCTGTGTCTTTCATTTAATTTTGCTATGAACCTAAAACTGCTCTTTAAAAAAATCTATTAATTCAAAAACATTTTTACACCCCACATATTATGGTAAAGTAGCAGGATGCCAAAGATAAAGATAAAATCTAATAAGCTGCCAGGAAAAAAAAAAAAAGAGAGAGAGAGAGAGAGACTGTCTTCAAAGGATCAAGGTAGACTGAGAGCTAACTTCTTGAGATCAATAGTGGAAGAGAGAAGACAGCAGGAGGACCCTCTTCAATCTATGAAAAGAAAACAGCAACCAGTCTAGGATTCCATACCTAAGGAAAATCATATTATGAATGAAGATGAAATCAAGACATTTTCAGACAAAGAGAAACTGAAAAATTATGCCACCAGCAGGCTTTGGCTTGCAAGAAAGAAATGAAGCATGCAAGAAAGAATGAAGAGTAATGAAAGGGTAAATCTGTAGCAGATCT
Source organism: Mustela nigripes (assembly GCF_022355385.1). Classification (NCBI taxonomy): domain Eukaryota; kingdom Metazoa; phylum Chordata; class Mammalia; order Carnivora; family Mustelidae; genus Mustela; species Mustela nigripes. The sequence continues at coordinate 23,334,812 of NC_081570.1, read as the reverse complement.
AAATGAACCATGTTTATATAAAACAATGATAATGTCTAGTGGTGTTTAAAACAGAAAACCTTATGGAATTAAAATACATGAGGGGCACCTGGGTGGCTCAGTCTGTTAAGCGTCCACCTTTCACTCAGGTCATGATCCCAGAGTCCTGGAATGGAGCCCAGCGTTTGGTTCCTTGCAGTGGGAGTCTGCCTCTCTCTCTCTCCCTCTGTCCTCCCCCTACTCATGGCGTGTTCTCTCTCTCTCTCAAATAAATAAAAATCTTTTTTAAAAATAATTAAAATACATGACAAAAATGATAAGTCAGGAGGTGGGTAAGTGTAATTATATTTTTAAAAGTGTAATTATATTACTTTGTCTTGGAGTAAATGTGTTGATTAACTTTAGACTTGAATGGGTGAACTGTATAGCTTATAACCTCTAAGATAACCAGTAAAACAATAAAAACAGTGTAATTTCCAAATTAGTTAAAGGAAGCAAAGTATCTTCTGGGTTAGGTCTATTAATGAAATACACATATATATTAATATCAGACAAAGTAAGTTAAAGAGAAGAACTGTCAGGAGTAGAGAGGACAGGTATATAATGATAAATGAATCAAGTCATCAGGAATATATGTCGAATTATATATACACCTACAAATCAATATGAAAAATACAACCTCATCAAATGATGGTGGCAAAGGCACTTTACAAACAAGGGAAACTAAATGACCAGTAAACATATGCAAAAGTGCTCAACCTCACTAGTAATGCAAATTAAGACTACAATAAGATGTCACTACACATTCATCATATCAGGATAATTTACAATTTGAACAATGTCATTTATTGGCGATTACTAGACATACAAACAGGCAGGAAAGCATGACTGGTAATGAAGAGAAAAAATAGACAACAGCATCTGAACCACAATGATCCCCATATTGGAGTTAGTAGACAAGAACTTTAAAATATTGATCATATGTTAAAGAACATGAAAGATTGACAAAGTGGATAAAAAATAGAGATTGTCAATAAAGAAGTGGAAGCTATCTTTAAAAATAATTAAATATTCTAAAACTAAGAAATAGAACCCCTGAAATTAAGAGCTTACTGGATATGCTTAACAGAAGACAGAGTACAGCAAGACAAAATGTGAGATTCACAAACTTGAAGACAGTTCAACAGAAAATACCCATGCCAAAACACAAGGGGACAAAAAAGCAGGAACAAAGTATGAGAGATACGCAGGACATAGAAGGTCTACCATTTGTGTGACTGGAATCTTAGAAGGGGAGAAAAGAGAACTGGGACAGAAGCAATATTTGAAGAGATGTAACTTATAATTTTCCAAAAATGTTGAAAGATATCAACCCACAAATTCAAGAAACCTAGTGAAACCTGAGCAGGATAAAGACAAAGAAAACCACACTTAGACGTATCATTGTTAAGAGCTGAAAACGGAGGCAAAGAGAAAATCTTAAAAACTAAGTAAAAGAGGGCACAAAAATAGGATTGAGGTACATTTCAACAGAAACTATGAATTCAGAAGATAATGTCATGACATTTTTAAAGTTCAGGAGGGAAAAAATATCTGCTAATCTAGAATTCTATATCAGGAGTAAGGGAAAATCCTTGAAGAATTAAGATGAAATGAGGACATTTTTGTACACAGAAAAGGCTGGAAAATGCATTATTGGCAGGTCTGTACTACAAGAAATATTCAAGGAAATTCTTCAGACTGGGGTGCAATGATCTCAGATGAAAGCACAGATCTTCAGGAGTAATAAAGGGCACTGGAAAAAACTGTGGGTAAATCTAAAATAATTGGCTGTAAAACAATAATGGAATTGTCCTATCAGGTTAATAACATACGTAGAAGTGAAATGTACAATAACAGCACAAGGAGTAGAGGGCTGCAATAGAGTTGAAATTGATGTGTTAAATGTGCAGAGATCCCGAGACTTCAACTCCCAGAAATTCTAATTCAGTGTGTCTGAATTTGAGGCTCCCCAAACCATCACATTTAAGAAACTCCCAGATGTCTTTTTTTTTTTAAGATTTTATTTATTTATTTATTTGACAGAGATCACAAGTAGGCAGAGAGGCAGGCAGAGAGAGAGGAAGGGAAGCAGGATCCCCGCTGAGCAGAGAACCCGATGCGGCACTCGATCCCAGGACTCTGGATCATGACCTGAGCAGAAGGCAGAGACTTTAACCCACTGAGCCCCCCAGGCGTCCCCCAGATGTCTTTCTATGGTCATTCCTGGATGCATTTTAGGAAACACTGGTGAAGGTGCTGGGGAGTCAGGGATGGATTTTAAAAAGTAATGACAGGCCTTTTTCACTTTAGAAAGATCCTTCTGGGGACTGGAGAGGGTGAGTAAGAGGAGCCTGGGGCTGACCCACAAGGGCAGAGAGATGACACCGGTCTGGCCATTGGAGCAGTGGCCTTGGGATGGGATGGCGTGCAGAGACAAGAGATGTTAGAACTTCAAAAAGCCTTCCCAAATTCTCAACAGACAAGAATCTTTCGGATTTGAGTATGAGATACCAGAATCCCAGGAAAATTTCAGAAATTCCTTAAATCATCCATTATGCCGTATTTCCCCCAACACTTTATGTGTTTTGAAAAATAATGATTGACCATAATAATAATCAGTGAACATTTTTCTGTAAGAGGGTTATACCAAACATTTCAGAGTTTTTTTTGTTAAAAACAATGTGTTTAAACAGTTTAAACTATGCGTTTATTATTATAATGAACCAACATAGTAAGACAAGACGTTATATTTCAATAACACGCAAAAACAATCTCCACCCTATACAGACATTTGACAATAAAACACCTTAAAAAGGGTAATGTTAGCACAGAGAAAATACCAAATAAAAGTTGTTTAAAAAATGGAATGATACTATCATGAGTATTTACTCTTTAAAAGTATAAATGAAAATTTAGAACATGTAAAATATTAGTTGCCCTTGGGCTTTGATTTTATGATAAATATTTCAGAAGCAGAGAGGTTTATTTCATTTTGCACTGATGCTGGTTGAATTCAGTCTGTGTCCTAACATACAGCTTCAAGTTGGGTATTAGGGAATGCATTATTTCATACAACTTACCTTTATTTTTAATTACCATCTTTTAATGATGGAATATTTTGCTTGACAAAGAACTATAACCTGTAAGAAATATTCAAACTTCTGGAGAATGTCAGCTAACACAACTGGGTTAGTGTTCCAGTAGCATGTTAAAATTACCACTTTAGGGACCTATTTTGCTTCCAAAAATTTATTATTCCTTAGAACACCACTCATAGGATCAGAAGAAGGCATGCTCATACTATGTATACAAACTTGTAAATATTCATTTTATTTTTTAAATTAAATTTATTTATTTATTTATTTATTTGAGAGAGGGAGTGAGCCGAGAGGGAGAGTGAGAGGGAGAAGCAGACTCCCCGCTGAACAGAGAGCCCGATGTGGGACTCGATCTCAGGACCCTGAGATCGTGATCTGAGCCCAAGGCAGACGCTTAACTGACTGAACCACTCAGTGTCTGTAAATATCCATTTTAAACACGTTTAAAAACTTAGCCACTTTAAAAAAAAAAAAAACAACTTAGCTACTTAAAAAAAAAACTTAGCCACTTAACACATTTGCAAGAGTGGCTCACTATTAGCTGCAGACAGGGTCACAAATACACTTATCACTCAGCAGCTGCTACAAACAAGCCTGAATACACTTCCACCGTCTCTCTCCTGCATGCTCCTGTCCCGGTTCCCAGAAATGTCTGTTTTGACCTTTGTTTCCACACGCCGGTATTTCCTGCTCTAGCTTTGGACAGGTCAGTGAGTTCCTTCGAATCAGAAAGCTCTTGTTGTTGAAGGGTAAGTAAGCTTTGATTGTCACAGGAGAATAATCCTAGCTTTTCCTGCCCCTGGAGGGACATAAGCCAAGAGAGGAGGAGCTCCAGGGACGGAGTGGTCAGCTGTGTAAGGGGGTGCTGCGAGGGGCTGTGGACTCACAGAGAGCAGGTCAATGGCATGACCCTCCTGCCAACGTTCGGCTCTGACTGCTGCACCTCTCAGGGGCTGGCTGGGCGACGCGGGGCTCTACTGGATCTGAAAGCTGCCCAAATATCACAGAGATTTGGGGCCCTTGTGTGCTGTTCCCCTCTTCCTTCAGGATCTCTACGGACACTCCCAGCCATCAGGTCTCTCCTCAAATATCATCTCCTGTCCAACCTCTCCAGCCACTCTTTCTATTAAGTTCTTCACAGCACCCATCACAGCTTCTCCTTTGTTTGTTTATTGTTTAGCATCTGCCTCCCTCCACCCCGGCGGCAGATGACAGTTCTATGAGAGCAATGTTTTCTCCTGCCTTATCTCCTGCTGACTCCCAGTGCCTAAACACCGTCTTCCATGAACTTAATGAAGGAGCACCTGAGCGGATAGAGTACGCATGTGCAGATGGAATTTTAAAGTCACCTCTCTTGACTTCCGTTTTCTCAGGAGGAGCGGTGGGGAGGTTTGGGGGTGAGAACTCCTACCTGATCCTTTCAACAAGGTGTTGGTGGACCCAGACAGTGAATCCCTAGTGGGCTAAGCATATACCAGGCAAGGCTTAGTCTATGTGCAATGCTGCCAGTGACCAGTGGGGGGCAGCAAGTCACTACAGTTGAACAGGACAACACCTGGGAGACAGAGCGTGGAACACCTGAGGTTTAACACCCGCCCCCCACCACCACCACCTGTCAACCTTGCTTATTTTCACCCTTTGGGATGCAAGACTTTCTTAAACTTCCTTAAACATAGCATGCGCACCCCTTGCCGCCCCGAAGGGAGAACACCGACCCAGTGTGTGGATCCCAATACCAGCTCTGTCGCTCTTTCCTGGTGCCCCTGATTTGTCCGCTTCTCTAAAGTGGGCGTCATTGTGAGCTCACGGAGTCATTCTGAGTCTCACAGCACATATGGCTGTGGAAGGACAGTATGTGGGGTCACGAAAGGGCTTTGAGGACTGCAGGAGCTTTGGGGGAGCCTGCTGGAGCCTGGACCTGCAGAGACCCCCACGAGCTCCTCACTCGCCAGCTCATCTGAGTCCACGCAGCTGGACGTGGCTGAAGACCAGACACGCCACACATCGGCCTCGCTCTAGAGTGACTCCCGCAAACCTTGGGTGGGCCCCCGTGCTGGCGATCGGACCCCATTTCACTGGCCCACTCACCCTCCCGCTCTTCTGACTTCCCCATCTCTGCCCCTCTCCTCAAAACACCAAGGCCCCCATCCTTGCAGGACTGACCTTATTTCTTTTTTCACTGAGAAAAGAGAACCCACCAGAAGAGAGCTCCACTTTCTCCCAAGGACCTGCCCGGCCTCCCTCGGTCCCCCAGGGTACGCTGTCTGAGCTTCCACCCACCCGAGGTTGGAGGTTCAAGGTTCGAGGTTTGGCTCTTGAAACGGTCTTCTCTCCTCCGCATCTTTTTTTTTTTTTTTTTTTTAAAGATTTTATTTATTTATTTGACAGAGAGAAACCACAAGTACACTGAGAGGCAGGCAGAGAGAGAGAGAAGGAAGCAGGGTCCCCGCTGAGCCGAGAGTCCGACGTGAGACTCGATCCCAGGACCCCGAGATCATGACCTGAGCCGAAGGCAGCGGCCTAACCCACTGAGCCACCCAGGCGCCCCTCTCCTCCGCATCTTAATTAGCTTCCCTGCTAGCTAGCGGACATCCCCAGGAGACTCCGAACAAGCTGTAATAGTTCTTGTCTTAAAATAAACCTCCTGACCCGGCCTGGCCGGCTCTTCTTCCAGCTACTTTCCCATTTCCTGCCACTGCTGAGTCAGATGCAGCTCCCTGGAGTCCGGGCCGCACCCTCCCTCTCTGGACCCCACTTCCACCAACCTCCCCCTTCCCGTGCACCAAGCCTCTGGTGATCACCAGTGACCTCCCCATCCCAATCCCACCCTTGGCCCTCACCTCACCCCCTCTGGGTGGTATTTGACACTCGGGCATTGCCTCTTGGAAATGCTTCTTCCCTTGTTCTCTGTGCCTCGTGTCTTCTCCCGCCACGCTCGCTCCCTGGTTGGCCCGGGAGGTCCCAGGATGTAAAGTCCTCAAGGTGCTGATGCTGCCATGTTCGTATCCCCCGTGCTGAGCCCTGGCCCTGAATGCAGGGCTTGTGTGTTGACTCCATTTGGAGGAGGAACGGACCACTCCAGCCTGATGGGTCAAAGCCGAGCTCTCCATTTTCACGCCTCCTGGTCTGCTTCTCCTCCACAGCATCCCTGGCCGCTGGGGCCAAAAGCGCTGGGGTCATGCTTGACTCCTCTCCCTGCCCCAGGTACCTGGTGGTCCCTCAACAGATCCTCTTAACTCAACCTGTCCACCCTGCCCTGAACTGACCACTTCTCACCACTCACCACCTGACCGCCCATCCCTTCCCCAGAGTGGCAGGAGCCTCCGAGGATTGTCCTGCATTCCCGCCGCACAGACCTGTGCAAACCCTCCAGGGCCTCCCCTCCAGCTCACAACAAAGTCAAAGCCCTACCTTACCATGAAGCCTGACAAATCACCACCCCACCCCCCAGCCCACCCCTGCCTCCTCTCTGGGCACCTCCCCTCACTCCCTCTGCTTGCCCACATGCGGCCCCCTGAACTTTTTTTTTTTTTTTAAACAGTCTCCATCCCTGGCATTGAACTTGTGCTTTGTTACGCCTGGGACTCTGACCCAGCCACCACATGGCGTCTCAATCTCTGCCTTGAGGTCTCTGCCCCCCTGCTCCCCTGCATACTGGCTGCCGCTGGTCCTTCTGCCTAAAATTGCCTTGCTTTCTTTATCCACTACCCTCTGGCTCTGCTCTATCTTTCCTCACAGAACATACTTTGTTACATAGGCATGTGCTTGTTTATGCTGCCTCTTATCCCCACTGGAAGGGGAGCTCCATGAGCCTGGGTTTCCAGCGCGTGTTACCTGTGTCTAGAACAGTGCCGGGCACACACTAGGCCCTCAGATTTCTGCTGAGTGAATGGGTAGATGGGTGGATGGATGCGGGGGTGGAGGGGGGCAGGGAGCAGCGGGTAGGGAGAGACGAACGGATGGGTAACCACAACTACAGCGTCAGAGGGCAAAACACAAAACACAACTCATACCCACATCTCCTGCATCTGAATAAAACTTTTCATTTTCCCTAAAGCCAACTTAACTTTGTGCTTCCAGATGCTTTGGGGGATGGGGCGGTTGGGGTGGATGTTTCTATCCCCAGTTTTCAGGCACTGGGAGGAGATGAGTTGGGAACAGGCCGAAGGCTGTCTAAGCCTCTGGCTTCCTGGGGTGGTCCCAGAGCCCATCGCTTCTCACATGTATCTGGGGGACAATTCCCCGGAGTCCAGGAGTGCTGCGAGATTCATCTGGTACTGGCCAAGCTGAGGAAGCAGCCGCAAGAGGGGTGGGGCTGACTCTGGCGGACGGGGAGGACCCTCGCAGAGGCCGGGGACCAGCGAACCGTCTCCTTGGGAGAAGCTTAACAAGGACATAGGAGGCGGGGGGAGGCTTTGGTCTCTAGGCCCTCACTTGCCGGAGGAATGTGGGTACCACGTGTCCCCACCCTCGCCTCTGCCAACCTCCTTCCTTGTAGGACTCCTTTTCCTTTTGAGCTCAGAGCTCCCCAAATACTGTTTTTTGTTTGTTTGTTTGTTTGTTTGTTTGTTTTGTTTTTAAAGATTTTATTTATTTGACAGAGATCAGAAGTAGGCAGAGAGAGAGGAGTAAGCACGCCCCCTGCTGAACAGAGAGCCTGATGCGGGGCTCAATCCCAGGACCCTGGGAGCATGACCTGAGCCCAAGGCAGAGGCTTTAACCCACTGAGCCACCCAGGCGCCCCCCAAATACTGTTTTTAAAGCTCGAGCGTGCCTAGAGGACACGCAGTGCCGTCCGCCCTGCCTTGGAGCTGGTTGTTTTCACACATCGTCCTTCCAACCTCCCAGCCTGGGGGCTTCTAGTCATGGCCAGGTCTGCGCCCTACAGTGCTGGCCCATTAGCTGTGTGGTCAGAGGCTATGCCTGCTTCCTGAGGACCCCCAGACTCTGGGGCGGTGTGGGGGGCCGAGCTCTGAGTGGGCCAGCCTGGGACCAGCGGCAGCCAGAGGCAGGGCCCCGGACACGAACTGACCTTGCATGAGGGTTTGCATTATTGGACATACTCCTCTCAACAACCCTGTGAGGGGGGTACTATGATCCGAGGGGAAACTGAGGCACTGACACCCCTGCTGGTATGTGCTGGAGCCTGGACTCACTCCAGGCCTGTCTGACCCAGTGTTCTCACCATGAGCACGGGGGCCGTAGCTCACGCAGACCTTCCTGCATTGGCACAGGTCGCCTCACGTCCAGGACATGGTCTTCGGGGGGGGGGGGCTACTTGCTGTCAGGGCACAGGGTTGTCAGCCCTCCCTGTCTAGGGGCCTGTGGGGTAAGGAGCAGGGAGCATGGAGGCGGCTGTTCAAGTTGCTAACATTGACTTCAGTCAGGCCCATCTGAGGAGAAAACCAGTTCTGAACCTTGTAAGTTGTCTCATCACACTCAGAAGCACCTGAACCCTTGCGTCCCCCACCCCCACCCCGCCACGATTCCCCACGTGGCTTACCAAGGTGTCTGGAGCACTTACGAGTCCACCTGCCAACCTAAGGTGCTGTCCCCAGCAGGCTCCTGTGGAAGGGATGTGCCAGTGAAGGAAGGTTCTAGAGCCCCCTCCCCACCCGGAGGCTGAGCCCTAGCTTGGACAGAGAGGCAACTCTGGGGCCGAGCCTTTGAGGAACGCTGAAGCTGGTAGGGAAGGGATGGACATCTGAGAAGGAAACTGGGCAGCAGTCACGAACAGAGCCAAGTGGGGGCCTGGCCGAGGGACCGAGGGTCAGCTGGGGCCAAGGGGCTGCCTGGTTCTGCCCCCAAGGGCGTGCACAGCTCAGAGTTGCAGAGCTACCCGGGGGGGTGGCGGCTACTGTGCGCTAACCCCAGGGGAGCAGCTATAGTGGGCACTTTGGGCTTTGCTGGGGGCCTTTGGGGGAGGAGGGTATTTCTTGGGTCTGGGACCACAGAACTTAGCCATATTCTCCTTGCCAAACACAGATCCTGATGTGATCCCCTCAGTGCCCCGCCCCTATTCTCTCCATCCGGACACCTGAGCTCGGCTTCCAGGGCACAGCAGACGGTGGTGGGCAGGAGGCTGTTGAAAGTGGAGCTCATGGTGGAGGCAGAAGCGCCCGTGGAGGGGAAGACGAGCCTGTCACCCACATCCAGCCCAGGCATCCGCAGCTCCCCTGGGAAGAGTTCATCAAAGGCATCACACGTGACCCCGTAGAGGGTACAGGGGAAGAGGGGCGGCTCTGAGCAGAACTCCTCCGGGAGCAAAGAGCAGGGATTCAGAGAAGGGAGAGCCACTTCCCAGCTGGCCAGGCATGCCTGCAAGACCCCAGCGGGCTCCCTCCTGCAGGGACACTTATCAGCCACCCCACCGCAACCAATGAGGGAGGGGTCCCTATGTGCCAGGCACCGTTCTCAACCCTGCCCTCATGGGGTTAATAGTCTAGTGACACAGCCCCGCCCTGTCCATTCAGAGGAGCAGGCACAGATGGGATCTCATCTTTCTCCTACACAACAGGAAGATTTTATTCACCCATAACTCAACATACTGACCTCACACTAGGTGGCCCATTGGAATCACCTAGGCAGTTTCCACAAAGGACAGATGCCAGGCTTTCAACTCCCCGTGGGATTCTGATTTCAGCTGTCTGGGGGACTGCCTGGGCATTAGTGTCTCTTAAAGCTCCCCGGGTGATCTAATGTGCAGCCACGTTTGAGAATCTCTCCTCCCTAAGTCTCCTGCACCGCCAGCAGTCAAGGATTCTGGAAACAAAACGCATGCATGCAGAGATGCACATGGAAACACACACAGAGTCAAACAGATGCGCACGCACACCTACAGACCCACGAGTCTGCACACACACACCCCACCCACACAGGTGTATATCGGCAGCACACCACCCCCCCCCCCGAAGTGCAGGTGCAGGTGCACACAGACACCTGTGTGCATGTCCCTGGACACGCACGTACCATGGCACCCTTCTGAGCTCCTTCCCCTCCCCACCTGGCCATGACGATCCCTGCCTCTCAGGACTGGGGGCTGCACACAGTGGCCTCAGAGACCAGGAGTACCTGAGCCACACAGGGCCCCCTTACCTTCACCACAATGGGCATCCTGGGGACAGCATCCCTGAGGAAGATGCGGAAGATGCCATGTGACCGTCATTGAGGTAGTACACCAGCTTCTGGTGGCCTCCTGGGAGCAGAGAAAGGGCAGCCCTGAGGGGCACATGGCCAGTGTCAGCACTGATGATCCACACCCCAGCACAGAACCCTCAGAAGCGGCTCCAATCCAGGGCCCGGTGCAGGAGAACTCCTGCTCTCTGCTCCAGGAGTCTTCTTGACCCCGTGCCAGGTTGGGGTCTGTCTTCTGGGTTCCTGCTCTCCCCTCTGCCCAGCTGCCTTACCTGCCTCGCCTCCTCCCGCCTTGAAAACCACACTGGAGCCTCCCACTCTGGTTTTTTGCTCCCCCCTTTCTTCTGCCCCTGCCTCCACCCTGTGCTTTCCCCCTCCCCCATCCCTGCGCAGCACCCCAGGTCCCCTGTTTCTAGAGAACTGTAAGTAAAAACTTTTCCCTTCAGGATGGTGCCCGTGTCCTACGACCAGGCCAGATTCTTCACAGTCACTTAGTCCGCAGAATATTGCTTTCTTCTTCTCCTTCTCCTCCCCCTCTTCCCCCTCCTCCCCCTCCTCCTCTTCTTCTTAAAGATTTTATTTATTTATTTAACAGAGAGAGAGAGAACAAGTAGGCAGAGCAGCAGACAGAGGGAGAGGGAGAAGCAGGCTCTTTGCTGAGCAGGGATGACCGATGTGGGTCTCGATCGCAGAACCCTGGGATCATGACCCGAGCTGCAGGCAGCTGCTTAACCAACTGAGCCACCCAGGCACCCCCAGAATATTGCTTTCTTGAATCTAAACTCAGGATTACACACAGGCATTCCAGGGACCACTTAGATGCTCAGATCTTTCTGAATATTGTTTTTTCCCTCCTCTGGGTCTTCTCCCCACCATCTTCTCCCTGGTGTCAGTCACCGCATCTCCTCCTCTCTCTCCCAGCTGCCATTATTGATCCTGACTCCGGCAACCCCAGACCCAGGTGTCCTAAGCCACTTCACCACGACATCCTGGAGGCTGAGAGTTCAGCAAGGGCACGAACGTTTCAGCCACACAGATGGGGGAGCCCACTGCACCCCAACTAGCCGTGCCATGTGGACAAATATATCCTCTCCCTGAGCCTCAGTATTTCCACCTGTAACATGGGAATGACCAAAACTATCCCCCAGGATTGTCGAGCTGAAATGAGACAAAATAGGTATTTCACACAGAATAGATAATTATTAGCAGCTCTTATTATTGTGGAAATAAAAATAATAAGCCCCAAATACTTATAACTTGGACTTCTGTTAACCGAAGGCTAAAAATCCTGTGCTGCGTATCAAAATATTCTTTAACTAACACACTTTGTGGGGAAATGAAACCAGTCGACACAAGCGCCTTTGGGATTAAAAGCTGTGGGCCAGCGTCTGCCACAAGGATAAGGGGGGAGATTAACAGGATTTATAAATATTTATGTGTCAGTTATCTCGAACCCACAGAATAGAGTGGGGCAATCTATCCGCATTCTCCATTTCGTCATGAAATTGAGTTTCTGCGTAGTTCACGTGAGAACAGCCACCCCACCCCGCTCCTGCTGCAAAATAACAATTAATTAATTCTCCCATCATGGCGAACCTCAATTGTCAAAAGGTTTCCTATCACCCTCCATGTCACCCTTAACCTTCAGGCCACAACAACAACAATATTGCCTTCCTATATTTGTTGTAAGAATTTGTTGTAAGAATTTGCACTCAGTGGACTCCGTGAATTTTTCCTTTTAAGAATCTGCACCTGTCAGAAAGCACTTGCTGGAAGAATTTCAAATGCTTGTTGGCAGCACAGTAGTGTCTGTGGCCTCATGAGCTGTATTCTGTGACTTTTCCTCCACAAATGCGATTTAAATACATGGGCTGCTCAGGAAGGGTAAAGACTTTGTCTTGGTTCTCTCCCTCCCAGTCTACTTGAGAATGACACAACAGTGATGCTAACAGGTTTGTTCTTATACCCCATTCACAGTTTGTCTCTTGCTAATTGCTAATTAGGTACCGGGGGTGGAGCCCAGACTCTCTGTTCATCCTCTTCCTCCGGATGTCTGCACAGTGCCCTCCCCACCCCAGGGCTGGCCCACCCACCAGACTCCAGCACAGTCTTCTTGGCAATGATGTTCACAGCAGCCATGCAGACAGACTCCACATCGAAGTGTCCCAGCTCTGCAGTGATCTTGACTCCACTCCCCATGGGGAAGTCCTGGTCCATGACAGCACTGATCACACTTGCCATCTGCAGGGACAGACCCAGACCCTGATATGACCAGCCCCTATGAGGGGGGCTTTACTTGCACCATCGCCCTTCCTTCTCAGAATAGCACTGTGGGGAGGTGTTATCATCCCCACTTTACTAGGGAGGAAACAGAAATTGTGGCCCAGAGAGGGGCAGTCACTTGCCCAAAACACACAGCAAGTGTACAGGTTGTCACACCTGAATTTGGTGTGAAGTCGGAGGTGTCTGAATTCGGAATCACTGAAATCAACACATGTTCGGCAAAGATGGGATGTTCCCTGGATCGGGGGCAGAGTGAACTTCTACGTGACTAGAACTTAACCAGGGACAGCAAGTAACATGTCTAAAGACAGACAGGGGGCCAGAGGCTCACAGTGCTCACATGTGCATGCGGGCCAAGTGCACAGAGTCAGACAAAGACCTCTCAACAAAGGCAGGTCCCCGCTACGGCTGGGATGCACAGGGATGCACGTGATTCATGCACGTTACAACAGCTCCCCCTACCGGCAAGCAAAGGCGCACAATGCCCCGACCGACCCCAGCCCAGGCTCCATCTCCTCTTCCTCTCTGACCTCCTCAAACTTGGGCTTGCAGCCTTCCTCTTGGGGGAAGCCCCTTGGATGTCCAGGAGGATCATATCATGCCTGAAGGCCCCTTCCATCTCGAATAGGCGCCGGCAGTAAGCCGGGGCCTGGGTGAAGGTGCCCGCCATCTGGCCCTTCAGAAACCACGTGGGGGCTGGACGCAGGTCACGTGACCTGTGGAGAAACGCACACCGGTACGTAAGGGTCAGTAAGACCGGGGGCATTATAAAACGCCAACATGGGTAAAAGGTGGAGACCAGCACAGATACACACAGAGGGACATGTGACTGCGGCGCCCGCACAGAGACGCACCCCTGGATATACGCGTGGGTGTCCCCGGAGACACATACATCGCCTGTGACTGGCTTCCAGTTGGGGGGCTCATGGTCGTGAGGCCGTCACTTCTCTCCGCTGCTGCCTCCCAGTGCCCCCACCTTGCAGGGTTCCCCTTTCCCTCCTTAGAGGGCTTGTGATCAGAACCCCAAATCCCAGGCCCCCCCCCCCCCCACCACTCCCGCAGACAAGATGGCTGAGGAACCAATAGGGGACATGCCAAAATACTGAGCCATCAAGATAAATAGCATTTAATGCGATATTTTTAAGAAGGAAAATTGATGCAAAAACATCTCCAATGAGTAAAATTTTTAATTTTAAATAAAGGCAAAATTGGTAACAGTGAGTGCACCCCGAGGCAAAAGGGAAAGTCAGGAATTCCAATCCTGTCTTTATTTAAAATTTTGATATTTTCCTCATCATGGATTTTTTGCATTAATTTTGATTTTTAAAAATATGACGATGTTATCTATCTAGAGTACTAAGGTTTTTTTGCATCACCTTACATTTTTCACCCAAGGCGGTTGCCTTGCTTGCCCTGCCCTAGTCCCAGATAACAACCAGCTTCTTTACTGGGGACAGATGAAGCATCTTGAGCCCCAGAGAGGCCACGGCTGACCAGAGGGCAAAGACTAGAGATTGGCCGTGAACCCCAGGACCCCTGCTTCCCGGGCCGGGAAAACCAGCCCTCTCACCTGGCTCCAGTCACAGCTGACCCCAGGGCCCTGGCCAACTTGAGCAGATGTTCCCATACCTCCAGAGTGTTCCTGAACTAGGCGCTCGGGGGGAACATGCTCTTGCTGTCCTGGGTCCACAGCTGGAGGACCAGCCTGGGAGAGGGTGGGAAAGATGCCAGGGGTTCTCAGACACGTGAGCCCCGAGATCTGGATGCTTCACCTGCCCCACCACCCTCACCCTACCCCCAATTTCTCTCTACCTTCCCACTGGCCCCTGCCTAGTTCTGGACTGAGTCCCAAGGAATGAAAACACTCACCCCTTAGAGACTTCTGCCCAGACAACAAAAATGAGAAAGTGATGCATTTATAAATATAATTATCATTATATAATTTTATATATAATATATATAATTATCATAATAAAATTATAAAAAGTGTAGGGCGCCATGTTATAGGATCAGAGATGTTAAACAACGTTCCCAAGAGCACACAGCATGTGCCCATGAATCTGAAACACAAGCACTGATCGTGCTGGTCTCCCGGACTCCAATGCAAATGCTTTTTCTGTGAGGTCGCCTGACCCTAGATCTCCTAATGCCAGGTCTGCCCACTGTCTATGCAGATATAAGCAATGTTTCTTCGGCTCGCAGGTGCATCAGGGAGGCAGTGGCCCACTGACCCAAATGCTTGTATTTTGCTGCTTGAGCCTCTCCTGGGTCACCCCATAGGACTGCCTTCTTCTGGTTGCAGAGGCCCAGCTCCACAGGCCGGGGCCCTAGGCTTGCTGTCCTTCGTGCACCCCCCCCCCATTTTCCACCTGCCAGCACTGCCCTGCTGGTTCCCCCTGGCCTCGGGTAGGTGCCGGGCCACCTTGATCAGCTCCTCTTCGCTGTTGAAGGTCAGGAGCCACACCCCATGGCAGGCAGCGTACGGGATGTGGGAGGCAGGGTTGGTGTAGATGATGTGCGAGGGGGCCATGCCCAGGCCCAGTTCCTGCTCCAGCTCGAACCTGGCCTGGGGGATGGTGTCAGGGGTTGCCTTGCTATCCACCCCTGCCCTCTGGGGCCGGAAAGCTGGGGCATGAGCCCAAGGGACTGCCCTTGACTGACTCCCTCCCCTGTACCTAGCACTGCAGTGGGCACATCTGTGCCACTTAGGCTTGTAGACGGCTCTTGGGAAAGCAGAGTTGGCCCCGTTTTAAAGAAGAAGAGCGTTCGGTGTGCATGAAATGTCTGGACAGGAACGGGGCCTGTGCCTCAAAGCCTGTGTCCCCGCACTCACTGGCTCCCGTTGCCCGCCCCACACACATGACCCAGTGGCAGGTCAACACCCCCACCCCTGCCCTAGATCATTCATTTCTTCCTTCAAAATCAAGTGAGCATTTCCTGTGTCGGTCACTGTCCTAGGAGCTGCAGGTCCATCCTGAGATCCCCGGCAGCTCGAAGAGAAAATCTCTGTGTCCTTTGAATTCAGCAAGAATTTGGGGGTACAGTTAGCTTGGGAGAGACATTGATTAGGGTCTCACCAGGGGGAAAAAAAAAAAACAACAACAGGGCAAACTGATGGAAGCAGATCCTAGCAGGAAGTTGTCTCCAAAGGAAGAAGTGGTGCTCCCCCAAACCAGGGTCTTTGTGTGGAAGTTGGAACCTCAGACACAGGGCTCCTACCTAGGAAGATTCCTGGGACAGAGGGGAGAGGGAAAGATACCCTGACTCCTCCCAGGGCCTCCCAGTCTCCTGCCAGGCCCCCCAGTGGCTGGCCTCTGCTGGAAGCCAGCCCCCTGGGGACAAAACAGAGACGGGGAGGGACAGAGAAAGGATCAGGAGGCCAGGAGGCCTAGGGTAAGCACAGGGGCATCAGAGTCTTCTTAGAGGTAAAGACATTTTTTTTTTTAGATTTTATTTTTATTTATTTGACAGACAGATCACAAATAGGCAGAGAAGCAGGCAGAGAGAGAGGAGGAAGCAGGCTCCCCGGTGAGCAGAAAGCCCAATGTGGGGCTCGATCACAGGACCCTGGGATCATGACCTGAGCCGAAGACAGAGGCTTTAACCCACTGAGCCACCCAGGCGCCCCAGAGGTAAAGACTTTTAACTGGACCCTTGAGGAGCCAACCAGGCCAAGCACCAGGGAAGAACATTCCAGACACAGGTGGCAGCTGGTGCAAAAACTCAGAGGCGGGGAAGGAGCCTGGCCCCCGGAGGGATAGAAAGGAACGTCGCTCACTGACGAAGGGAGACAGGAATTTCCCAGGCTTTGCAAAACTGATCCATGTCGAGTATTATTAGCCTGGTATTACAGGCATGAAGCTAGAGGAGCAGAGTGTGGCGTCCAGAGCCCAAAGAGCCCCTCTAAGAAGACGACCATCCCATCTAGACCTGATCCAGACCCAGCTAGACACTTGAAGAGGGAAAGACATTTCTTTTTTTTTTTAATTTTTTATTTTTTATAAACATATATTTTTATCCCCAGGGGTACAGGTCTGTGAATCACCGGGTTTACACACTTCACAGCACTCACCAAAGCACATACCCTCCCCAATGTCCATAATCCCACCCCCTTCTCCTAAACCCCCTCCCCCCAGCAACCCTCAGTTTGTTTTGTGAGATTAAGAGTCACTTATGGTTTGTCTCCCTCCCAATCCCATCTTGCTTCATTGATTCTTCTCCTACCCACTTAAGCCCCCATGTTGCATCACGACTTCCTCATATCAGGGAGATCATATGATACTTGTCTTTCTCTGCTTGACTTATTTCGCTAAGCATGATACGCTCTAGTTCCATCCATGTTGTCGCAAATGGCAAGATTTCATTTCTTTTGATGGCTGCATAGTATTCCATTGTGTATATATACCACATCTTCTTGATCCATTCATCTGTTGATGGACATCTAGGTTCTTTCCATAGTTTGGCTATTGTGGACATTGCTGCTATAAACATTCGGGTGCATGTGTCCCTTTGGATCACTACATTTGTATCTTTAGGGTAAATACCCAATAGTGCAATTGCTGGGTCATAGGGCAGTTCTATTTTCAACATTTTGAGGAACCTCCATGCTGTTTTCCAGAGTGGCTGCACCAGCTTGCATTCCCATCAACAGTGTAGGAGGGTTCCCCTTTCTCCGCATCCTCGCCAGCATCTGTCATTTCCTGACTTGTTTATTTTAGCCATTCTGACTGGTGTGAGGTGATACCTCATTGTGGTTTTGATTTGTATTTCCCTGATGCCAAGTGATATGGAGCACTTTTTCATGTGTCTGTTGGCCATCTGGATGTCTTCTTTGCAGAAATGTCTGTTCATGTCCTCTGCCCATTTCTTGATTGGATTATTTATTCTTTGGGTGTTGAGTTTGCTAAGTTCTTTATAGATTCTGGACACTAGTCCTTTATCTGATATGTCATTTGCAAATATCTTCTCCCATTCTGTCAGTTGTCTTTTGATTTTGTTAACTGTTTCCTTTGCTGTGCAAAAGCTTTTGATCTTGATGAAATCCCAATAGTTCATTTTTGCCCTTGCTTCCCTTGCCTTTGGCATTGTTCCTAGGAAGATGTTGCTGCAGCTGAGGTCGAAGAGGTTGCTGCCTGTGTTCTCCTCAAGGATTTTGATGGATTCCTTTCGCACATTGAGGTCCTACATCCATTTTGAGTCTATTTTTGTGTGTGGTGTAAGGAAATGGTCCAATTTCATTTTTCTGCATGTGGCTGTCCAGTTTTCCCAGCACCATTTATTGAAGAGGCTGTCTTTTTTCCATTGGACATTCTTTCCTGCTTTGTCGAAGATTAGTTGACTGTAGAGTTGAGGGTCTATTTCTGGGCTCTCTATTCTGTTCCATTGATCTATGTGTCTGTTTTTGTGCCAGTACCATGCTGTCTTGATGATGACAGCTTTGTAATAGAGCTTGAAGTCCGGAATTGTGATGCCACCAACGTTGGCTTTCTTTTTCAATATCCCTTTGGCTATTCGAGAGGGAAAGACATTTCATTGCAATCCTTTGCCAGCCTCCCTTTTCCTACCACGCACACAGCCCTGAGGCTCCTTCCTTGTCCTTCTCATCTCTCCAGCTGCAGACACCACCCAGGCTATCCCTGAGCCTCTCTCCAAAGCTGCAGCGACTTGCTCTTCCGGGCACAGTTGCTTCTTTGCCAAAAACGCCCTTCTGTCGCCCTGGAGGATGCTGAAATCATGCTTCCTATTGCTTCCAGGAATCATTTGGTCAGGACCAACCGGCTCAGCTGCTGAGGCTCCACAACACCAGAAAAAGGAGAGGAGAGAAAGAAAGCCGGAGAAGAAACGGAGTCTTACCAAACCTCAGTAGGAGACTGGAAATCACCCTTTGGTAGATCATTTGGAGTGAGGCTACAATCACACAATCACTTCTTCGGATCAACCTGGCTTCAGAAGAGGCTGGGTCTGCTGAAGCGTGGGCTTTGCTTTGCTGAAGAAAGGTGGCAAGTCTGGGCAGTGCCGAACTCCTTAGACAAGAAAGGTCCCACAGAACCCCTTCGGACATGAAGTTTGTGTCAATATGTCCTTGAGTCTCTCCTTTTCTGTGTCAAACTTTCCCATCTGACTTCCATTCACTGAACCCTAAGGTTTTTCCAATGGAGAAACAAAGGCCAGAGAAATTCACCACATGTCACCCGGTGAGTTAGAGGACACATGGTGAGCAAGTGGCCTGGTGCACATCTACCCCAAGCTCCCCTGACAGACAGCAGAATGTGGATCCCAATGGTCAGCATGGGGTCTCCCCTGGGGTTCCAAGTTCTGTGTCTTGCCTCCTAGCCTGGGGATGAGTGCAGAATTTATCACAAAGGCACCATGACACACACAGCCTCCAACCCCAAGGCCATCCCACCAGTCCTCCCTGGAGGGCTTGCATCCTGGGTTCTTCTGAAATATGGTTGGAATGAATCACCAGTACCCAACAATTATGATGGTCCTTGGAAGATCCAAAAGATGAGTAAAACAGGCTCTTTTTCCTCAAGGAATCCCTGGTGTTGTGAAAGCCATAGATCTATAGATAACTAGAGAGCACAGAGGAAGACTTAATATTCCCATTCTATTCAAGGAGATGAAAAGACTCACTCAAGGTCACATAGTGACTGACAGAGAGCAGGACTCTGAACCCAGTTCTGGTAACCTCCTAGCCTCTGTTCCTAGGAATTAAAAGGCAGCATAGGGGCTCAGTTATTTAAGCATCTGACTCTTGGTTTTGGGTCAGGTCATGATCTCAGGGTCACGAGGGCCAGCCTCAGGTCAGGCTCCGTGCTCAGCCGTGAGTCTGCTTGTCCCTCTTGCTCTGCTCTCCCCTACCACTCAAACAAACAAACAAACAAATAAAATCTTTCAAAAAAAATAAATAAAAGGCTGCATAACTCAGTGACAACACACACAGAATTTAATGTGCCAAATGTAGATGATGGTGATGGTGAAGATCATGTCATTATTTATCAAGAACTTACTCATGACCATACCCCTTGCCAGGCAGCAAACCACTGAGTACTCACAAAGCCTTACGGATGTAGTTATGGTTATTATCCCCATTTTATAGGCAATGAAACCAAGGCACAGAGAGGCAGCACAGTAATAGAATCTACTTAATAGGCTCATGGAGAGTAATGAGATAATGCATGGAACGCCTACAGCCTAGTGCGTTTGTGACACTGGTTAAGAACTCATTAAACTAGTTAATGATGACGATAATGTTGGCATTTTAGGGCCTTAGAGATCATCTAAACCAGGGTTTCTAACACTTTTTGTCTTAAAAACCCAAATGTGGGCCCTAGAACAGCTGTTTATTATGTCTGGTGGATGCTCAGCATCTTTGAACACCTGTGTCACGGGAAAGAGAGAAACGGACTTTCCCAGACTCCCTTGCAGCCAGGATGTGTGAGTATGACCCAGGCTCTATCAGGCTGACCTGAAGGCAATAAGAACCAGCTAGTATTATAAAACTGATTCTGGTGGCCAGGGTGTGTAGTGGTGAGATAGTCGTTAATTAAACTATTTCTGTTGTCAGCTGGAATGAATTTCCCTGAAAGTAAGGGACCCAATGTTCCTGCGAGTAGAATGACACAAAAGGCACTAGGAAAATAAGCATTGGGGTGGAATAACTTCTAATAAGGGTACTAGAGAATTTAGAGAAATAAAATGGCAAGCTGAGAGTCATAATTTGTTGGCATAAGACATGGCCAGAGAGTCAGAATTTTCTATGACTAAACTATACGGAATCTCTCATCTCCTGCAGCCAAAAAGATGAAGGAACCAATACAAATTGGTTTAGTCCAATTTTAGTCCAATAAACCAAAAATAAAATCTTGAGCATACGAGTTGCTATCTTTTAATGCCGGTCAAATGCACAGCCTTACCCCACACACGCGCATACATGCACACACACATACACACGTGAAAGGTATCCAGACGATCAACAAGCATAAGAAAAGTCCTCAATACCACTAGTTACCGAAGAAATGAAAATTGAAACCACATGAGATTCTACTACTCCTCCCTAGTGTGGCGAAAACAAAAAAGACTGGCAATGCCCAGTGTTTTTGAAGATGTTGAGCAGTTGGAGTTCCCATTCTATCTCGTGGGGTTGTAATTGGTGAGATCACTTGGAAAAACTATTTGACAGCATTGACTAAAGCTAAAATACACGTACCCTATGACTCAGTAATTCCCTTTCTGAGAACGTATCCAACAGAAATAAGAAATACCCAACAGAAGTCTGTCCACCGAGAGACATGCCTGGTTGGCTCACTCAGTGGAGCACGTGGCTCTTGATCTTGGGGTCCTGAGTTCAAGGCCCATATTGGACATAGAGCTTACTTTTTAAAAAATGTATAGTAGGGCCTGGGTGGCTCAGTCGTTAGGTGTCTGCCTTTGGCTCAGGTCATGGTCCCAGGGTCCTGGGATCAAGCCCTGCATCGGGCTCCCTGCCCTGCTCTCCCTCTCCCACTCCACCTGCTTGTGTTCCCTCTCTCACGGTTTCTCTCTGTCCAATAAATAAAATCTTTTTTAAAAATGTACAAAAATATTCAAAGTTTTTTTACAGGAGGCCCAAACTGGGAACATTCCAAGAGTCCACCAACCCGTAGAAATAATGAATTCATTCATGTATATTCTGCCGAACACTACACAGCAATGAAAAAGAGCAAACTGATGCTAAATACAGAAATACGAATGCGTCTCACAGAGGGAATGCTGAGAAAAAGAAGCCAGACCCAAAATGATACTACATGCAAACTTTTCCATTTATGTATGGAAGTCCAAAAACAAGCAAAATTAATCAGTGTTGATAGTCAGGGGATTCCTTACTTCTGGGTAGGGGGACTGTCCCCTGAGAGGGGGGTGTGAGGGAGCCTTCTAGGTTGTTGGAAATATTCTTTTATTTATTTATTTGACAGAGAGACAGAGATCACAAGTAGGCAGAGAGGCAGGCAGAGAGAGAGGAGGAAGCAGGCTCCCTGCCAAGCAGAGAGCCTGATGCAGGACTCGATTCCAGGACCCTGAGATCATGACCTGAACTGAAGGCAGAGGCTTTAACCCACTGAGCCACTCAGGCACCCACGGGTTGCTGGAAATATTCTTCGATTTTGTTCTTAGGAATACAACACACACACACACACACACACACACACACACAGATATCCCCTGCTTTTTGAGCAGTTCTTGAGTGGTAGTTTTGACCCAGAGCTGTTGAATTCAAATGCCCACTTCTTGCTTCCAGCTCTGTTCTTTGAAGCCACACAGCACAAATCAGTGTAACCCCTGCCTGTCCATGGCAAGCTTCTGCCAACATGAAGGTCAAGATCGAGTCAGTTGAGCCTTCTCCTCTCTATGGCACGCGCCTCCAGTCTTTTTCACAGGTAGGAAAACTAAGGTCCCAAGAAGTCCTGGGACTTGCACAAGATCACAAGCCCAAATTCACACCTGACAGATAGCAGAACTAGGGTTCCCTTCAAATCTGACCCCTCCCCAACAGAAATGAAGAGGGTCCCCCTCTCCATGCTCAGCTCCCAGTCCGGATTAAGGGTGTAGCTATCTGTGGCCAGGACTCCTCCTTTCTCCCTTCTTCCCCACAGGGAAATCTTTAAATTGCTCGGTATCATCACCATGTATGTTTTTGGAGTTCTGCTTATGCATGTGTCCACAGACAACACAGAGTATCATTTTTGTTCATAAAAAAATTAATATCGGGGCACCTGGGTGGCTCAGTGGGTTAGAGCCTCTGCCTTCGGCTCAGGTCATGATCCCAGAGTCCTGGGATCGAGCCCCGCATCGGGCTCTCTGCTCAGTGGGGAGGCTGCTTCCCTCCCTCTCTCTCTTTGCCTGCCTAAATGCCTGCTTATGATCTCTGTCTGCCAAATAAACAAATAAAATCTTTTTAAAAATTTAACATAAATGGTGTCACATTGTATCATTTTGCAATTTGATGTTTTTCAATCTCTAGTTCTTAGGTTATCATTACTGGTTCACGTAGCTCTCCTGAAACTATTTCTAACTCTACAGAGTGGTCCTTTATCTGAGCAAAGGTGGTTATTTACCCATCCTTAACTGAGTCCTGATAAGTTTTTCACACTTTTTATTATTATAAATGGAGCTTCTAACCAGCTTTGGACATGTCACCTGTGCATGTGGGTGAGGATTCTCTAGAGTAAACACCCGTCAGTAGAATTGCTGGGTCACAGGTAGGTTCCTCATCAGGTGGACCCAATGTTGCCTCCTTTCTTTCCAAAGCAATGGCCCTCGGAGGTACACCTCCTGCAGACATGTGACTGCTGGCCCTCCACATCTTGCCAATGTAAGATGCTATTTGCCTTCGTGCCTAATTTTTAAGGAATCTACTTTCTTAGCTCTCTCTATCTCCAACAGTTTTTGCATACTCCACTCATGTGTTTGTATTCTTACTTTTCTATTGTCTGTTTGATATATCATTTACTATAAAGACATATCTAAAAATACCAGCCTAATTGTCTATTTGTAGATTTCTCCCTGTATGTCTGTCGATCTTTGCTTTATATAATTCAAGGCTACATTGTTGGATCTGGAAAGGTTTAGGCTCATTATAATTTCTAGGCAAATTTTTAAAAATTATTAAATGATGACTCTCTTAGACCCCTAATAAAGACTTTTGCCCATAAACCTACTCAGTGGGGAGGCTGCTTCCCTCCCTCTCTCTCTTTGCCTGCCTAAATGCCTGCTTATGATCTCTGTCTGCCAAATAAACAAATAAAATCTTTTTAAAAATTTAACATAAATGGTGTCACATTGTATCATTTTGCAATTTGATGTTTTTCAATCTCTAGTTCTTAGGTTATCATTACTGGTTCACGTAGCTCTCCTGAAACTATTTCTAACTCTACAGAGTGGTCCTTTATCTGAG
>NC_081570.1:23075710-23311330 GCF_022355385.1 Mustela nigripes | reverse complement strand
TAAAGGTGAGGTTTGCATTAATACTGAGATACCAGCTTTCTCTGGGTTAACATCTGCTCATTGCACCTTTTTCCATCAATTTACTTTCCTTTTTTGGATCACTGTGTTTTAGGTCTGACCCTTGCAAATGGTATGTAGATGTATCTTTTTTTTTTTTTTTTTTTGGAGAGATAGAAAGAGAGAGAGAGCATGTGAGCAGAGATGGAGGAGCAGAGGGAGAGAGAGAGAGAGAGAATCCCAAGCAGGCTCCAAGCTCAGCACAGAGGCCCATGCAGGGCTTGCTCTCAGGACACTGAGATCATGACCTGAGCCAAAATCAAAAGTCAGACAATTAACCGACTGAGCCCCCCAGGTGCCCTGAAGTATCTTTCATTTTTAATCCTATTTGAGAAACCACAAAATTTTATCCATTTGCATTTATTGTGATGCCTGACAAACATGCATTTATTTCTACTATCTTAAGTTTTATTTTTCAGATTAACTTTATTGAGGTATAATTTGCATACAATAAAACATACCATCCTATCTGGCATTTATCGTCTACACTTTTTCTTTGCTCTTGTTTCTGTATAATGTAATAAATGAAGTCTGAAAAGACTTGATACATGCAAAGTGCTTAGAAAAAGCCTAGCACAAACTAAGCACTCTTGTCTGATCTATTATATAACAAATACTCTTTTTTTAAAAAAGATTTTATTTATTTATTTGACAGAGATCACAAGTATTCAGAGAGGTAGGCAGAGAGAGAGGGGGAAGCAGTCTCCCTGCTAAGCTTGATCCCAGGACCCTAGGATCATGACCCGAGCCAAAGGCAGAGGCTTTAACCCACTGAGTCACCCAGGTGCCCCTATATAACAATTATTCTAACAATTACAGTTGACCCTTAAACAACACAGTTAGGGGCACTGACTCCACACACAGTTAAAAATGCGTGTGTAACTCTAAGCTCCCTAAAACTTAACTACTAGTAGCCTACTGGTGACCAGGAGCTTTACCAATAACAGAAAAAATCAGTTAACCCCTGTTTTGTATGTTATGTGTATTATATACTGTATTTGTACAATAAAGTAAGCTAGAGAAAAGAAAATGTTTTTATAAAATCATAAGGAAAGTACATTTACAGTCCTGTACTATATTTATGGAAAAAATCCACATGTAAGTTCACCAACGCAGTTCAAAACTGTGCTGTTCAAGGGTCAACTATATTGTTATTTACAGATGCTTCTATATAGCCTCTTTTTTTTAAAGACCTTATTTCTTTGTTTGAGAGAGAGAGAGAGAGAGAGAACATGAGCAAGGGGAAGGAGAGAGGGAGAGGGAGAGGTAGGCTTCCTGTTAGCAAGGAGCCTGATATGGGACTTGATCCCAATCACGACCTGAGCAGAAGGCAGATGCTTAACCGACTGGGCCACCCAGGTGCCCCAATATAATATATTGGTCTCTTGAGTGAGGCGGGAGGATGGAGGAAAATAAACAAAATGAATGCTTTCTCTCAAACATCCTGAAATCCAGTGCTAGAGACAGAGATGTACAGCAGAGAGCAAGGGCAAAGTATTAGAATTGGGGAAAATTAAAAAAAAAAAAAAAGAAGAAGAAGAAGCAGCCATGTTTGCAAAAGGTAATTGACAGAAGTGAGATTTGAACCCATGACTGTCACATTCCTAAGCCTGAGTTCTTGAGAATGAGTCCTGACCTTATGGCATTGTAATGAAGTTATGAGATAATGTGTGTAAGGCATTTAGTTTACAGTAGGAGTCTAATAAATTATAGATGAACATGACCATCCCGGTGATGATGAGGATGAGGTGGTAGTAATGGCGGCAATGGGGAGGAGGATGGCTATGACGTTGGGGCTTGGGGGGCTGATGATGATGGTAATGACAGTGGTAGTGACAGTCATGGCAATTAGGGTGACCAACCATCCCCCAGTTTGCCCAGGACTGTCCTGGTTTGAGTACTGAAAATCCTGCCTCCCAGGAAATCCCTCAGTGCTGGGCAAGTCAGGACAGCTGGTCACCTTAGTGGTGCCGGTAGTGATGACAGAATATCCAGAGGGCCTCTAGAAACTATCAAATCCAAGGGATCTGAACCTTTCCTGATCACAGACCATTTTTGAGAATCAAACAGAAGCTCTTACTTTTTTTCCTTCTCTCACCAAAAAAAAATTGGCAGGTTAAGAATAGCCAATCTTCTCTAATCATCCCACTTCTCAGATAAGGAAACTGAGGCTTTTGACTCAGAGATTTGTCACTACCATTTGCCATTAGCAGGGAAAGGTCCTCTGCTAATGCCGACGTGTGCAAGGAAGCATCTCTGATTTTATACTCTACAAGGAAGAAAGGACCTTCTTATTCTCCCACGGCCTGCCTGCAAGTCCCACAGGGTAAGGGAAGATGATCTTGCAAGTCCCCAAGAGAGCAGAGAATAAAACCCAAAGAGACAGAACCTGAGTATGATGACGGTTTTCGGGACGCTAACCCACTGCCATCTGATATGGCCTGCAGGGTTAAGTGGAAGTTCAGGTGGACGAGGCCAAATCGTTGAATTCACACAAGCCCAGAGATTACAGAGAAGGCTGGCGAAACAGAATGACTAGCTGAACTGGTTTGCCCAGGTCTGGGGGGATGCTGGGGCATGAGACTTTCAGGGCTAAAGCCAGGGAAGTATTTATGACTGATCCTGCCAGGTTCATGAAAGATCCATGGAAAAGGTATGGAGTGGACACTCCTTCGTGGCCTCCCCAGCACCCGCCCCAACCTTCCTTAGCATGGAGATTTTCCAGCCACTCAAATTTGGATAACATTGATATTCCCTCCACGGGAGGTGGAAATACACAACTTACATCCTTGACTTGAGGGCCACGGACAGAATTCAAGGGGTCTGCGAAACCAGGAAAGAAAATGCATCTTTCTTTGCACAAACCTCCCTCTAAAAATCTATCATTTTCTCAATGAGGTGTGTAGGTAGCAAACTGCAGCCATAGGAGCAGCGCCCATGTCTTGGTCACTGATGGTAATCGGTTATTCATAGTGCATTACCGTTGATCTCAAAATATCACCTACGTTCGTCATGACTTCTAAATTAACTTGCTGCTGAACACATGGGATCAAGATCCTCTCATATGATCTCCAGCAGCAGTGCTAGTCAATGTCAGGCAACTCACCAAACAACAACATCCTATGAGCTCACAATGGTGACCAAGGTAGAATAGTTTTTCCACGACCGCCTACCTACATAATTTGTTGATAACTAAGCAAAAGGAGGTGGGTCCAACAGTTGCAAAACTGGGCAACATCTGCCCTGACTTTGATGCATCATTTTAAAATGAAATCAAAACTTTGACTTACCTATATTAAAAATGTCTTACTATGTTATATGTTAATTAAAAACACCTATTATTCTAGCATAAGGTTATTGATGATGTTGATATCTGTATTTTAATATAAGTGGTTACCTTGCAAGCTTACACATTTTATTTTCGTACATTTAAAAACATTCCGAGACGGGGTCCTTAGGTGTCCCGAGTTGTCAGGGGCTCATATCACAGAAGAGGTTAAGAACCATTGGCTTCTCCAGCTCTCTCTCTCTCTCTTTCTAAAACAGTAAATAAATCTCTTAAAAAAGAAAAAAAAGAAATCCTGCCGTTTGTGGCAACATGGATGAAGCTGGAGAGTGTCATGCTAAGTCAAACAAGCTAGAGAGAGACCATCAGCATCTAGTAGGGTGTTACTTATCCATGGAATCTAAAAAAGAAAGTCAAACTCCTAAAAACAGAGTGGACTGATGGCTGCTGGGGGTTGGGGGTGGGGAAACGGGGGAGAGACTGCCGAGAGTGCCAACTTCCAGCTATAGGATGAGTAAGTGACTGTTTTTAGTAATATTGTATCCTTGAAAATTGCTTAGTGAGTAGATCTTACATGTTCCCACCAAAGAAAGAAACAATGAAACTATGTGAGGCAATGACTGTGTCCATTAACTTGACTTGGGAATCATTTTACGTGTCTATGTGTATCCAGCCATCCCCTTAGCAAAAGTAAGCATTATCATGTGCCCATCAACCACCACTTTATCAAATGTATGCTTTAAGTTTATTGTGTTTTTATTTGTCAATTATACCTCAATACAGCTGGGGGGAAATAGAGTTAAACAAGCACTTCACATACACACCTAGACACACACAAGCACACACGAGTCTTTAATTGTCCAATAGACATACAAAGCAGTGCCCGACATCACGGGTCATCAGGGAAATGTCAGTTAAGATCGCGAGATATCTCTGCACTCCTGCTTCAGACCTCAGCTCAGGGATCACTTCCTCGGAGAAGTCTTGCATTCCCTTCCAAGAAGTCTGGACCTTCCCGCGTTGGAAGCTCACAGCACTGGCTCCCTTTCCATCACAGCCCTTGACACATTTACATCTCCACGTGTGGTTGCGTGACTACTGGGTGTATGTTTGTCTCCTCCAGCAGGCTGTCAGCCCCATGATGGCAGGCACCCCGTCTTCTCTGACCATCGTGTTCTTGGTGCCTAAAGATTTTTTTTTTTTTATTTGATAGACAGAGAGAGATCACAAGTAGGCAGAGAGGCAGGCAGAGAGAGAGGAGGAAGCAGGCTCCCCACTGAGCAGAGAGCCCGACGTGGGACTCGATCCCAGGACCCTGAGATCATGACCTGAGCCGAAGGCAGAGGCTTAAACCACTGAGCCACCCAGGCGCCCCTGTTCTTGGTGCCTAGATCAAGGTCTGGCATACGACAGGTGCACAAGTGGGTGAACAAATGAAGATCTTATCATCGCTGTTTTATAGGTGAGGAAATGGAGTCTCCATTTGCTCAAAAAATAAGTTCGAAGTCACTTTCTTTACCTGGGACACCTCAGGGTTCATGTCCTACCGGAGAGTGGATCAATCGTCCTGCTTTGATTACTAAATGTTTTAAAGACACCTAGCTGGGTGGAAGCGTCCTGCTCAGACTGTCATGGCTCAGGCTGGTCTGGCTCCAGGCACTGGTTCAGAAGTTGTCAGAGAAGAGATCTACACAGTGCACACTCTGGCTTATCGCCTAGAGGAGAGGCAGGGAGCAGTAGGCGTGGGGACCCTGCCACGCCTCTCTGGGCAGCCAGGGCCATGACAGCCCCCTACCGATCGGCGTGGGACAACAGCATGTTCATAAACAAAAGTTTCGTGCCCGTTCCTCAGTATGTGTGTACCCGACAGAAATGAAAGCAGGTGTTCAAACAAATCCTCGTATGTGAAAGGTCATGGCAGCATTATTTATAATAATTCTAAAGGGCAAACAACCCAAATATTTATCAACTGGTTAACTGCTTAAACAAAATGTGGTGTATCCATACAATGGAATACTATCTGTAAGAGAGATGAAGTCCTGACACCTGCTATGATACAGATGAACCCCAAAACCATGAGGCTAAGCGAAAGTAGCCAGACACAAAAGGTCACAGGTTGTATGATTTCGTTTACATGAAGTGTCCGGAACAGGTAAATCCATAGATGTAGAGAGCAGACTGGTGCTTGCTGAGGACTGAGGGAAGGGGAGGGGGGAATAGGGAGGGATGGCATGATGGGTAAGGGGCTTCCTTTGGGGGTAAGGAGAATGTTCAGGAAAAGAGACAGGTGATGGCTGTGCAAGACTGGGAAGCTATTACATGCCACTGAATTCTACATCTTAAAATTGTGAATGTCACATTATGTGAACCTTATCTCAGTTTTTAAAAAAGATTTTATTTATTTATTTGACAGAGATATAGAGAGCATAAGTAGGCAGAGCGGCACGCAGAGGGAAAGGGAGAAGCAGCTCTCCCCTGAGCAGGGAGCCTGATGCGGGGCTCGATTCCAGGACCCTGGGATCATGACCTGAGCTGAAGGCAGACACTTAACCAACTGAGCCACCCAGGTGCCCTAACATTACCGCAGTTTTAAGAATTTATTTTCAGGGCACCTGCGTGACTCAGTTGGTTGAGCGACTGCCTTGGGCTCAGGTCATGATCCCGGACTTCCAGGATCAATTCCCGCATCGGGCTTCCAGCTCCTTGGGGAGTCTGCTTCTCCCTCTCACCTTCTCTCTCATGCTCTTTCTCACTCATTCTCTCTCAAATAAATAAATAAAATCTTTTAAAAAAAAAGAATTTGTTTTCAATATCTAAAATCTGACCATGGAATTGTTATGTAATAGTCAATGAGTTAATGTATTTGAAGTATTTAGAAAAGTGTTTACTCCATATTTTACGCTCATTAGGTAGTTATTATTATTATTATTATTATTTATAACTTATTTCTATTCCCATTTTACATGAAAAATAGAGGCAAAGAACGTGGGGTGACTTGCCCAAGCTTACACAGCTGAAAAAGTGGACAAGCCTAGGGGCGCCTGTGTGGCTTGAGTTGGTTGAGTGACAGTTGGTTGAGTGACTGACTGGCTTCGGCTCAGGTCATGATCCCAGGGTCCCTGGATCGAGCCCCACATCTGCTTCTCCCTCTCCCTTTACCTGACGCACCCCCTGCTTGTGCTCTCTCTCTGACAAATAAATAAATAGTCTTTTTAAAAAATAAAAAA
Organism: Mustela nigripes; assembly: GCF_022355385.1. NCBI lineage: Eukaryota > Metazoa > Chordata > Mammalia > Carnivora > Mustelidae > Mustela > Mustela nigripes. Next base: position 23,304,760 of record NC_081570.1, on the reverse strand, counting down.
GAAAAGAAAAGAAAACCAGACCATCCTGCATGAAAATTCAAGCTGGCAGAGCTCCTGAGTCCCACTGTTTCTGCAACACAGCCCTGTCACTCTCTGAAGGCTGCTCTTCCAACCGGCATTCCATCAAGAAAACGGAGGCCGCTCCAGGAATTTCAAATAGGGAGGAATTTAACACAGAGAATTTGGGGTCTGCAAAGAGGGGATCAGAAGTAAAACAGGAGATGCACCTGCTTCTAGGATCCCGGTTCTAGGATCCCTGTCATCCTACAGCCGGGTGTGAAGAGTCAAGCACGTTGCTGCCCCCTGGAGTCAAGAAACCACAGGACAGCATGGGTCCCGTTGCTGTTGTCACAGCCCTGCAGGTCGTGAGGCGGGTGGCCTGGCGGTGGGACGGTGTCACCCAATCACCGCAAAACCCCGCATCTGCAGAGGCCCACGCATCTCTCTCTGCCACCGAAGGAGGAAGAATGGCTTCTACCCCTCTCCCACCTTCTGATGTCATGTGAGCACGTTTCCTCAGGACACCGGGACCTTGCCCATAAACGAGGCTGGAGAAATTGCATCCTGAAGCTCCCGCCCCCACATACAGTGAGATCCCAGAAGGGGGCCGTATGGTCGCCTGGCACCGACCGTCAAGATCATTCACTCGTTCCAAGGTCAGGCCTGCTTGGTGACCATGCCTGAGTTAGGCGCACACGGAGATGCTCTTTCATTCTTTCCACTCCTGTTCATATTTATTGAGGACCTACTCTGTGCCCCGTGCAGAGCTCTGCGAACCTAGCAGTGAGTGGGCCACAGCCCCTCCAGAGCCTACAAGCTGTATCTGTGGGAGGTGGATGCTGTCTGGGAGACCAACATGGTCGACGTGGTCAATCTGGCCACTAGAGGGGAGTCTTCTGCTGAGGGAAATTAATCTACACCGCCCCCCCCTCCCTGCCCCACATTCATAGAGCACCTACTGTATACAGACCAAGGGAGGCACTGGGGACACAGTGGTGAGTTCAAGGATGTGCATGTCCACGTGTCTTTCAATATCCTCTCCCAGGAAGAAGTCATCCAATCTGGAAACTGTCCATGTGTCTAAGTCAGCACCTTCAGCCTGGGTCCATCACCATCACCATCATCATCAAATGGCACATATAGTACATACTTGGGCCAGGCCCTGTTCTACCCACTGTACACAAATGAGCACATTTTATTCTCATTCATCCTCTAAAATGAGTACCTGTTATTATTTTCATTTTACAGTTGGTAAAACTAAGGCATTCGTTGAAAGGAGATGAAAGTAACTTGCCCAGTTACCTATTAGGCGACCAAAAACCCAACCCACCTTGTCTGGCAGCAGACCTCTTGCTCTGTAGTTCCCCTCGCATGTTCTAACAGGTGCCCCAACAGAAAATTCGAGCATCTCTCTGAACCAAACACGTCTTCTGCATTGTGAAAGTGATATCGGCCCAGGTGCTCAGGCCAAAAGCCAGGAATCATCCATGATTCTTCCCTTACATTCACACACTCATGTCTAACCCACCAGCAACTTCTATTGGTTTGGCCACCCAGACATTCCCCAGCTCTGCTCACATCACACCCTCTCCACTGCTACCATGCTAGACTCCTTCCTGGTGCACTAGTCACCTCGCAGATGGCCACTCTGTCCTCACTCTCACTTCCCCCCACCCACAACATCATAATGGTCCCTTAAAACATAAATCAGTCACATCTTGTCCCTCCTGAAGGTCCTCTGACGACCTCTTGTTGTACCTTAGAATAATCTGACTCTTAGCATGGCCCCCGAGGCCCTACATGGTGTGATCCAGCCTGCGTCTGCCCCCTCCCCCTTACTCTGCTCTAGCCACCCCGTCCAGTCCACGGTTCCTCAAACGCCCCAAGCCCCTTCTGCCTCGGGGCCTCTGCACTTGCCTGGAATTCTCTTCCCCAGACCCTCCCACGGCTGGCTTCTTCTTGGTCTCAGCTCAAATGTCACCACCCTTCGAAGAGGCTTTCCCTAACCACCCTTGCTCAGATAGAAATTGTTCCAAGTCTCTATCCCTTTGCTCGGTTCCATTTTCATCATGCTTTTCATGATCTGCAATTACATTATTTACTAATTTGTTGACCTATTCAGTGTGTGTGTTTCTGGGTTTTTGTTGTTGTTGTTGTGTTAGTGTGAGTTTCCTTAATATTTACGAAGCCACCGCTTTGTGCTGTCTTGTGAATGGCTGTCCTCTCCAGCACCAAGAACAGAGCCTCCACGTGCCGGTTAAGTATTTGCTGGGAGGACATGCACATAGTCCATGCTCTGAGAGGAGGGACATTTAGGTAGCTACACCCTAGAAGACTCAAAGCCGTGGACAGGTGAGGCCCCAGTAAGACAAGAAAGGACCCTACCCAGAGGCAGGGATTGAGCCATAGTTTCACCAGGGACACTTACCTACAGGGAGCCCTGGAGCGGCAGACTGGACAAGGCAGCCACTGCTGGAATCTGCAAGCACCAAGCCTTTAGAGCATAGCAACTCCCCTAGCAACCATCTGTAGCCTTTCCCTTCCCCGCACAGCCAGATTTCCAAGGGGATCAAGGCCTGACATCCAGACATCCTTCATTACGAAGGAGACACCCCAGGTTGGTAACTTCCCGGAGCCCCCGATCTTGTTTGCTGAACAACACATTTTTCTACATATTCTGTTTGATGAGAATATAGAGGGAAGATGAGATCTGTACATTCCTAAGATTGTGATAGGATCAGGGCATTTGGGATGTGTCTGTACAAAGGAGCCATCCCGCAGGCACCATACAACATTGGTCAGTGTCAAAAGTCAGGTGTAATTGGAGAATGGGAAGCACATAATGGAAGACTCGGGAATCAGGACATTGGAGCCAAGACCTGAAGATTTATTTAGGTGCAGAGAATGGAAAGTCCTCTAGCTAGTTGAAATAGAAAGACATTTATTACAGAGTGTTACATGTTCTATATAGTCAGCAGACCTGAAAGAAACAAATTAAACATTGAGCTTTCAGGAGCCACACCCATAACCACGATGGGGAAGTGGGCTGCCAAGGGAGCTCCCATCTCTGGACCCTCACCACCCCTGGCTAAAACCACCAGGATTAGGGAGCCCCTGTTGTCGCCACCGCAGAGCCAAGCTGCTCCTGCCACGATCAATTAATTGATCAGCAAGACTGGCATACCCACCAGCACACTATCCAGTCCCACCTCTCACCCGCCTGGACCCATGTACCGGAAAAGGCCATAGGAAAAAAGAAATACCCACAGACAGTGCTTATCTGTAGAAACTCCTTTCCACCTTCCAAAGGTCATGTGTCTCCCACTGGCTGAACCTAAGTCACCCAGAACCAGAGCTCTAGAGGAAAAGGGCTCCAGGAAATGAGTTTTCGGCTTTCTAGCTCCTACTGCAGGGCAGGGTCACAGGGACAGGGTGAATGGGTACTGTGTGGCAGTCCCCTGCGTGCAAACATGTGTGTGTGCCTTCTGCATGTATGAACACATGTGTTTGAGAGACACAGTGCTTGTACATGTGCTATGCACCTGTTTGTATGTCTATGTGTTTGTGCTTGTGGGTCACAGATGCACGTGTGTATGCATATAAGCGTGCATGAGTCTATGTGATGGGGGGCTGTTAGGGGAGTAACAGGCCATCGAGACCAGAGAGAAGGAAGCATTTTGAACCATAAAGACCATCATAGGCGTTCCCTCTGGGAGAACCTGGACCAGAGCTCCCGAGGACCATTTGGCCAAGGTAGGAGAAGAGTCTGTAACTATCCAATGGTCTAGTCTGCCCGGCATATTTTCCCAATAGAAAAAACAAAGCCAAAGGAATTATGTCCTTTGCCCAAGGTCACACTGCAAATTGTGACATCAGCCTAAACCCTGCCAGGTCTCCCAGGGCGTAAGGTCCATGTTTTCCATATGAAGTGTGAACAGGTTCCCCGGGAGGGTTTTACCTGCCAGTTCCTTCCACACTGGACACCCAGCCCTGAGGATGGCTGCCCCTGCCCCTCCCCACCTGCTTAGCAGGACTTGCAGAACTTGACATTGTAGCCGGCCTTTTGGGGGAATGCTCTGATGTATTTCAGTAACAGCAAACTGACAGTGCGGCAGGAGGGGGCCTGAGGTGAATGAATAGGTAGATTGCAATTTCTCCCCTCCAGCGATCCCTGGTCTCGTGGGGGAAATCGGGTGGGTAAATATCTCACAGAGTCAGAAGACCAGCAGGAGGGAGAGGACACTGAAGGGAGGTCCATTAGCTACATTGTCAATAAGGAAATTGAGACTCAGAATCTTTGACCTGGCCAAGATCACACAGCCTGTAAATGTCTGCACCCAGAACTGAACCCGCTTGACTCCAAATATATAGTGTTAGAATATATGGGGTAGGACAGCAGAGAGGGTGGACTTGGATGTCATCCAAACCTGTGTCCAAATCTTAGGTTCTCCACTTATTAGTTGTGTACCTTGGGTGAGTTATCAACCACTCCCTGCCATGCTTTTCTCATACACAAAATGAGGCCATGAATACTCTTCCTCCTCATGGTGAAGGTAAGAGGGTTAGATGTTGCAGGAGAAGAAGTTAGATGTTGCATGGAGAAGGCTGAGTCAGTGCTGGCCCATAGGAAATCCTCATAAGTGTTAGTTGTGTTTCCTGGTAAGTTTCCTTGTAAGTCCTCAACCCACAGCCCCAGACTGTTCAAGCTGTGAGTGCAGGCAAAGACAAGGTAGCTCCTCTGGGATCTTCGAATTCCCCAAAGTCATGTCATTTTCCAGGCTTATCTTGTAAATAATAAAGAATTTAATAGTAACAGGGATGGGGAATGGGAGAAATGGGGGGATACTGGTCAAAGGGTACAACTTCTAATACAAAATTAACAAGTTTGAGAACCTAATGTAGAGCATGGGGATTACAGCTAGTGTTACTGTATCATACATTGAATGCTGCTGAGAGAGTAGATCTTCAAAGTTCTCACCACAAAAAGAAATGGTAACTATATGATGGGATGGATATGTCGCTGGTACTACCTTGGTAATCATTTTATAATTTATAAGTGTATCAAATGAACACATTGTACACCTCAGACTTCTACAAAATATGTTTCAATTGTATCTCAATGAAGTTGGAAAAAAAGAGACTTTAACCTTGCCAAAACAGAGGTCTGACCTTTGCTCTCAGCTTCTGGCCAGGAATCTTTGCCTCCCTGGGGGTTTGGGACCAGCCAGAGAGTAACAGAGTAATTTAGGGTGAGCTGGCCAGATCAGAAAGACCAACCACGTGATTTAGGATGGGGGATTTGGGTCACACAATATCAGTTGACCTGGAGACCAGATCAACCAATCATCAATCAGTCATGTCTGCATAATGAAGGCCAATCAAAATTCTGAAGGCCAAAGTTCAGGTGAGCTGTCCTCATTGGCTGTGTGTTCCAAGCAAATTGTGGCTCGTGGATGCACGGAAATGAATGCATCCTGACTTCATGGGGAGAGGACAGTTAGGGAGTTCAGCATCTGGTGCTTTCTCATATTAGAACCTGCAGGCTATGACCTTAAAAATAAAATAGTTCTCCGACCAGCAAAAACAGGCTTATTGGGAGTGTCAGGGAATTTTCAGTGTTGGGACACTTGGGCTGTGGCACAAACCATAGGTTAGGCCAACAAACAAAAGACAGGAACGTTATTTTATGGAGAAGAAGGAAGGTAGGAGAGATGGGTTTTTTGTTGTTGTTGTTTTATTTTGTTTGTTTTTAATTTTTAGGGAAAGAGGCAGGTGGGGGCGTGCAACAGAGGCAGAGGGAGAGAGAGAGAATCTTGAGCAGGCTTGGTGCTGAGCAGATTCCAACACGGGGCTCAATCTCATGACCCTGAGACCACAGTCTGAGACAAAAATCAATAGTCAGAGGCTTAACCAAATGTGCCACCACCCCACTCCCCAGTCACCCAGAAGAGATGGTTCTGAACAAAAGTCCCTTGGAGAAATCACGAACTCAGGGTGAAGACGGTTTCTCATTGGCTGAGTTGCTGGGGTTGTTGATTTCATGTAGGAAAGTAAACGTACAGCTTTTCTTTTGGGGGCCTGTAACTGATGATTCTTTCCTGATTCTTCTCCAAGATTCTTCTCTTGCGGTCTGTAATTGACAATTCTTCCTGGGATGGACATTGACTGGCACCCCATGAAATCTCCCCCTTTCTGGTCTCCGGATCCCCTTAAGTGAGTTTTCTTTGATTACTTTTCAGTGTCTTCCTTCGGCTGATTTTTTTTTTTTTTAAGGATTTTATTTATTTATTTTCAGAGAGAAAGAGAGAGAGAGAGACAGTGGGGAGAGGGACAAGCAGACTCCTGCTGAACACAGAGACCCACGTGAGGAAGCTTAGGCTCACGGACGTGAGGCAGAGGACCGGCCAGGACGGGAGCCGGGCTGCCAGGATCCAGACTCACGATCTGGCCCCCATGGGGTCCTGTCCCTGCCAAGGGCCCTTCCACCCTCGCAAGCCTGGGACCCCTGGGAAAAAGAACCCAGAATGGTCAAGGCCAAAGCCCATTGCCCCCAAGGCATTGTGGAAGACAGAGGGCAGGTCTAGACCTTGCCTTTGCCCCTGTCACAGTCCCTGGGCCCGCCCAATGTCGGGGCTGCCAACAGAGGTGTTTGGGGACAAGGTGAGGAAGCAGCAGGTGCACACTGAGGAGGCACGGCGGGGACAGGTTGAGCGCTGTCACCATAGCAGGACACCACGATCCTTGCAACGGCACTTGTTTAAAAGACAGAAAAGGCCCAACCAGCTGTACTTGCAAGTCTGCAGTCTGCAAGGTCTGGACACCATAGCCTGGGCCTTCCCACCTCTGCCCACGCCCCTCACCATGAGGCGGCAGCTCCTGGGCTCTGGAGCGGACCTGCCCTCTCACTGCAGAGCCTCTGCCATGCCCCGCCATGGGGAGGCCTCACCCCTACCGTAGGTCTTAGGTTCAAAGCCACGTCTTGGAGTTTTCTTCTGACCCTGCACATCTCAGTAAGAGCCACCAGGCCTCTTGACCCAGCCCAGGACATCTCTCCCTCCTACTTGGCGACAAGCCCTCCAGACCCTGAGCTTTCCCATGGCTGTTCCAGAAACAACTAATATTTGTTGCCATAGTCAGTCAGTCAACTAATGCGGCTCTCACTGAGCACATTCTCTTTATCAGGCTCTGTTCTAGGCACCAGGGATACTGTAAACAATGAGGGGAGGTTCTCCCCTTGTTGACTTTAGGAAGAGTCAGACGATACAGGGAAAACCACACAAAGGACACAGAATCGCTCCCAGTAATGATGGCTATGCTGAGAAACAGAGTGCACTAAGGAAAATGGGGAGGTTGATTTAGACTGTGGGGTAGGGGAGACTGGGGGGGGGGGTGGTCAGGGCCTCCATCTTCCTCCTCCCTAACAGATTTCCTGTTCTGTGCACTAACAGGCTTGCTTAGGGGTCAAAGCTCCTTCTTCCAGGCTGGATACCCAGGAACCCGCCACTCACCACATGTTGGCTCCTGTTACTATTTTCGTCCCCACTTCCTGCCACCATCATTCACGCCCACCCTGAGCAGAGCCAAGGGCTGGCGTCCCTGGAGGTCGAGAGAAGGCTAAGGCGACCTCAACTCTTGGCCTAGCCTTTTGTCTCAGTTCCTGAGGACTGACAGCCAGAGAAAGGAAGGAGTCATGGTTCTTGGGGACCCCCACTCTGGCCCCAGAATGGTGCCAAGCCCTTTAAAGACATGCCTTTCCTGACCATGGCAGCGTCCCACGGGGCGGGGGCTACTATCAGCCCCATTCTGCAGGTGGGGAAACTGAGACCCAGAGAGGCCACAGCAGCTAGGTGCAAAGCCAAGGTCAAAACCTAAAGGGCCTTGGCTCTGGGCTCCATGCCCTTCGTGCAACCCAACAAGCTTCCAGAATCGACACAACAGCTGATGGCAGCAAAGACAAAACAAAATGGAACGGAAGAAAGAAAACCACTGAAAACAATATAAATGCCCACCAACTGAGGATCAGTCAAGTGACTTAGAGAATATTCATTCAGGAGGCTCCCTTGCTGCTGCTTGAAGAAGTGAAGCAGGTGAATGCTTTTCGCACTCTTGTACTGTCGGCCATGAACACACCTTGGAGCTAAAATGATCTTGGGCGCCTGGGTGGCTCAGTGGGTTAAGCCTCTGCCTTCAGCTCAGGTCATGATCTCAGGATCCTGGGATTGAGCCCCGCATCAGGCTCCCTGCTCAGCAGGGAGCCTGCTTGCCCCTGCTCCCCCACCTCTCTGCCTGCCTCTCCGCCTACTTGTGATCTCTGTCTGTCAAATAAATAAATAAAATCTTTTTTTTTTTTTAAAGATTTTATTTATTTATTTGACAGAGAACACAAGTAGCAGAGAGGCAGGCAGAGAGAGAGAGAAGCAGGGTCTGCACTGAGCAGACAGCCCGATGCGGTGCTCGATCCCAGGGTCCTGGGATCATGACCTGGGCCGAAGGCAGAGGCTTTAACCCGCTGAGCCACCCAGGTGCCCCAATAAATAAAATCTTAAAAAAAAAAAACTAAGTTATAAAATGATCTCCAAGTGGGTATGAAGCTCAGTGCACACGTGTGCCATGAACAGCACCTGTTCATTTGTTTTACGTCATCTCACTTTCTATCCAAAGCCCCATCCCTCCAGGCTGGTAGGAAATTCAACCTCAGCCCTTCTTCACTGTCCTCCCCAGCACACTCGGGGTCCATTCCAAGATATGTGACCTCTATGGGGTCACATAGAGCCATGAGACAGCGGCAGAGTGGGAGAGACCTGTTGCCTGGTGGAAACTGAATTTCCATTCCCCCAGACACCTCCTTCCCCAGGCCTGAGCAGCTCCCCTAACTCAGCAGGAACTGGGGTGCCCACCCTTGCTCAGGGAACCCACAACCTTCTGTTTCTTCTTCACAGAGAACTTCTTTAGGGTCTCGGAGAAATGGCCCATCTCTCATCAAGTTCCTACAGAGGCTCGCTCTTTCTCTCTCCTCTCCCTCCAGGAGGCACCTCGGCTGCCCTCTCACTGCCCCTCCCCCACTGCCCAGAAGCTTCTCAACAGACTGGGCTTTTGGTTGCCAAAGCTAGCAGGGGAAGTTATTTTGCAAGTAACCTCCTTCTCCTGCTTCCCACACTTCCTCAAAACTCCCCCAAGGCAGGGAGATCTAGAACTTTCTTCTCCTGTGTGTTTCCTAAAGGAGAAAAAAATTTACTATCTCAAAAAACTATCTTGTCAGTTTCTCCTGATACTAAACATATGTGTATTATATAAATGCATATTTATTTCCAAATATATACATGGATACTGCATGTGTGTGCTATACTCTTGCCACCCAATAGTCCTGAGTCATGGAGACCAGTTTCTCTAGTTTATTATTTTTATCATTGCTGAAATTAATGATCATCTCACATGTCATATCAGAAATACATTCAGCAGCGAGGAACTAATACCCAACCACCAGGGGCTGAAACACATTGACATTTGTTTTCCTCACATAACAGAAGCGCAGGGACAGGCCCAGCAGGACACGTCAAGCACCCAGAGCCCTTCCAGTTCTCTGTACTAGGTCCTCACCTTGTTGGTTTCTCACCCTCCAGCTTGTTGCCTCACTGTCCCAAGATAGCTGCTGTAGCCCCAGCCATCTCATTCGTGTTAAGATAGAAAAAGGGGAGAAGGAGCAGCCCCCCCCCCCAAAGAAGAAAAACAGCCCCTTTCCTGGAACTGCCCCTTAGCCTTCTCCTTCGGATGCCATTAGTGGGCTCGTTATGAGGTACCCACTGCTCTCCAGGAAGCTGCAGAGGGACCCCTTGACTTTTCCAGCCTTCGTGATACTGGCTAGAAAGGGAGAGGGGATGAGGCATGTCTGCTGGTTAACCGCATCATCTGGCTCCGCCAAGCACCAGGCTTTATGGTTTACAAAACCGCCACTGTTGCCATTTTACAGAAGCGAGGTGGGGCACACAGGACTGGAGCTGAGCCCAGAGAGCTTTCCAGTCCCCACACTGATCTGTGGGCTTCATACCTGCTCTGCCCAGAGAGCCCTTCGACAGTCTGGTCCAGAGCTAAGCCCTTCTCTGTCACAGACCTGCCTGTCAGGGACTAGCCCTCAAAAAGGGCGGTGTCCTATGGGCCTGTCCCACAGACCCATGAAAGACAGGAGGTGACAAAAGAAAGTGAGAGGGGAGAGAGCCCAGGGAGGAGAGCGTATGAAGGAAAAGAGATGGGAGGTGAGAAAGGAGGGGGGTGTGGAGGAGGGAGGAAGAAGGGGTGGGGAGGAAGGTGGAGAGAAAGGGGGGAGGGGTGGGAGGGAGGACATGTGGAAGCCATGGTGCTGGGCAGCAGGGGACAAGAGGCCAGACCTTCTGCAGGCCAGACCCTGCAGCCAGGCCCCTGGGTGGGCAGCAGTCAGCCCTGACATCCGCCCCCACCTCCACCACAATGCCCACCAGGTGAGTGAGTGTGACCACCGCCTGACTGGGGGACTGAATGGCCACTGGGGAAATAACATCAGGGGAGGGGAGGCCCTTTGACCTATTTGGGAGAAATCCAGGTGGCTTCTCAGAGGTGGTGACCTCCAACTTGGGACATGAAACTCCTTCACCGGGAGTTCAGACTCTTCAGCCGGGCCTCGCCTCCTTCCCGATTAGGCCCACCCTGGCCTAGACCCTGGCCCAGAACTCATGCTAAGTGCATGTTTGTTGAATGAATACTTTGAAAACTGTAGAGCAACATGGTACAAAAGCAGGACAAAATAGTTCACTTCTACAAATTCATTTAAAAACAAAAAGGTTATCAGGAGCATGGTGTGGGCTTTTTTCTCCCAAAGGTGAAAGGAGGAAAGACAGGAGGTTCGGGCTGCTCCATGGAGAGGGTTTCCTTGGCCTCAAACGCACCCAGGGCCAAGACCTTCCCCAGGATCTGTCCCAGGGTTGAGAGACAACATCCTCTGCCCCTCCCCTAGCCCCCACCCCACCCCTTCTCTTCATTCCCGGGCCCTGGCACCTGTCCCAGCTACCAACCCTCCCCTTCATTCAGGGAAATCCTTCTAAAATACCACCTGGACCATGTCACTGCTCTGTTTGAAGCCTTCCAGAATGATTACCTCACACCTTCACTGCTTCTACCCTGCTCCAAAACCTTCCACGGCTCCCCTCTGCACTGAGGGTAACATCTGGTCTCTTCGCCTTGGCCCTCGAAGGCCTGTGTGATTGGGTCCCCGCCCACCTCTCAGCTCAGCATCTCCTGACCTGCACGCTCCACGATGACCAGCCACCCCGCACTCCACACTGTCCTGGAACGCCCCACTCTCTCTTGTTCGCATGCTGGCCCCTCTGCCTCGAGCATTTTCATTCCTCTAGAGCTGGCTGGTGCCCACTCATTCTGTAGGATGTCTGTCCTCATGCCCAGCCCTTGGCAGGCCTCCCCTCAGTATAGCCCGGGCACCCCCACAGCCCTTGTGACCCACGAGCTCCCTGGAAACAGGCTGTGTCCCTGGCCACCACACCCCCAGCACCCAGCAAACCCAGTCACGTCCTATCTATTAGTCACACCCGCAAATAGAGGGGGTGCATGGCCTGTGGGCAGCCACCATGTCAGGACCAGGCTCTGGGGCCACAGTTAGGAGCCTGTTGTTCCCGCCGCATTACTATGCGCCTTCAGAGACGGGAACCCATGGTGTTTATGGGGCACCCGCCGGGCTGCTAGATCCATGCCTCACAGCAGCTCGGCAGCGGGAGGCATCCGTTCCACTGAAGGGTGAGCCGCCAGTGCCCAGAGGGGTAGGACTCGCCTGGAGACCCACACAAGCCCCACAGCTTCCAAGATTCACCGGATCCAGACCCACTCGGCTGACTCCAGTGCACGTCCCACCATGCACTAAGTCTGGGGCTGGGTCAGATTCTTCTCTGCATTCCCCAAGGCACCTGGCCCAGAGCTGGTGACAAGGACTATGGCTCTGGCAAGAAGAAGGAGTAGGACCCTGGCGGCGGAATGGAGATGGACGGGAGCTCAGGGCGGGCACTGGCAGGACGATGAAGATGGTCCCATCAGCCACCAAACTCTCCACTCCACCCTGACTCTGGCCTCACCACCCACCATGTGGACACTGCTGCAGTGCCTTTCCTGGCCCCCAGGCTCCCTTTATCCTCCTTCCCCTGTAGTCTCCCCTTCCTCTGCCCCAAGGCTCTCCAGGCCTTACAGAACAGAGTCTGGGGTCCCTCATCTGGCCTCCTCTGCTCTGACATTGTTTCTGCCCCCACACTGGCCCCAGAAGGCATGGTGGCCGCGCCCGAGTGTGGGGGGCACAGGACACGGGCAGGTACATACATTAGCTGCTTTATTGCGCAAAGTTGTGGAGACTCAGTAAGGCACAGAGTCCCAGAAGGGGGCGGCGCACCCTGGGGGATGTGGTCAGCGCCACCTGGGGCCTCAGTGCTGGGGACCCCATCCTGGGGAGTGGCTCTGAGGGTTTGTCTCCTTAGGATCCCTCTCCGGGAGAGCCTGAAAATAAGGGCCCCTTTTTTCCCAAGAGGGCGAGTGCAGGGGATGGGGGACAAGGGTAAGGAAGAGGCAGCTCTGTGGTCTGGAGGCAGTGGGAAGGTGGGGCTCAGGTTTGGGTCTGAGGTTCCCTATCCCCAAAGGCACTAAGAACAGGGGGCCCAGCTCCAGAGCAAGTCCTGGAGGTGGGCTGGGGTAGGGGCTCAGCGTGGCTGACTCCCTGAGCCCCAAGGCACCAGTTGGGCGGGCCGCCTCAGCTGAAGTCCCGGTTTGGCAGGAGGAGAGGGGCCACCAGGGTCCACAGGTAAAGGAGCAGCCCCGCCCAGCTGGCGCAGATCTTCACCCACACGGCGGTCCACGTGCTGATCAACTTCCGGGTCTCGCCGGGTCTGGAACACACCATTGTCCCAGTGACCTCAGTCCTGGTCCTAACCCTACGACCCAGTTCTGACTCCTGACTTCGACTCTGGCTCTTACTCTGTAACTCTAGCCCCCCCATCTCTGATATTTTTGATACTAGGCCTTGGTTCTGTCTTTGACCTTAAATGTGGCTTTTGATTAATACCACAGACCTGACGCTGACCTCAATTTCAACACTGACCCCAGTCCTAGACTCTAATATTAATACCTGACTCCTGGTCCCTGCCTTTGGGACCCCAGAGCTCCTGACCTTAGTCCTGACCTCCAACCTTGACTCTGACCCTCAATCCTATAACTCCATCCCTGAACCCTGACCTTAAGACCAAGTTCTGATATCTCTGACCTTAATTCCGACCCTTGACTCTGTAACACCAGTCCTGAGCCCTGACCTTGTTACTCTGATCTTAGTTCCGTGACTTGACAACTTCAATCCTGGCTTTATAGCCTGCTAACCCCAATTCTAACCAGAAGAATCAAATCTGTGGCTTTATATGGCCCCAGTCCCCAACCCTTGACTTCAGGACTCCTATTCTTGACCCTGTAACCGATTCTAACCTCACACTCTAAATCCTCATCCTCCGAGAGTCATGAATCCCAACTCTGACCTTATACTCTTGATCTGTAAGCCTCATCTGCCCTTGCACAGGACCAGCATCCCCTCCTGTAACCGCCCCCCCAACACCCTATCTCAGGCACTTAGGGAAGGCACAAGCCACTGAGCAGACTGGCCTGGCAGCTGGGGCCTGGATGTGCAGACTCTGCGGAGGGTCCCAGACAGACCCCTCTGTGGCCAAACCTGCCGCAGGCATCAGGAGAAGCCGGGATAGAAGGAGGGGCGTGGGGGAGGAGAGAGGATGTATGCGGCGCCCACGCCTCTCCACAGCCCACACAGTCCATGCCCGGCCTGGGTTCGTGTACCTGTACCAGTTGGTAAGGGTCATCATGATGTGCAGGGACGCAAGCACCAGGCAGAAGTGGAAGAAGGAATAGCTGTAGGTGACGCCATCCTGCTCATTGTCGAAGGCCTGGCCCCGGCACTCTGCCACCACCTGCCGCTGCTGCATGATCTCTGGCGCCGACTGGCCCTCCTCTGTCTGCATCAGGCTGTTCACCTGCCGGTGGTCCGAGGAGCGCAGCCTGTCGGGGAGGGAAGGGAGAGACAGGGAGGAAGCCCCCGGGGGCCTCGTGAGCCATGGCATTGGTCCTAAGGGTGGGCATGGTGGTTCCAGGCCCTTGGGGCCTGGTGACCTGGTGGTGAGGCTCTGGGCCCACCCACTCACTGCTCTGACTCTGAACACCACTTCCACTTCCTGTGTGGCCTTAGGCAAGACACTTAACCTCTCTGAGCCTCTGTAAAATGAGGGGTTACAGTACCTCCCTTGTAGAGCTGCCAGGAGCAGTAATAAGGTAAAGCCCTCAGCACTGTGCCCAGCACAGAGTATAAACTAGAGAAACAGGCGCTGTTATTCGGGCTGTCCGACTGCCAATCCCGAAAATATGTACTGAGTACTGCAAGGGACCATCCCCAGGACAGCATTCACTGGCCATATTAATAATGAAGAGTACTCATTTGCCACTAAGTTTGTTTTCCTTCTAGAGTAGTTTTACTAATGACGTCCCCTTTCTTCATGTTTATGATAAAAAAAAAAAAAAACCCACCAGCAGTAATGATTTTTTTGGTCATTTCTGTAATGAGGTCTTAATGTTTTAAATAGTATTTAATAGAGTGAGACACACGGGCAATTCTGAAAATCCAACTCACATTTGGGAAAAAAAAGTGACCCAGAAGGAGATGGGGACTGCATCCCACCATGCTGAGAAGTCACCCGCGGAGCTTCCCCTGACCCCTGTCATCATCAGACATCATGGGGATCTCCAGCGCTTGGGAGCCCAGGTCCTGGTGACACGGCTGGACACGGCAGCCGTCCTCAGTGGTCCCTGTCCTTGTGGCTGCACCTGCTTCCTTGCTCTCTGGGTTTTAAGAACTGTGTGCTAAGGGGACACCTGAGTGGCTCAGTCAGTTAGGCGTCCTATTCTTGATTTTGGCTCGGGTCACGATCTCAGGGTTGCAGGATCGAGCCCTGTGTCTGGCTCTGCACTCAGCAGGAGGTCTGCCTGAGATTCTCTCTCTCCATCTCCCTCTGCCCCTCCTCCTGCATTCTCTCTTTCTCTTGAATAAATAAATAAAACTTAAAAAAGCACTACATTTTTTTAAGCCCCCTGGGCTCTCAGAGGCACAGCCCCGTGACCACAGTCCAGGGAGGTGAGTCTGGGGAGCAGCAGGGGTGCCACTCTGAGTCTGGGGGCTCTGCAGCCACCATGCAGGCTCAGACAGGGGGCCGCTCCTCCTGAACCTCCCGTCTCCTTATCTGTACAGGGAGGGGATCTGGGTCTTCCCTGGTTGAGAAAACCATCAAATGAGGCAACAAAGCGTGACTTCCTCAAGCTTTGAAAAAAGGGCGAAACAAAATATGAAACAGCCTCAGAATGTTGGGAGACAGGTGTGCTGCTTAGAAGAAAACATGCCCTGCCCGGAATGGATGGACGACTCTGGGAGGGCAGGGGAACTGGGCAGAGGCCTCCTCCAGGCAGCCATGCAGGGATGGAGAGCAGCGCCGGCCGTGGGCCCCGCAGTGCCCCACAACAGCCACTCACTTGCTGCCCCCCAGCTGTGCAAACTCTCCCAGTTACTTGCAATAAAAGCAAACAATGATTTGGCACCGACTACTTGCCAAGTTCTTTTCTAAGTGCCTTATGCATACTAACTCATCGACTGCCCTTCCACAACCCTGCGAAGTAGGGACTATTTTTATCCTTGTTTGACAGATAAGCAAACCAAGGCACAGAAAGGTGCAGGGACCTGCCCAAGATCGCCCCGCTGCTAAGTGGTATGGCCAGGTTCAAACACAGGCAGTTTGGCTCCAGAGTCCACACTGATAAGCCCTTGCTAAGAGGCTCCTTTAAAAAAAAAGCTGTTATGTGCTATTCAGTCTGAGCTGCCCTCTCCCAGGTGACATTGTGGGGTCCCCATCACCCCTGGCATTGGAGGTTACCATCCTCCATCATCACAAAAGCTCAGAAAGGTGAAGCCACTTTCCCTGAGACCCCACAGCAGGTGAGTGACACAGCCCACCCCTGCTGGCCGCAGTCCAGGTTCTTCCCTGGTCCCCCCTCCCCGCCCCGAGGTGCCTTCACCCCACTGAGCTGGACACATGCCAGGCTGGTGTGCAAGAAGAGGGCTCTGGGCCAGGAGGCAGCATCCAACCATGCCCCTGCTGCCCAGTCATGCTGAACCCTCAGAGAGATTCCATTCTGCACGAGCACAGGGCTGGACCTGTGTTTGCTAAGGGCGCCTTCCTCCTTGGTGTCGGGGCTCCCATGTCCTCCCCTCACTCGCACGCTCAGGCGAGTATGATGCTCCCCCAGAAGTCAGATGCCTCCCCCATACCCGATGAAGAGCGTGCACAGGATAAAGACAATGAGTCCCACGATGTTCGGGGCATCCCACCAGTGAGTCTCGTAGCCATCAGGGCCCGCCAGGATCGTCCCGTTGCCGAAGTGGGTCAGCAGGTGGGGGTTGCATTTCTGGTCTAGAGATGGGAGCATGGTCCCCCTCAGCCCCTGTAGGCCAGGTCTGAGGAAGGGTCGAGAGCCAACCCGAATGAACAGACAGACATACAACTGACCATCCAAATCCCAGCAACAGACAGCACTTGGCAGACAAGCGACAGAGAAAAGAGTTCCAGAAACAGCTAGGGTCCTCCTACCTCCCTGAAGGACTAAGAGGGGGTACAGGCTGGGCTGAGATGTCCCTGTCACCTGTGAGGGTCCCCACCCTGCTGGAAACCTTCTGCTGACCCAGGAATGAGCCCAGGCTTCCCCAAACCCAGGCCTGTACTCACCGGGGACACTGGACAGGGCAAGCCAGGTGACAAACATGGTGTAGAGCGTGATGACCGAGGCCTGCAGCAGACCCGAGTTGGGCTGGGCTTCCTGGTAAGAGCGGTCCATCAGGAAGAGCCCCGTCAGACCTGGGGCGGGGGGGTGGGGGCGCCCCACCTGCACCTAGCTCGCTCACACCACACCGGGGGACCTCAGGAGCCCCCGCCACCCTAGAGCCATCCCATCCCACACCCCTCAGGAGAACACAACCCCTGGACCACCCACCCACCACCCACCTTGCCCACTCAAAGGTGGAGTCCTCGTTCTTTCTCTAACAGACTATCCCTGTCGCTCCCCTCTGAGAACGCCGCCCCAGAGCGGCACCCGTTCACATTCTGAATTAAAGCCCTCCTTGCTTTGCTCCTGCCTTCGTTTCCACCTGCCCCCACCCCCGCCAGCAAGCTCCTCCCCACCGACTGCGCTCCAGCCAAGCTGGCCTCCTCTCTGTCCACAGAACCCACTAAACCCTCTCCCACCTCAGGGCCTTTGCACTCGCTGTGCCCACTCCCTGACATGGTCCTCCCCAACGTCTCCACACAGCCAGCCTCTCCTTGACTTTCAGGCCTCAGCTTGGGCGTTCTCAGTGAGGCCCGAACACCCTCACCCCCGCGGCAGCACCCGCTCCCCTCCCTGCCGCCCCCCCCCACCTTTGCCCACTCTCTTTTATTTCCCACATAGCATGTAGGATCCCAAATTATCTCCCTTGGCCTCGTCTCCTGCCAGCTGTTCTTCCCCACCCTCACCACACACACGCTTGGAAACAGGAATCCAAACTTGGATAAGCAGCGCAGGCTCGGGGTCCAATCTGCCAGCGCCGCCCCCTGGCTCACCCCCCGCCCCCCAAGCTGTGTGATCTCAGGCGTGTCTCTCTCCTCCTCTCAGCCTCCCCTTACTGGTCTGGAAAGTGGGGATGATGGTGATGCCCGGACTACGTGACAGGAGAGGGCATGGAGCTGTTGTTAGTCTCTCCTCACAGCTACATCCCAACATCTCCAAGAGCCCAGCACACAGCAAGCGCTCTGGAAGTCGTCGCTGAATGAATACTGATTGCTGTGTGAGCTGGGACACAGGCATCACTCTCTCTGGGCTTCAGTTTTCTCACCGGGAAATAGAGGCTCAGATGAGAAGGGAGGTTCCCCACCTTTCTGCTAAAGACCCTCAAAGGCTCCCCAGGCTACCTGTGAAACCCCCAGTGGGCTGAGATCTCATCCCCAACCGTGAGGCACTGCTGGGCTCATAGGGCTCTCTTGCTGAAGAGCTCACGATGACCTGGGGGGCCCACCCGTTATGCCAGAGGGTCTGGGACTGGGGCCTGCAACAGCACCTCCCAACACCGCTTGCTGAGGGGATCTGGGAGATGTCACACAGGGATCCTCCCTAAGGGTCTCCCGATTTCCATAAAGACAACAAGGATAACAATAGTTAATACCTGATAGATATCTATAGGCCAGGCCCTGTTCTCTGGGTTCACAAACTCTATCTCAATCCTGCAAATAACTCCAAAGCGTAGGTATTACCCTCATTTCTACATGGGAGAAGAGAGAAGCACAGAGGGGGTAAGGCACTTACCCAAGGACACCCAGCAAGTAGCCATGAAAGCTATGACTCGAAGCCAAGGAGGCCAACTCGGGAGCCCACACCCTTAGCCTCTATGACTGATGGCCTTTCCCCAAGACCCCCAAGTTCCTACCAGAAGTCCCCCCACACCAAGGGGCCCGGCGTCAGGACGGGCAGAGACAAGCAGACTCACCTGGACCTTGGGCAGGACAGCGACAATGGAGACACAGAAGCAGAGAGTGAGGTTGAGGCCAATGAAGACCTTGCCTTCGTAGCAGGTGCCGGGATGAGTGTAGTAGATGAACAGCAATGTCACGGCTGTGATGGACAGCGTGTAGAAGAGGAGGGTGAAGAAGAAGAGGCCTGGGCAGGAGAGGTGGCGAGAGGCCGGGTCAGGAGGCATAGAGACCCCCCCACCCTCGAGGGGGGCTTGTCGGGAAGCCCCATGTGTGGGCCCTCGGCTTCCTCAATGGAGGAATGATATCAGTGTCCGTCACTCACCAGCGCCTGGATGAGCTGTGGCCCCATCTTGAACTAAAAGGACTCATTTGCCATGAATAAGTTAACCATGGAAAGAAATACAGTGAACACAAGAGTCTTTCATAAAGTCCCCTGGCCGTACAGGGACCCGCTGAAGCCCAGCACTCTCATCGTAGAGACTGGCCGCTTTCGAGAGGCATTGAAACCTAACCGGCCCCTCACTGAGCCCTCCTCCTTGGTCAGCACAGGAGAATGGAAATGGAGCTGAGCGGGGACCTGCTCTGCCCCCAGGGCTTCAGGGACCCAGTGTTTTTCCGTTTGGTCTGGGCTGGCTGCGTGAGGCCCATCCTGCAGGAACCACTGAACTAGACCCCACCAAGGCCTCTCTCCAGTCCGGCTCCCCTCTTACCGCCCCCCAAAGTCACCCCAGGACCAGCTGCCCCTGCCCACACACACATCCCCCCTTCCTTCCATCAGGCCCAGTGGGTTCCACTGCTGCCCCAGAACATGGGCCACTCCAGATGCCCCCTGAGGCTTTCCTCCAGCTTGGGGACCCACTGCTGCTCAGGCTATGACGACATCCGGACATCGCTCACCTGCATACCAGGCCCGGGAGTCACACTCCTCGGCCTTGCACAGCCACCGCTGGTTCCAGCAGTGAGCGAAGTCGATGAGCAGCACCAGCTGGATGAGGGTGAAGAGGAAGGAGCCCACGACACCGAAGTAGAACCAGACTGCGTGGGGAGAGGGAACAGGGGTGAGGGGGCGAGGCAGTGGGGAGGCAGCCCGAGAGCCAGGCTTTATGCCATGCCCTGCATTGGGGAGCCTGGGAAGTAGCAATATCCATGCTCTCAGGGACCCCCTAGGCATGTGCGAAGAGGCAGCATGGCAGGGCATGGGGCAGGGGTGAGGCTGGCCCCACCCACCTGCCCCCCAGCCCACCGCCATATCGCCCAAAGGCCATGTGGCCAAGCACCAGAGCGCTGTCTCCTACCCAGCCAGCAGCAGCCTGAGGTCTGTGTACGGAGGCAAAGCGCAACCCTCACCGGGGCTCCTCCCTCTGGAGACCCCACCTCCCTCCTGGGACCACCTCCCACACAGGCCCTCCCACCAAGACCACCTACTGTTGGAGAAGGAGCCCTCAGGGATATAAAATGCGCCCACGGTGATGGCCACCAGGATCAGGAACTTAAAGAACCAAAATCTGTTGGGGGATAGACCAGGGCACTAAGTGGGGGGAGGGGACCAGGGCTGGCCCCCAGAACCCCTACCCCCAAGAGCAGGTCCTGGGTCCTGGAGCAAGTGAAGAGGGGTTTTCTGATGGTCTGATGAGCATAGTCTGCCCCGGCCCTAGAAAAATCCCTGAGGGACAGAGGGAAGGACTAAGTCAGAGCGATGGTGGCCACCCAGGTTCTTGTCCCAACTGTGTCACTTAAGTGCTGTGTGGCCTTAAGCATGTTCTCACCCTTTCTGACTTGTATTTCTTCATCTGAGAAGTGGAAAGAGCTAAATGAGCTGATCGCGGTGCTCTGGTGGCTCCTGAGTCTGGGGCAGGGCCCGGACACCGCTGGAGACCGGTCAGGGGCAGAAACTACGGTGGGGGTCCCGGCTGCAGGCTGGGGGGGGTGCCCTCACCCGTTCTGGATGGCAGCCCTGGGGTCCCGGCTGCTGCGCACGCAGATCATGAACAGGGTGAAGAGGAAGAAAAAGGCCGCCGTCGCAAAGCACATGCGGTAGACGGCGCGGTGGCCGAGCAGGGAGCCACAGTCGATGTGGCCCTGAAGGATGACGGGAGTCGTTGTGGCCCCCTCCTCACACACCCACGGCAGCTGTGGGGAGACAGAGCAGCGTGAAGGCCCCCTGCCCGCAGAACCCTGGGCCAATTCTGCCAAGGCTCCCCACTTCCCTGCCATCTGGACCCCCTCCCAGCCCTGGGGCTGAAGTCCTGTGAGTGGCCCCTGGGGACAGATCGTGACTCTCTGCTTGCTTCCCTGCTGTCGCCCCCACGGCCTCTGGACCGCACGGCACTGTGGGAAGCAGGACTGAGTGTTCTCCCCACCACTTACGCCAGAACCCCCGGGGACTCCAGGGGAAGGTGAGATTCCAGGGCTTTCTCAGACAGAACCAGTGTTTGAGGTGCAGTCCGAGAGTCTGCATTTCTAGCACACTCCCAAGGGCATTCCCACTTCCCCGTACACTGAAATGTCAGAGCCACTGGCCCAAATACGGCCCCGGGCCTGTGTCAGGCTCTGAGATGCTGGGATGAAGGAAAGACTGAGGACCCCAAACAGGGCTCGAGAACTAAGGAGGGAAAAGCACGGCCCAGGTGGGGGACAATGATGATCCATTGTCCATAAGATTCTCCAAAGGACCCCAGGCTTATGAGAAACAAACTCTCCTCCCTACATGAAGAAATGCCCCCATCTCCACCCCCGGGGACACTCCTGCCCAGCCTTCTCGATGAGCTGGGACCTCAAATCGCATGCCTCCTCCACCCCAGGCCTGGAGCACTGGGCCTGCACTTGAAAGCTGGGTCCCACGGGCTGCCCCACCCCCTGCCTGCCGCGGGACCCCTCACCTTGTGGAGCCGACTCTCCACGCTGGGGCTCAGCATGATGATGGACACCAAGACCCCCAGGAAGAGGAAGGCCGTGAAGATGAGACGGGTCACGGTGGAGTTGGGGCTAGAGGGGCAGCAGCTACACAGGACACAGGGGGCAGAGCCGCAGAGGCAGGACACCTGTGGGAAGGACAGGGCCATGGTGGGGGGACAGTCCCCTTACTCCCTGCCTCCTCTCCTCTTCCTCCTCCCCCTTCCCCTTCCCCAGCCAAGCAGGAGCACCCTCTACCTGCCCTCTCCATGTCTCCAGATCTTTGCCAAGCCTGCCCTCCCTGGACCAGGCAGGGGCGCCCTCTTCCTCCTCAGACATGATCCCATCGAAGGTTCAAGCCCCAAAGGGCTCCAAGGAAACCAAGTTTCGAAAAGGTTGGGTCACGCTTTTCTTGGGTAGGGGGAGGCAGCGTGGTGAAGGATGGATGGATAGATGGATGGATGGATGGACCGCTCCAGACCAGCTCCAACATGGATAAGCTGTGCAGTGGCCCTATACACCTCACTCAACCTCTCTGAACCTCAGTTTCCTCTTCCATAAGATGAGAATCATAACAGTATCAACTTTTCACAGGAATTTTAAATTACAACACACTCCAGCTTTCTTTTCCCCCCTCGCGGTTTAGCGTTTCTCCCTGGGACTGGCTTTCTCGTTTAACTCATGTTTGTCCACCTCCTGTTTCCAGCATGTGAGCTCCGCCAGGGCCCGGGGTTTGGTTCGCTGTGTAGACCCAGCTTGGCTCACAACAGGAGCTCAGGGATTATGGACTAACAAATGTAACGTGTTTGGCGTGGACCCAGACACATGTAAAGTCCGCAAGGAACAGTCGGCCTGGGATAACCATGTGCTGAAGGAATGGAAGACAGAGTCGTGAGGGGCTGAGATCTCCTGCTCTGGGGTTGGCCCTGTCCCGGACAGCAGGGACGGTCTTCCCCTCCCCCCATTGGCCCCTCCCCTTCTCCCAGCTCGCTGCCCAAGCTGCCATCAGCCCCTACCCTCCCTGGGGCCAGCTGAAATCATGTGGGGCCTGGTGAGGCCACTCTGTTCCCAGCTGGCATCCCAAAACAGACTGACCCCTCTGGGGAGGGGACCTACATGCAAACACATCCGGTCACCAGTTTCTCTCCCCTGAGACCACCCCAGCTCTTCACCCAGGTATGTAAGAGTCAAGAGCTCTCAGGAAAGACACCCAACAACCATTCCCCCGGTCATGGTCGTTGTTGCCCTGAGTGTCACTGACAGGGGCCTACTTCAGACTGGGGATGCAGGGTCCCTTCCTTGAAGAAGTGACATTTGAGCTGAGCCGAAGAATGAGGGGGCCCTCCCCCAAGCAGGGGGAAGAAAGAGTGTTCCAGACAGAGGGAGCACAGGCAGAGGGCAGCTCTGGGGCGGGCAGGAGCTGGGCGATGGAGGAAGAGAAAGAGGCCCCTTGTGGCCAAAACTTTGGGGGCAGATGGCGAGTGGCAGGTGGGGAGGTCAGCCAGGCTGGCGGGGCCGGGCCGCCATGTGCAGAGCCCTGGGGTTGATCCTAGAAGCAGAGGGCATCCATCGAGGGTCTGAAGTTAGGAGGGACAGGAACAGGCTTACGCTGAATGACCGCCTCAGTGGAGGGCAGGCTGAAAGGGGCACCTTCCTCCTCAGAGACCCTGCGGCATTCAACTTTCTGGAATGGTCTCAAAGTGTGCGACACACTCTGCTTGAGGTGTAGCTGCATTCCCGTCTCCCCTTCCCTTCCTCCCAAGAGCAGAAACGCCCCTGGAAATGTTCCTTGTTACCCATCTCTCTCACCTACAAGGCCAAGTACAACATGGTGGCTAAATGGAACACCGGCAGAATGAATTTCCTCTTCATGGTTCAAATCCTAACTGGCCCAGCAACTCCTGGTTACGTCTTGCAGCTCTCACCCCAAGCCCTGCCCTCCACCCCTGACTGCCTTTTGGGGGTGAAGGGATAAGCAACTGCCAGAAACGTATTTTATAAACCGTAAAGAACATTCTGGCTCTGAGACAGACTAGCGATCAGCCCCGTTTTACAGATGAGGAAACCAAGATCAGAGAAGTTAAGATGATGCCAGAGCCACCCAGCAAGAGGACAGCAGTACTAAGATTCAAGAAGAGGGACAGCATCCCTTTAGGAGTTGCTGGGTCCCGCGGTCAGCCCCTTATCTACATGACCCCATCACTGACGTCCCGCTTTATAGAGGGGGAAAATGACTCGGAAGAGTGACACGACCAAGGTCACAGGGCAGGTAAGCCAAGGAGCTGGGGTTCAAGCTCATGTCCGTCTGTATCAAGGGCCCACTAGCTCACTGATGGCAGTCTTACTTAATTTCAAAATATCCCAGGGATGGAAACAACCCCTCGGCTGCCAGAGGAAACCCACAGTAGCCCACGAGCACGGTCTTGGGAACCATTTGTTAAAGTGCCCAAGTCAGGGCCTGGTTCTGAGTTGTTACCACTTCAATCTGAGACATTTGACACATAAGAAAAACGGCCCCATGGCCCTCGGGGAGCCTAGCCTTTCAATTCACCCTGATTCTTGGAGATCAAAAGCCAGGTGTTCCTGACATCCGCAACCTCAGGATTTCCAAGGGCAAGTAGCCAGAGAGAGGAGGTCAGGGAGAGAAAAACACACAGCAGCCCCCACCCCCGCCCCCACCAGCGGCTGTTGACGCATCCCTGGAATCGCTCATGCCTTCTGACCCAGTCTCTGCTCCCCTAGGCATCCCTCCTACAAGAACCTCCTCTTGCATAAGTACCAGCCCCCAGGGGTAAGGGCAGACGCGTGCATACGCACACACATACACGCACACAAGTTCACTGTGGCACTGCTCATACCTAGAAAGTACTAGGGGGGATCTTAAAATAACTAAATGCCCATCCGTACATCATGGTCCCTACAAGGGATCTCCACTAAGTGCTACAGACCTGTAGGTAACACTTAGAGGGGTACATGTAACAAAGTATAGGGAAATATCAATTCTACCTCAATAAAGCTGATTTTGTTGTTAAAAGAGAAAATTTTTAGATTAAGACGAAAAACCAAAATAGGCACAAAGCTTTGGGTTTTATGAGCTTATTAGAATCTCAAGAGACTGCCAATAACCTACATGTCCTGTGCTAGGGGCCCGTGGTGGTCCCTTTACTCCATGGAACGTTACAGGGGCAGGAAAGAAACAAGTCACCGGGACACAGGGCAACACAGACTAACATTTATGACACAAGGTGAAAGGCCAAGGCAGACATGACATTGGTCCTGTGCTAAGATTACACTCCCGCCCCCAACGGGGCTCAGGGGAGTAGCAGCAACAGAGCAACACCGAAACACGGGGCATGGTTTCGCAGTAGCTGGTTCTTGGAATGGGGAATCAGCTCTTAGAAAGCCCTGAGTCTTATAGTTTTCAGGCTGCAAGTCTCCTTGGCATTCATCTGGTCTGGACTATCTCTAATGAAGAATCACCCAGAAGGCAGCCTTCGAAGCTCACCACCCCCTGAGGCGAGCTGGACAGCTCTGGAACCATGTGCGGTTTGGCCTGGTGGGAACAGGCTGTCACCGATCACTCACACTCTCTTCTGGTTGCCCCGAAAGCCAGGGATGTGGGTTCTCGGGACCATTCCTCGGGCACCAGGAAGGCAGGGGAGGCTGCTAGGGTTGGGGCCACAGTTTAAAGTTGTTTTGTTTCAAATAAACTGACCTAGGAGCACCTGGGTGGCTCAGTTGGTTAAGTGCCCACCTTCAGCTCAGGTCATGATGGAGTCCCGCGTCAGGCCCCCTGCTCAGCGGGGAGTCTGCTTCTCCCTCTTCCTCTGCTCTGTGTGTGCATGTGCTCCTCTCTCTCTCTCAAATAAACAAAGTAAATCTTAAAGATAAATAAATAAACTGATCCTCCACTTCTGGGTATTAGTCAAAAGCAAGGACTCAGACAGATACCTGCACACCCATGTTTATAACAGCATTATTCACAATAGTCGAAAGGTAGAAGAAGGCCCCCCTGTGTCCATGAACTGATGTATGATCAATAAACACAGTGTGGGATACCCATAAAAGGGACTATTAATGAGCCTTAAAGAGGAAAGACATTTTGGGGGTGCCTGGGTGGCTCAGTGAGTTAAGCCTCTGCCTTCGGCTCAGGTCATGATCCCAGGGTCCTGGATCGAGCCCCACATTGGGCTCTCTGCTCAGCGGGGAGCCTGCTTCCTCCTCTCTCTTTCTGCCTGCCTCTCTGCCTACTTGTAATCTGTCTGTCAAAATAAATAAATAAATAAATAAATAAAAAGGAAGGACATTTTGACACCTGCTACAACACAGATGGACTGTGGAGACATTGTGGCAAATGAAATAAACCAGACACCGAAGGACAAATGTCCTTTAATTCCACTGATATGAGGACCTAGAGCAGACAGATTCACAGAGTCAGAAAGTAGACTGGGGGCTTCCACGGGCTGGGGAGAGGGGCATGGAGAGTTATCAATGAACGGGTAGCAAGTTTCAATTGGGGGAGGATGAGAAAGTTCTGGAGATGAATGGTGGAGATATTCTCACAACAACGTGAATGTAATTAATGCCACTGAACCACACACTTAAAAATGGTTAAAATGGTCCGTTTTATGTTATGTGTATGTTACCACAATCGGGAAAAAGGAGGGATCTGTTTTCAAGGAAAGGTAAGAAGTCAGCCAGGTGAGGAAGAGGGAAATGTTCCTACAAAGGGAACAACAGCACGGGCAAAACTGCAAGAAACACTCTCTTAGGGGCAGCTATCAAGAGAAGAAGGCAGAAGGCTGATGCAAGTGTTGGCCAAGGTCTCTACGGGCCGCGCCAAGGAGTCTGCACTTTTCCTGAAGGCAATGAGCAAGCATCACGCAGGAGAAGCGGAGCATCAGATCTGCATTACCGCTTCGGCCACAGATGGAAGACAGATGCCGGGGGCGGTGCCCAGTACCTCTAGGAACAGGGAGAGCGAGCTAGCAGAACAGACGCCAAGGAAAAGGAGGCAGAGCCTAGAGCTTTTCTTGTGTGTTTCAATCCACAATATTTCCCCTTTTGGATACTACCGTTCATTTGGGATGATATCAGTTCAATATCATGAAAATCAATAGGTATTTTTTAAAAACTTTAGAAGGTTTATTTATTTATTTGACAGAGAGACACAGAGAGAGAGAGGGAACACAAGCAGGGGAAGTAGAAGACGGAGAAGCAGGCTTCCTGCCGAGCAGAGAGCCTCGATCCCAGGACACTGGGATCACAACTGGAGCCTAAGGCAGCCACCCAGGCGCCCTTGATAACCATAAAACAAACAAACAAACAAACAAATAAATAAATAAATACACACACACACACACACACATACACACATACACATATATTTGATATATATAATATGTCATGGTACATCATATATATGTCATGAAATAAATTACAAGCTTCTTGAAAACTAAACAAAAGTTACAATGCAAATTTCTTAAAATATTTTATTTTATTTTATTTTTTTATTTGCTAGAGAGAGAGAGAACACAAGCAGAGGGAGCGACAGGCAGAGGGAGGAGCAGGCTCCCCGCCGAGCAAGAAGCCCGATGTGGGGCTCCATCCCAGGATCCTGGAATCATGACCTGAGCCGAAGGCAGAGGCTTAACTGATGGAGATACCCAGGCGCCCCTAAAGATTTTATTTTTAAGTAATCTCTACACCCAGCATGGGGCTCAAACTCACAGCCCTGAGAGCAAGAGTCACATGCTCTGCTGACTGAGCCAGCCAGGTGTTCCTAAAGTGGTAAATTTTTATGTGACGTACATTTTGTCACAATTGGGACAAATTGGGATGGGGTGCACCTTGCAGACTCTGTGAACAGCTCCAATACTGGCCAAGCCAACCGGGGAACAGAGGAAACCCAGCAGAAAAGCAGTCGGCCCCCCGAACTACTCAGGGCACACGCACCACCGCGGGCAGCACTAATAGATGACCTAGTCTGGGCATAGCCACCAGCTTGCAGGAGAGCCTTAGACAGGTCTCTTTTCCCTGCTGTGGGACTCAGTTTCCTCAGACATAAGATGGGCTGCTGGGCAGGGCAGTGAAGTGGCTCAGAGCCCAGGTCTACCGTCAGTCCCAGTGTCCCTGGTCCCCCACTTCTTCGAATGTGATCTGGAGCACTTTCTCACTTCAGGATGCTTACAGCGGCCACTGCAGGCCAGCTTCGTGCGAAGTATGTCAGCGTGCCCCCTCCATCCCACTTAATCCACACAGAGCACCATTGCTCTCTCCACTTCTTCACTCTCTGCCCCTGAGGGAGGGGTGAGGGGACTGTGGCCGCAGTCACACAGCCGGGGAGAGGCCACGTCAGGATCTGAGTCCCATCCTCTGCCCTTCCATGCTCCCTTGAATGCAGAGCACAGACAGATCCAATGGCATTCAGATATTAGACAAGGCCCTCCCTAGGCATTTGCTCACCGTCTAGGCCACCAAGTGTCGGCTGGCCTGGTGACTCCCACTGCATCATGGGCCCATCTTACCTCCTCTGAGCCAGGGCTTACCCTTGGCCAAATACAAATGCTGACTGAAAGGCATGATGGGCAGATGCAAATGGGTCATGCCTGGAAGTCTTCTCCCTAGATCCACAGACTCCAGAATGTTCCCCCAAAGATGCCCAGGAACCCCCTACTAGAACTTTTCTCCTATGGTGCACATCTCTGTTGAAACAGGTTGTTTTTGATTTGTTGTTTCTTTGGTTTTTTTAAGTAGGCTCCACACTGGGCATGGAGCCCAGCACAGGGTTTGAACTCACAACCCTGAGATCAAGACCTGAGCTGAGACGAAGAGTCAGTTGCTTAATTGACTGAACCACCCAGGCGCCCCTGAAATAGGTTATCAGTGTCCAGTAATACCCAACTGTACCACTTAATACTGCGTGGCTGTGCGGAAATCACCTTCCCTCTCTGATCCAGTTTTGTCTGGATCATTTCTGTCTGTCATTTTGTCTGTCATTTCTGTGAAATGGGAATCACGAGAACTGCCTCACCGGGCCTGTGGCTAAAGTGAACGAGAAGACACACACACAGAGCTCACCACACGCTGGCTTGTGCCACCACTGAACAGCACCGGGTCCTGAATGAGGACACCCTGGTCGTGGCTGCTATTGGTATCATTAACGGAGATAAGGCGACTGTGTCAGAGGGCAGGCGAGAGAACCAACCAGACAGCACGGCAAGGGCTCAGCACAGTGCCTGGCATGTGGTAGGAAATCAGTAAATGTCTGAGGTCAGGAGCCCCAGGGAGGCCACTTGAAAGGAGGGACAGGTCCCCTGCAGACATTAGATACTCACTAAGTGGACCTCCCAGTTCTACCCTGGACCAGCGCTGTCCCTCAGGCACCGGGGATATGAAGGGAGGGAAGGTGTGGGCGGAAGCCTGGACCACGAATCAGATTTTAATCTTGACTGTCCAGCTTCCCATCCGTTGTCTGTGCAACCTACAGGAAGTCAGCTAACCTCTCTGAGCCACAGTTTGTTGAGGGTTTGAGCCAGCCTGTCAGGTGCCTTCTGGTCCCAGCGCTGTAAGATTCCATGACTCAGTGGCCAACTTAGGTTGCAAAGGGATTCTCCACCCACTCTCCAGGAGGTTACAATAGTGCCACTCACCGTGGCCAGTAAGTAGGTGGGGCACTTTTCCATCTCCCTCAAACAGAACCGTGGAGGAGGCAGATAGGGAGACAGAGGCACAGGGAATTGGCAAGTGGCCTCTCAGCCTCTCCACATGGACCACTCCCAGGCCAGCCTGGCCAAATGGAAAACAGGTCAACCTCAAGGAAGCGCTCTCTCCCCTACCAGGAAGCAAACCCTTCCTGGCCAGACCCAGCCCAAACCTAGAATTCGCTGGGCAGAAAGGAATCTCAGAGACCCGTTCTTCATTCCTGTGGGCATGGGCCCACACATGCGCACACATGCTTCACAAGTAGGTAAATGGAGGCCCATAGCGAACAAGAGAGTCCAGGGGCCCACTCTAGAGCCTCTTGGTGCATACATCTTTCTCAGAAAATGATTGCAAAGTAATCTCCAGATCCCTAAGCTCACCAACCCTACAGCCCATACACACACACACACACACACACACACACACACACACACACACAGAGGAATCAGGGACAAAGGAAAGCAAGTCCTGAGATTTGCAGCCACCAGACCCCCCTCTTCTCTCCGCTTCTCTTTGTGTAGGGCAGAGGGGGAGGGAGCTGCCTGAATGAACCTCAGATTTAATGAGGGGAAGAGGGAAAGGAGAGGGGGCTGGGAAGAGGGAAAGGAAAAAGGGCCTCCCAGCTCCTCCCCTTTGCTGGCTGCAGCCCCAAAGCAGTACCCCACCACCACCACCACCCGCACACTCTAGCCTCCCTCAATTCCTGGGTCTTCCAAGCCAGAGCTGGGCTTGCTGGCAGTTGGCAACCCAAACCCATCTCACTCAAGCGTTGCTTAGGAAGGCGGATAGGGGCTTCCTCTCCACCCCCATTTCAGGCTCCCGGGCCTAAAGGCTTGGGCTCACTGGGGAAGTCCCCAGGACTTAGAGTGAGCTAGTCTGAAAGAGGCAGAGACCAGGATGCAGAAAGACAGGCTGGACCATAGGACAGACGGACACCCGTCAGGCAATGACTGATGGAGAAGCCACGGACGGACAAAGAGAGCGGGATAAACAAATGGACAGAAACAAATGTCCGACAAATATAAATGCGCAAATTGAGGTCGGCGGGCCGGGAGACAGACTGACGGACGGATTGCCAGAGGGACAGAAAAAGACACTGCAGAGTGGGGCAGGGACTAGGCGGACCACACAAAGAAGTAAGAACGTCTGAGAGAGACGACAGGCAGACGGCGAAAATGTCCCCAAGTTGGGCGAGGTGGGGCCCCAGCGCGCACCCCCAGCCGGGGTTCTGGGCCTCAGTCTCCCCAGTCCCCGGGAGGGGAGCCCTCCCAAGGCCCGCCCCTCCCCCCGCCCCGCCACCCGGGCGCGCCCCAACCCCTCCCCCGCGGTAACCCGAGCACCGGACACCAGCTGTCCCCGGCGCCCGCTGGTCCGGGATGGGGGTGGGAGGACCGAGGGACTGGGGGACCCGAGGGGCGCGGTGGCGGGGTGCGGGCCCAGAAAGACAAGTTTGGAGGAAGGAAAAAGAAGAAACTATGTGGAGGAAGAAGACGGGACAAAAGTGCGGGGCCGAAGAAGGAGCGGGCGGCGCGCGGGTGGGTCAGGACTCACGCAGCTGAGCACGGAGCAGGCCCCCAGGCAGGCCCCCATGGTGGCGGCGCGGGGCACAGGGCGCGGGGTGCGGGGTGCGGGGCGCGGGCGGCGGGATTGCTGGGGCTCCGGGCGCCCGGTCCTGGCCCCGCCCCGTCCCGGGCGGGCCCCGCCCCCGCCCCCGCCCCGCCCCGCCCCGCCCCACCTGCCGAAGCCTCTCGCAGCTTTCCGACGACGCTCGGAGCCTCCGGGGACTCACCTGGGGCAGGTGTGCCCGGAAAGACCGGTAGGGAAAGTGACCTGGCCTGGGACTCCCGCAGCCATGTGAGGCGTGCAGCGGTACCCGACTCTGCCCCGGCTTCAAGCCCTGTTACAAAGCGAGGTTTTGGAAATACCGAGACCTGGGTTCAAACCCCAATGAGGCCACAGCGCGACCCTACAACACAAGGGGCAGAAGCCAGGTGATGGTCACCCCAAACTCCTTGGCGTAGAGCCGCCACCCAATACATAGGTGTTGTATGGTGCATGATCTGATAAAGAAACTTGGGCAATTCACTTCACCTCTCGGAGCCTCAGTTTCCCCATCTGTAAAACGAAGATACCCACCTCATGGGGCTGTTCCAACACATAGTAAATGCCTGACAAATGGGAGCTCCTCATCATCCCTGTTTCTCCTAACACCCTGGCCTCACACTCCTTCAGCCATCCTTCCCTCCACCCACCCCTTCTTCAAGAACTACTGACTCCTGTCTTGGTCCACACGCTCCCCTGAGCCATTCCTGCTGGCTGGCTTATTGCTCCCCAGAGATGCCCAAACGCTGGCCCCCAGCTAAGCTAAGGAGGTCAGAAGGGTGGGTGGGTCACATTCCCAGCCAACTGCCCCATACAGGTAGGTGAGGGAGACCCAGAATCGGGGCTCTGTAATTATTCTCAGTTTACCCTCCAGCCCTCTCTTCTCTCAACCCTGGACAGATAATGTTAGGGCAGGAAGTCTAAGTGCCTCACAGCTGGCCCTGGGGCCAGAGATCCGGCCTGACTGCCCCTTGGGTGATTCATGGAGCCAGGCTATTAACTGTGCCCAGGACTGTTCTACAAACACGCCCTACATCTTCCTTCCTCCCCACTTTTGTCCACATGATGCCCTCCCCTTGGAAAGTCCTTTTTTTCTCCTTACCACCCACCCCCGGCTTTCTGCCTCCGGAAGCCTCGCTCACATCCCATATCCTAGTGAAGAGAACCACTGCTATCCCCAAACCACTACCTGGCCCCATTAGGAATGAATATCCTCCAACTTCCCTGAGTCTCTACCACATGGACCTATGTTACAGTCTTACAAATAACTCAAGTTACCAGAAAGCTGGAGCAGGTGCCGAACTCCTTCACCTACATGGTCCCATCCAAACCCCACAATCACCCTAAGAAGGAGATTCATTCCCCACTCCATCCAGTTTGCAGATCGGGAGACTGAGGCGCAAAGTAAAGTGACATGCCTCCCATAAGCCCAGCTCTGAATCAACATTGGCTGTGATTATTGTGGTTGCTGTTTCTGTTGCTCACAGGTCAGAAGGGCAGAGCTAGACGATCACCTGGCCTGGCCTTGACCTTGGAACCCAAGGCCTGTCCCTGACGTCCCACAGCCTCTCTTGGAAAACAGAGTGGAAGATATTCTCTCTTTGTGCAAGAATAGGTGCGGTCCTTCCCTAGTCCGAGACCTATTCTCTATTAGAGACCTATTCTCTATTCTCGAGGAGTCACGCAGGGACTGTCCAAGTCTGGCCACCCCTCCCCTGACCTGGGTCCAGCACCAAGCCCAGCACACGGGAAGTGGTCTTGCGGAATGAATGCATGTCTGAACCTCCGCCCCAAGCCCAGTTTCCTCAACTGGTTGTGACCAATGGTCTGATCCCAAAACAGCCCATCCACGGTCCTCCTCTCTCCAGAAATCCTTTGCGTCTGCAATGCCACCACACAGTCTAAAGGGACCCTTCCCACAGCCGTCCACCCCACCCAGTTCAGCATCATTTGATACTTGTGCCCCAAGGGCCAGACTCTTCCTTCCTCAGCCGCTTCCCTTCCCATGGCCTGATCCAGGAGAAAGCACCCAAAACCAAGACAAGCCATAGCTGAGACTCTTCTTCTATCAGAGCCTCTGTTACCCTCAGCCATCCTGGGGGTCACTTCACCTCCCTCCCCTCCCCTGAAATGGAGATGCTTATCCTGCTTAACCTCCCAGAGCTGTTGGGAACATCAAGAAAGCACTGGAAGAAATAGGCAGTTGTCTCAAGGGAGGACGGGTTTCATGGGATCTCAAGTATTTTTTTTAAAGATTTTATTTGTTTATTTGACAGAGAGAGAGAGATCACAAGTAGGCAGAGAGGCAGGCAGAGAGAAGAGGGGGAAGCAGGCTCCCTGCTGAGCAGAGAGCCCGATGCGGGGCTCGATCCCAGGACCCTGAAATCATGACCTGAGCCGAAGGCAGAGGCTTTAACCCACTGAGCAACCCAGGCGCCCCCCACCTGGTTTTAGATTACAGTTTTCCAGAGCAAGGCATCGCACTGCCCTTGTCCTGATGCCACCCCGCCCAAGATCCCCAAGACCTAAGCAAGGGGCCGTCGAGGCCTCTTGAGGCCCCCATGGCACCCTACAAGGAGGGGCCAACCGAGCTGCAGATAACTTACCGGGTTGCCTCGTCCCGGTGACGACTCCTCCTCCTTCAGCCTCACGCTTCTCATCTGTAAAAGGGAGACCATAGTGTTTGCTCGAGCTACCTCAGGGGATTATTGAGAGATGAAAGAGGAGGTAGATAAAGTGGCTTCATTACTTCTATCTTGCCTATCCCACCTACCTGTCTCCCAGTCTTGAACCTCCTTCAAGGACCAGAGTCATTCTCTCTGTCACACCTCCAGAGGCGAGATCAGAGTCAGCAGCTGCATGACCTTGGCAAGTCACCCAGCCTCTCTGAGCCCCACTGGAGGTTGAGATTCAGGATCACTGCCTTTCTTTCAACTACATTATACCACGTAAACTATACCCATTGAGAGAAACCTGCAAGAGTCATCTAGTCCATCCTTCTGTGCCCATCAACCAGCCCAGACAGGTGCTCAGATCTCCAGATCCCAAAGGAAACAGCCTCTGGCTTCTTGGCTACTTCTTGGCAGCTCACCGCAAGGGTTCCCCAATCTGATCTCATTAGGCCTCGGTTTTCAAATCTCAGTATAGGAATAACCCCCTGCTCAAGCCCTCCAGTGCCCCGCCCCCGCAGTGTTCCCCAGTCCATTCTTGTCCCATCTCCACTCACCATCCTCCCGTCCATGAGGACTCAGATGCAGTGTGGCTTGGAGCCTCCTATCCACAGGGCCTCGGTCTCCACACTGACCTCCACTTCCTGCTTCTGACCCATTTACAGCGTGGGGCTGAGGCTATCTCTTATGAATATGCATGTAGGATAATGAGAGCTTGGGATTAGGGGAGGAGGCGGGGAGAGACATTCACTAGGAGCTATCCACCTGCTCTCCCCATACACAGTCTCCCACCAAGGCTGCCCTTCCTCCCAAAGGGTACGCGGGAGTTTGGGACAAAGACTAAAGTGACAAAAATAATAGGACTCCCGGCAACCATCTTTAAGTGCCTACGACATGCTAGGCATCTCCTGTACAATGCTTTAAAGGTGGAAACTATTCTCCCCATTTAACAGATAGGAAAACTGATGCTCCAAGAAGTTAAGTAATGCACCCATAAACCAGATGTAGAATGTATACAGTGGTTACCTGCAGAGCAAGGGTGGAACCCAGGTTTTGTCGGACAGCAGAGCTGGTACTCCTAACCCCAACCACACAGATGCACAGGACCAAGCCAGGACCTGAACACATGGTCGAGGGGCCACATCTGAATCTCACACCCAGCACATGAGCTCATAGTGATCTTAGGT
Source organism: Mustela nigripes (assembly GCF_022355385.1). Classification (NCBI taxonomy): domain Eukaryota; kingdom Metazoa; phylum Chordata; class Mammalia; order Carnivora; family Mustelidae; genus Mustela; species Mustela nigripes. The sequence continues at coordinate 23,270,089 of NC_081570.1, read as the reverse complement.
GACCAAGGCTTGGGGAAAGGCCCCAGGGACCAGAACTGACTCCATCTGGAGAGCAGGGAAACCGGCAGACAGGGGTGTGTCCACAGTGCACATTCACTCGTGTGCAGACGCATGAGTGATGCGTGTGTGAGCATCGAGTATTGTTTGTGCACGGATAAGGCCGTGACAGGGTGTCCTCGAGGCTGCTCAGGGTATGCACGGCTGTGCTGCATCCTTCTTTTCCCACGCCTGGCGGGAGCCTGCTGAGTGCCAAGTGCCGGGAATGTGCCGGGAACAAGACCAACACAGTCCCCACCCCCCCCCCAGAGGACAGGCTGGGGGGCTGCACACCCACAGGTAGTAACACTTGGAGGGAATATTTGTGCGAGGTGCTCCCCGTGGGACATGGCTAGGAGGTGAGAGAGAAAATGGAGAAAAGAGGCAAAGGTGGGCCATGGCAGGGTGGGAGCTGCTGGGGAGGGAGCCCCAACCCTTGGCAGAAATGAGGGGCAGGGAGTCGGCTGGAACCTGGCGTGGATTCCAAGAGGGGTACAGTTTCCAGCATTCTAGAGGTCTCTGGATGCTTCCCTCACAGACATCTAGGGTCTGCTGTGAATGCCCATGTAGGTTGTGTGTGTGTGTGTGTGTGTCTTTACAGGCGTGTGCATGCATGATTATGTGCACTGTTTGCACACACGGATCCATGTGTGTGGAGTAGACAAGTGTGAATGGGGGGCATAGATCAACCACACAAGGTGTGTGCACGGGGCTTACGTGTAGGTGTGTGATGTGTGCAGATGTGTGTGCAGCAGGGCCTGTTACTGTTGGGGACAAGGAGGAGAGAAGAATGTCCATTTGGCCCAGGCCTCACGTTCACGAGCCTCCGAAGTGCATCAGAAGACAGCCGATTGGATGGAGGGCTAGAGAGAACCGTAGACGGAAGGACAGGTTCAGATGCATGGACAGCCAAGTGGACAGAAGGAGGGGATACAGCCGCGAAAATGTCATAAGGCAAATATTGCAAAGTGTTCATTGGAGATTCTAGGTGGTGAGGGTATGTGTACTTACTGTGCAACTCTTTCAAACTTTCTGGACACTTGACATTTTCCATAATAAAATGTTAGAAAGCAGTGCACATGGCCGGGGGCTGGATGTCCCCTCCCAGAGAGCCATGCACATGATGGAAAGAACAGGCTGCTCATCGTACAATTTTTTTTAAAAGATTTTATTTATTTATTTGACAGACAGAGATCACAAGCAGGCAGAGAGAGAGGAAGGGAGGCAGGCTCCCTGCTGAGCGGAGAGCCCACCTGACCAGAGCAGAAGGCAGAGGCTTTAACCCACTGAGCCACCCAGGTGACCTGCTCATCGCACAATTTTAAGCTCCTATCCCACGGCTGGACGGCACACCATGGTGAATTCCTGGCTTTTCTAATTCCTCCAATGATCTGAATCTCCCAGGTGCACTGCACTGGGTTTGTGAGTGCATGTGTGTTAAAGAGGTTAATTTTTTTTAACAGGTTAGTTTGTTCAGTTAAAACACATAAAACACCACCAGCCCCCTTAAGCATTTCTTCCTTTTTAACTCATGGGGATCGTCATAAAACCAGAGCTTCTCAGGCCTCTTTAAACTCTAGGAGTCCCTGCTGCCTGTGGGGTGTGTGGGTTTGAGCGTACGTTCATATGAAGGGATGAGAGCCCACGTGGGTGACTGACACTGAGGCCCAGGGGAGCGAGGATGTCTTGGGGCTGAGGAAGGGCCGCCGGCAACCCCGGGCAGCCTTGGGCACTGAGAGCTCTGTCATCAGAAGCTTGGACACGCTCAGGCCAAGCGGCGTCGTCTGACCAGCGGTGGCAGTGTGGGCGGCAGAAACCGGGCCATTTCCCAGAGGAGCTGGGGCACTCCTCGTGTCCTGGGGCTCTGTGGTTCCTCCCCTCCTTCTCCCCACACAGTTCTTTCCTCTCTGGCCATTCCTCCTCCCCTGCCCAGGGCCTGAAGGCCCAATTGTCAGCACCCCCGACACACACACACACACACACACACACACACACACACACACACACGTAGTACAAATAGAGAAACTGAGGCCTGAAGAGAATAGAGCCACCCAGGCCACACAACAAATCAGCAGCAGAGTCAGAATGGAAAGCCAGCCTGGGCTCTATTCTCTGCACCTGGCGCCTGCCACCTCTCTGTGTCCCTCCTTTGGTCAACGGTAGGCGGGGCCTCCAGGCCCAGCAGCTCCAGCAGGTGAGGCCCCAGAGTGCCCTCCTGCCTATGCAGGTCACATATGGGATCCAGGAGGCCATGTGGGCACTAGAAAGAGTGTGCAGCTGGGAGGCAAGACCTCGGTTCTCATCCCAGCTCTGTCAGAGTGACCCTAGACAGCTCCCTGGTCCCTTCCCAGGCTCGGCTTCTCCACTTGTAACCTGTGAGCTACAGCAAGGGCTTTCACATTGTGCTTTGAAGCCAAAGCACAATGTGCTTTGTGCTGTGCTGTGCTGATCAGGCTTCAGCACAGAACCATGGCCCAATTCTGGCTGTGCTGCTTACCAGCTCTGTGATCTCAGGCAAGGCTCTCCAGGCCTCAGTTTGCCTTTCTGTAAAATGGGGATAAGGATACCACACTCCTAAGACTGTGTAAGATTAAACAATTCACTTCCAGTGTGTGCCCATGAAGAAGAGAGTCAGACTTGGAGCAAGAGTGACTGTTGTGACTGAGTTAGTCCAGATGAAAATCACACACGAGGCCCCCCCCCCCGTCTTCACCATGAGTTGTATCTGTCATTCTGGACCCCAAAGCCAATGCAGTTGGCAGCTGCGACCCTAAATGCCTCAGCCCATCTGTCTCCACAGCTGTTACAGAACAGCTGGGTACGCAGAGGCTGCTTGGAGGCCAGGCCCAGGCCGGGGCCCTGGGGAGGAGAAGCACAGGGCTCCCTGTAATCAGGGCAGGCTGTGGAGCAAGGGCCCATTTCATCTGGACACCCAAGCCCCCAGCAGGCCATCATTAGCTCCCCCACCCCTGCCCTGACCCAGGCCCGGCCCGGGCTGCAGAAGCACCAGAGAGAAGGTAGCATGTATTTAACCAAAGCCTTTCATCCCTAGGGGCCTCCCCAGGGTCACTGCGTTCAGGAAGGAGGGAAAGTCTGCCTGGAGGCAGGACAATCCCCCAACCCCATCCAGGCAGCAACTTTCCTACAGGAGGACAGAGGCTCGGCAATGAGAACCCTACCAGGTCGGAGCGGCAGAAAGCTTGAAACCCACCTAATGTACATGCATACGACAGAATACAAGTCAGTCTTTGGAAGGAAGGAAATTCGGCCCCATGCCGTAACATGGATAGACTGTGAGCACATTAGGCTACGTGAAATCAGCCAGTCACGAAAGGACAGATCTGTGTGATTTCACTTATGGGAGGCACTTAAGGGTGATCAAACTCACAGAGACAAAAAAACAGAAGGGCAGTTTCTGGGGACTGGGGGTAGAAGGGAAGGGGGTTTTAAAAACAAAACAAAAAAAAACCCCACATCTCCTATCTCTTCTCATTCAATGGATAGGGAAGCTGAGGCCAAGCCGGGAAAAGGACTGACACAGTGAGTGGCAGCTGTGTTCCCTGGCTCTCTGCCCTTTCCTAAGGAAGCCCAGCCCCCATACCCTGCTCAGCCTGGCGGCCTCCTAACAGGACTCCAAGCTTCCAGAAGGTTCCCTGGCACATCCACCTGAATAATTTTATTCGTTGGTTTAAAAAATAACTTTTCTCCTTTACTCGGGGTTTCATTTCTCCCAATTGTAAAATCATACCTGTTCCCTGAGAGCGGGGACCTCATCGGTCCAATTTGCCGCGTGTGCCTCCGGGGGACACTGAGCAAGCAGAGTACATGAATCTTAGGAAACTGGGAAAATACGGGAAAGCTTAAAAAATAAAAAGAAATCGCTGGTGGATTCCCACCCTCTACGTGCTTTAGTACATCTTCTTCTAGGCGCGCCTGGCTGCCTCAGTCAGTGGAACATGCAACTTTTGGATCTCCAGGTCGTGAGTTCGAGCCCCCCACTGGGCATAGAGATGACTTAAAAATATCCATATATCTGAGGCGCCCGGGGGGGTGCAGCCAGTTGAGTGTTCGGCTCTTGATTTCAACTCAGGTCATGATCTCAGGGTCATGGGATCAAACTCCGTATCAGGCTCCTTGTTCAGAGCCCAGGCTGCTCGAGATTCTGTTTCCCTCTCCCTCTCCCTCATCAACTCACACTCCCTCTAAAAAAGAAAAGCTACAGAAATATATACATACCTTATTCTGATCTATTTTAGTGCTTAGACACTTTCTGAACACCATCTGGGTTCGCAGTACATAAACAGCTTGCATCCCGCCCTTCACAGGTCACCATGCGTACCTCTCCCTGCCCTTACAATGATTTCTGACCGGCACAGAGAGTGGCTCATCAGCCCACATCAGCCACTCAGAAGTCACTGTCTTGGCAAGGCTCCCGGGACCCTGAGGCTAAATGAGCTCTCCAACCACATCATGACGCTTTCGTATCCGAAATTCTCCTACTCCCTCATCTTCCCACTAACGTATTGTGGTTCTGCCGGTGACACTGTTCCAGGGCGCAGGTTAAGCTCCAGGAAAGTGAAACTGACACACCCAGGTACCAGGTACCCAGGTCCCCTCAACAGACATCAATGGAGTGAGTGCCAGACACAGTCCCGGGCCCTGCAAGTACACCGTGACCGAAAGAGACGAAACCCCTTGCCCTTAAAGAGCTTATGTTCTATTGGGGAAGGAAGGAATGACTGGACAGAACAGAGTCCTTCAACCCCTCTCCTTCTGCTTTTGGCTATTTGTGGGTGTCACCTTGTTCTGCATGACTCCCAGGTTCACCTGCCACTACACAGGGCTAGCTCCATGGGCACGTGACCTCTGCAGAATGGCCCTATTGTCAGGAAGCACCTCTCCACTGATTGAATGCTCTGCCGTGACTGTTTTGAAATTCTTTTCTTTTCTTTTCTTTTTTTTTAAAGATTTATCTATTTATTTGAGAGAGAGGGAAGCACAAGCAGGAGGGGCAGAGGGAGAGGGAGTGAGAATCTCAAGCTGACTCCGCACAGAGCGCCAAGCCTGAGTGGAGGCTCGATCCCAAGACCCTGAGATCATGACCTGAGCCGAAACCAAGGGTCAGATGGCTAACCGACCGCACCACCCAGACGCCCTGTTTTAAAATTCTTCATAATTTTTAAACAAGGGATCTCTCATTCTTATTTAAGATTTCTTTATTTGGGGAGGGGGGTAGAGGAGCAGAGTGGGAGAGAGAAAGAGAATCTCAAGCAGACTCTCCGCTGAGCGCAAAACCTGAATCAGGGCTCGATCTCAGGACCCCAAGATCATGACCTGAGCCAAAATCAAGAGTCAGGCACTTAACTGACTGAGCTCCCCAGGTGCCCCGGAATCTCACATTTTTATTTGTATTGACACCCGCCAATTCTATAGCTGGTCCCACTTCTTTGTCTTCTGCCTCTTGCACAGGATAATAGACTCCTTTAAAAAAAAAAAAAAATTAGGAGTTCCTGGGTGGCTCAGTGGGTTAAGCCTCTGCCTTCAGCTCAGGTCGTGGTCCTAGGGTACTGGGATCGAGCCCACATCAGGCTCTCTGCTCGACGGGGTGCCTGTTTCCCCCTCTCTCTCTGCCTGTCTCTCTGCCTACTTGTGATCTCTCCCTCTCTGTCAAATTAAAAAAAAAATAGTTATTTAAGTAATCTCTACACGTGGGGCTCAAACTCTCGACCCCAAGATCAAGAGTCGCACATCATCTGACTGAGTCAGCCAGGTCCCCCAGGATAATTACACTCCTTGACCTCAGGGTCTGTCCTACCCTCTCTGTGCCCCCAGTGCTTGGCAGAACCGGATGAACGGATGCCCACCATGTACGAATGAAATGAATGAATGGATATGAAGGGAGGGAGGAAGGAAGGAAGGGGGAGAGAGAGGAAAAAGAACAAAAAGAATTAGTCTGTTACACCTTGTGGAATAAAGTAGGAGGCATTTTCACTGCAAACAGGAGTGGAAAGGGCATTCCAAGCATTCTAAGGGAACAGCATGAGAAAGGCACCCATGGGTGAAAATTACCCACAGGCAGAACCAGATGACCCAAGAAATGTGGTTTTGTTAACCTCAGCTGAACCCCGAGGAGTTAGGGGAAGTGGGAGGGGTAGAGGTAATACCTGTTCTCTGGAAGGAGCTGTTTCCCTGTCAGTGGGCAGAGAGAAAGCTCTGGAATCCAAAAGAGGAAGTGTTAATTAGAGCCCTCACAGGGTCCTCTCCTGTCACTGGGGGATAGGAGAAATCAGTCCAGGAAGTTGAGGGAAGCCAATGGGACAGCTTGGCTCAGGGCCAGGACTTCAAGCCTGGGTGATCTTCATGGCTCCAATCAAAATGCCTTTGCCAGCACTGGGCCAGACCTCAGGGCCTGCGACTCAGGGGTCAGCACCCCTTGCCCAGCACCCCATGAGTAAAAAGGCTCCTATAGGCCTCAAGCCCCACCTTGGCCCCCTTCCCCCAGAAACTGGTGGTTACCAGCACCCCAGAACAAGTAAGAGGTTAGAAGAGGCCCCAGCTGTGGGTACCCAGCTGCCAGGCGGAGAAATAATGACCTCTTGGGGTTTATGGGCCTAGGGCTTGGCCCTGCCTGGCTGCAAACCCTCAAGGGGTTTTATTCTGCCAGTTTGGGTCCCTCCCCTCCTCCCCACCTCCCACCACCCTCTCTCCTTCATTCCCTTCCTCCTGGCCACGGGGGCTTTCTTTCCAATGAGCTGGAGAAGTCATGCCCATTCTCATTTCAGGGCCTTCGCACTTGCTCTTCCCTCCCTGCGATGCTGGTCCCCCCGCTCTAGCACGGCGGTTCCTTATCATTAGGCAGGTCTCTGCTCAAACACCACCTCCTCACCAGGGAAACCGTAAGCGTCCTCCCCAGCTGGACGCATGGCCAGCTCCTCTTGGCCTCATGACCTTGTTAAAGTTCCAGACTGCTTGGGCCAGCATCCTACCCCTATTATCTGCAAGCTTGGGCAAGTTACCAAGCCTCTCTGTACCTCTATGTCCTCACCTGCGAAGTGGGGATACCTAGAGCACTTACATCACTGTGTTGTTGGAAGGAGTAAATGGGACATAAAGGCACATAGTAGGGCTCCATAAATCACAGCCATTATGACCGTCACCGTCTGGCCCCTGCAACTCCCCTTGAGAGAAGGCACTAGGTCTGCTTGCCCATAGCTGCAACCCCAGGGCCTGAACTGTCCTTGGTACCTATAAAAGGCATCCCAGAAAAATGTTCTGATGTAACCCATCAGTTTCTTTCTCTCCTGGTATTTTGCCCTTTTCCTAAGCTACCCCTCTGGCTGCAAGCAGGTAGTCAGTGAGGCAGGCAGGAGGCCTCCCCAGGGAGGAAGAGGAGGAAGTCTGGAGTTGGTGCAGGACAGAGACATCAGTGGCCCCGTGGAGAGCTGCCAGACTCCAGAGGAGGAACCTGCCAGAATGACCCCAAGCCTCAGCACGACCCCCTAGCTCAGCAGAACAATCCTTGTGTCCTCCCGTACAACCTAGAAGTGCAGAGAGACATCAGCCATTCAAAGCAAAAGGGACATCCATGTCACCCAGGTGACCTGTGTCACAGGACTGGGGAACACAAGGGCTCACCCAAGCCTCAGCTCTGCGTGAGTACCTCTCCCACCCCAACTTAGACAAAGCTCACTGAGGAAACAGAAAGTTCTATTTGCTACCCCTTGGTGGCAGCCGCCCTTCATACCTGGCGCCCAGTAGGACATTGCATTACCGTTGCTCACTGTGGATGTCTCTGTGCTTTGGGTGTCACCGGTAAGACGGAAGTGGTTTCGCTCCCTCCCAGGACGCCAGTGCAGCTTTCAGTCGTGATAAAAAGCTCCCGAGCATGGGCCTCTCCTTTAATCCTTCCACGAACTCGGAGATAAGAGCCACAGTCACCCCTGCATGTTAACCGGCTTGAATTTAAATAAAACCTTAAAAAAAAAAAAAAAGCCACAAAAAGAACCAGTACGATCTCTGCTTTATAGTTCAGGAAGCAGAGGCACAAAGAGATGGGTGGCCTGGTCTGAGGCCGAGGAGCTGGTCTGCCTGCCGCCCTCCGGGTCTAACCCCAGGCCCACCCTGTCCTCCCTGCAGAGACAAAGCAGACACGCAGAGGGCCTGTGTCTCCTACACCACAGACCAGGGCTGATAGGAGTGGGGGACGTCACTGGGCACAGCAGGGAGGAGGCAGGGTGTGGCTTAGCCCTGGTCAGGGTGCCAGGGAGAGGTGTGATACCCTACCAGCGGGGATTGTTGCTCAGCCCAGCCCAGCCCAGCCCAGCCCAGGAGGGGCTTCTGAGGGCCAAAGACCCACCCCCAGGCCACGTTCGGCCATCCATCGGCCTGGTGTCAGGAGGCCCGGGACAAGTGCCAGTTCTGTCTTTGGTTCTCAGGATGACCTTGGCAAGTCCCTCTCCACCCGAAGGCCCCGGTACAGAGGAACCACCGCTCCAGGCTCAGTGAGCAGGCCACTCTGTAGCGCCCCCTGGTGGACAAACTGATATGCGCACCTGTCAGTTCTAAAACCAGGACCCCCAGAATTGCCTTTCTTCACCCTGAGCGCATGCAGAGGACACCCTCAAGTGTCATTTCCGGGTCCCAAGAGGAGGAGGACAGTCCCAAGGAGGTCTGGGTAGGCCAGGAGAATTCTCGGACCCTGGTTCTGCCCTTCACTTGCTCTGAGTCTGTGCTCACATTCCTGTCAGCCCTATTTCCCTACCTCTAAGAAGGGAATCCTGATCTGGGAGACAGGAGGTTTTTGGTTTCCACCCTAGGAAAGAGTTGTGTGAGCTTAGGCAAGTTCTGGACCTGCCCTTCTCTGGACCTTACAATGGCCTCAGGACCCCTCTGGCTCTGATATTCGGGGGTCCAAGCGCAAAATATGTATTTAGGGAGATAAAGAGGAGGTATAAGAGGCCTCAAGGGGGAGCTTCCTTGAGGGAAGGACTGAGTCCAAATCATTTCTCCCTGGATAAATAGGAGTCCGCATGGCATTGAATATATATTCCAGTTTTTTTAATTTGACATATTTATTGAGAAAATACTCAGTGACAGACCCTGCACTAGACACTGTCCACAGAGTAACAACATACAACATTGACACAGTCCTTCCCTTAAGGAAAAATGCACAGCCTAGTCAAGGGCACTGATCAGTAAGCAAGCATTCACCTTCTTGTCTGAAGAGGTAACAGGAGGAATACAGACACGTCCCGGCCACAGCGCTGCTGGGAGAGGAGATGGCAGGACAGGGTAACATGAGTGGGTTTTGAAGAATGGAGAGGAGTATAACAGGCACTGTGTTCTTTTTTTTTTTTTTTAAGGGCTTTATTTATTTGTCAGAGAGAGAGTGTGAGCAAGTGCACAAGCAGGGGAAGCGGGAGAAGAAGAAGAAGCAGACTCCCCACTGAGCAAGAAGCCCCATGTAAGACTCGATCCCAAGACCTGAGCTGAAGGCAGATCCTTAACCCACTAAGCCACCCAGGCATCCCAGCAATGCATTCTTTTAAAATTAAACAATCCTGGGGCCCCTGGGTTGCTCAGTGGGTTAAGCCTCTGCCTTCAGCTCAGGTTATGGTCTCAGGGTCCTGGGATCGAGCCCTGCATCTGGCTCTCTGTTCAGCGGGGAGCCTGCTTCCTCCTCTCTCTCTGCCTGCCTCTCTGCCTACTTGTGATCCCTGTCTGTTGAGTGAATAAATAAAATCTTAAAAAAAAAATCCCTTCTGCCACATGGGCTTGTGGAAAGATACCAAACTTGGGGCTAGCTTGCCCTTCCCTGGGGAGGAGGGCCAGCGAGTTGTGATGCAGGCAGAAAAACCTAACCAACGAGCAAGGCTGCTCCTCTGGGCTTCTGGGCTGAGAATCGGCAACTATTGATCATGATGAGTGGGGTGAGTTTGAGACACAGGGTGGGGTGCAGAGATGGGCAGAAGATGGTCAGAGATGTCCACTGAACACACACTAATAAAAACCGACAATTGGGAAGCCTGAGTGGTTCAGTTGGTTGAGGGTCTGCCTTCGGCTCAGGTCATGACCCCAGGATCCTGGGTTTGAAGCCCATGTCGGGTTACCTGCTCAGCAGGGAGCCTGCTTCTCTCTCTGCCTGCCTCTCCCCCTACTTGTGCTCTCTCTCTGCCAAATAAAATCTTTAAGAATAAATAAATAAATAAAAATATATTAAAAAATATCATCTCACATTTCAGCGTGGAGGAATAAAAATGGCCATAATGGACCAGCCATGTGGATGGTGTGTCCTGCCCTCAAGTTTGCCCCTAAATCTCTTCAAGTTTCTTCCTCTGCTCCAAGAAACAAACCAGCTTGGACTTTGCCAAGACAAATGGCCTCACTGTGGTCCCTCCAGCCATGGAGTCTCTCTTGTTGACAGCGGCCCATGCGATGCCTTTGGGTGGAGACCGGTCTGCAGGGCACGGCAACTGTCTTATCAGCTCACAAGAACGAGCTGCTGAAGGTTCAGGAATTTTGCGAACCGGCTGTTGGACAATCACTGTTAAGATTTTAAATTACTTACATTTACAATCAAATACATCTTGTTAAAATAAAAGTAATGCTCAAAACTCCTCACTTCCTCATGATTTTACATTTTACCACTATCTAGTCTCTTGAGGTGTCCACTTCTGTGGTATCTAAGGGAAGTTTGACCTAATGGACTGCTTCCCAGCTCTGTGTTTGGTGATATCACAGCAGCAACTTGAAATTGGCCAAGGTGGGACTATTTACCACCGGGGAATTGGTAAACACTGCACGACAGGGCTCGACTTGCTGTCTTAACTTCCTAGACAAAAGAAAGTGATGCACAAAATGTTAACAGCACAGATGACACTGGAGGGCTGACTGCTCACAGAGGTTTCGGTTCAATGAATACATTCATAGGAGAGTGAGATAAAGTGTAACAGTAGCTCACACATCAGATTTAATGACAAGAATTTATTGGGAGTAGAGTTAGTAGGCTGAAATTCAACCCCACCCCAAATTTTGATTGAGCTGCAACCATAGATGGACCAGAGACACAAGACTTTGGCAACAATTGACAAAAGCAGTCTGTGAAATCAGTGGACTATGTGGAATTTATAGTCCAGAGTTCATGCAACGTGTTGTAGTTTGTAAATTGTGTGCTACACATTCTTTACTATCAGTGGCATTTACACGCAACGTACATACATACATAACGCATGCCTTTGGATTTCTGCAGAACCGCTTGTCAAACATGCACCAGCATACCACTAAACATATCCAAATCCAAATTTAGTATAGTCCTTCTCAAAGTGGATTTCTTCTTGGGGAAGAAACGTTGTAGGTAATTTCCCGACGAAGAGACCGATGACCTCAGGCTCCCATTGTGGACACGCCCCCGACATAGGTGGCTCTGGGACTGCGGGGTCCACCACTTCCAACAAGGACAGTAAAATCAACCCATTCAGGGGCTTTGTGCTGCTTATTCTTCTTACGTTTCCCAACTTAAGTACCTTAAATAAGGCTATTTGACTGCAAGGAATAGCAGTTTCTCAGGCTCATTGAAACAAAGCAGGAATTACCTCGAGTGTCCATGTAGGGGAGGCAGAGTGCCAGAGCTCGCCTCTGCAAAGCTTCATAGCTCCTCCCCACCTTAGCCTCGCCAGTCCACAGCTTCCTGATTCTTCTCTTTCTGTTCAAACAGCAGGGAGGGTAAAGGCATTTGCTTTACAGTCAACAAATTTACTTGTTCTTAGGTCAGGGACTGCCTCGAGCCAGCTGTGCCGATCCATAATCTGCGAAGGATCTGATTGGCCCGCCGGGATCAGGTAGGCTCTTCTGGACCAATCCGTCATGGCCATGGGCGTGGAGAACCGGGGTCATAGGAGGCAGTCTGGCCTCAGCGGGCAGTGCCACCCAGGCAGGAGGGGCAACTCTGGGGAGGAGGAGGGTGGGGCATGAACTGGGCGGCGCTCTGCAGCTCGGGTATCAGAGGAGATCACCCGTGAGGCCAGGCGGATGCCCAGGACTCCCCGGCTGGGCGGATTTCTCTTCATTCCCATCAGGGAGGAAGTCCTCAGGATAACAGGCCACCCCGTGCACTGTCCACTCCCCTACCGCCTACCCTACTGTCACTGAAAATGCCTTACTTACGTCACTGGGGCACCTGGGTGGCTCAGTCGGTTAAGCCTCCCACTCTGGGTTTCAGCTCAGGTCCCGATCTCGGGGTCCTGGGATCCAGCCCCCAGTCGAGGCTCCAAGCTCAGCATGGGGTCTGCTTTAGGTTTTCTCTCTCCCTCCCCTGTCTCTTTCTCTAAGATAAATTGACCATTTTTGTCTGTAAAGAGGCAACACAGGTGTAGGTCTCCCTCTAAGACATCTTCTAAATACTGAGATGTAATAGAAGACACTCCTCTCTATTTCTGCAATCTGGTGACCATCCTTCGGCTCCTAGGGTGGCCCGTGGATCCTGGTCAAGGTGATGCTGCAGCATAATCACATCTCTCCTTCATTTCACAAGAGGTCCTGAGCTCTCCGGGATGGGCCCCAGAACCACTGTGTCCCCAGGGCTGACACACTCCTGGTATAGACAGAACCACGGCAACAACCGACAAAACAGGCTCTTTGGAGCCCGTGGGCCTGGGTTCAAATCCCGGCTTCCTTACTAGTGAGATGTCAGACAAGGGACAACTCTAGTGTGCCTCAGTTTCCTCATTTGTCCAATGGAGAAAAATCACTGTCCCTACCACGTATGGTTGTTAGAACTGAATGAGTTTGTATTTATAGTGTCAGAACAGTGCCAGGCACGTGGCAAAGGTTCATATCTTAAGTATTATTATTATTATATGGTTATTATTAGCCTTCTACTCTCTGCTGCACCCCTGCAGACAGGCACGCAGAGTGTCCGGACGAGCGAGCACCGTCCTCTCTGTCATCCACTCCCAAGCCAGCAGACAGGCCGGTGCGTGTAGGGGGAGGAGCTGTGTGGGGTAAAGGGCAGGAGAGAGCAGGCAGCCCAGATAAGGTATGAGTGTAAGGGGTGGCTGGACCTGGCCAGCTGGGACAGGCTCTGGTTCAGTGAAAGTCTCTAGCAGCACAGGGGCTGGGGCAGTGGTGTGTCTGGGGTGCGAATGTCTGTCTGGGTGAGTGTGTCTCTGGCCAGATGTCTGTGGGACTGTGGGTCCCTGAGGGAGTGGTTTGAATGTGCTGTGGACGGGACCAACTTCAGGGATGTGTACCCTGATACACCCTCTGCCCAGAAGGGCTCTGCTCTTGGTTTAAGGCTCTGCTGTCATCGTCTTGAAATTCTTTTTTTCTTTTTCTTTTTTTTTAAAAGATTTTTAAAAAGATTTTATTTATTTAAAAAAATTTTAAAAAGATTTTTTTTTTATTTTTAAAAAGATTTTATTTATTTATTTTTAAAAAGATTTTATTTATTTATTTGACAGACAGAGATCACAAATAGGCAGAGAGGCAGGCAGAGGGGCAGGGCGGAGCAGGCTCCCCGCTGAGCAGAGAGCCCAATGTGGGGCTCGATCCCAAGACCCTAGGATCATGACCTGAGCCGAAGGCAGAGGCTTTAACCCACTGACCCACCCAGGTGCCCCTCTTAGATTTTTTTCTTAACAAGGGGCCCTTATTTTCACTTTGCAGTGGGCCTGCCAATTATCTAAGCAATCACAGGTAGGGTATATGTGTATATGTGTCTGGTGTGTGGGAGGGCACATGAGGTTCCACGTGTATGTATGTAAGTGTGTGCTTGCATAAGCACATCTGGGGTGTGTCCTCCTCTGGACTTGGGGGCCAGAATGCTACCCCACCCCCACCCAAGACACAGGGAAAGCCTCCAACCTCAGGTCCTCCCTACATCCGCCAGCCTAACCACACTCCTTCACCCCAGCACCCCACTGTCTCTGCAAAATCCGAATGCCCCACAGCATCCTAGCCCTGCCCCTGCAGAAAGATGGGAATAACAAAATCACCAGTCCTGGGGAGAGGGCAGGGAGAGGAGAGGAAGGGGTATCCATTTGGCTGAGTTCACGCTGCGCACCACAATCTCCAGCTGGTGTCATGGAAACATCTCTGCCCTCCCCCACCCCCAGGGTCAGGAAGGTGTCCGTCTCCCACTTCCCAGACAAAGCTAGTCCCTGCACCTCCTGATCAGGGCTTCCTGTGAGGCAAAGCTGAAACAGGTAGCCACGAGACCTGCTTCTGGCCCCAGCTCTGCCCCCAACCCATTCTGGGACTTCAGACATCTGGTTGCCCTTCTTGGCTTCAGTTTCCCCATCTGTAAACCAAAGAAGTTGTAACCCCTAAGTTCCCCTCTGCACTAGCATCCCACCTTACCCTCAGTACCCACCCTGCCTGTGATGACTACTCCTAGCTCCACACAATGGGACCCTGGCCCGGGAGGCTGTTCAGACCTCTTTCCAGTCTCTGACTCCAGTCCGGGACTCCTAGATCTGGGAGTATCTGGTCCACTCAGACCAATGGAGATAGTGCAGCCCCGAGAGGGGACAACTCACACCAACTCAGCAGCGGAGTTTGAGCTCATCCTGCCAACCCTGCCCCCCCACCCCACCTCCACACCTTGGATGCTGCAACCACTATCACTGCCTCTGAAGTCTCCACGGGCCCCCATCTTCCTTCCAGCTACAAATGAGAACAGGTCTGTTGACACCCACATCATCGCTCTCATCCCTCCTCATACAGATGGGGAAACTGAGACCCTGGCAGGTACAGAGGCTGCACGAGACCACTTGGCCAGGTGGCACCAGAAGCTTCCTGACCCCGAGTCTTGAGTCTCGTGGTTCCTCCTCATTTCTCCTCTCCTCCGCACTTCCAAGCCTGGCAACTGAGGGCTCTCTCTGGGGACGCTCCCTCCAGCACAGGGACCCAAGGTGGGTTCGTGGGTGATGCCAGCTCCCAGGGAGAGAAGGGCAACCTGGGGTGGGGCTCTGCCTGCTGTGTGCCCAGCTGCTAAACACCAGTCCCCACCACTCCACCCCCCACCCCGGCTGCAGCTAGAGTAGGATTTGCTCCGGGGATTTGCCCAACACTCTTCACACGGGCCCTGCCAGGTCCACATGGGCAGGGGCCAGGCCCCTCTCAGCTCCCCTCCGTACAACAGGCTCCCTCTCAATTTTTTTTTTTTTTTAAATCTCCTGGACATCCTCTAAAAGTTTGTTTGAAGACTGGACTTTCTGGTGTAAAAGTACCTCATTGGCCCGCCCGCCCCTCACCCCCTTATTACTCAGAGGGCAGGTGATTTGTCCCAGGTCACAGAGCAAGGTGGTGAGATGAGGGAGCCTCGCCTGGGGCCCAGCTGCATCTCTGTCCCCCCAAGGCTCCCTTTCACATCATCCCCTAAGTGAGACCTGGGGGCACTGCTTCATGTAGGCCTGAGGCTGCTCAGTCTGGAGTTTGCTGGGGGGGCACCTAGGTGCTGCCCTGTGAAGGGACAGAGAAATGCCTAAGGCACAGAGCCTGCAAGGTCCCCCTCCGGGCCTCGCTGTGGGGAGAATGAGAAGGGGTCCCTCCCGGGCGAACTCTAGACACCTCGCCCCTCACTTTAGACTTCACATCTTCCCTCAATCTTATCATTCCCTCTTCCCCCCCGAGCTTGCTCTGTCCATCCCCCAAACTCTTCTGGGCTCTTTGCCACCACCCCCGCCCTGCCCACATTAGCTCTCTAGTCCCACCCTGTTTTATGGCTAGCAGGGGCCTGGGAAGAGGAGCACAGGCCAAAGGAGGGAGAAGGTAGGACAGGCAAGTGGCTCAGCAAGATGGGGCTACAATGCTCCCCCTTCCTGGGAGGGGTCCCCACGGTCACCTTCCAAGACCCACCCCTCCTGGCCAATCAGCCCTGCAGAAGCCCAATTTCAGAGCCAGGACTAAAGTCTAATCTCCAGAGCCATGTGGCAGGAAGCAGGGATAAGGGATCCCCCACTTCTGGGTGGGAAGACCCTGGCCTAGAGTGGGATGATGGCAGCTGGAGGCCCGGGGCCACAGAGCAGCAATCAATCTGAGTCCTGCTTCGAGCGCCCTTGTCCCCAAGCTAACCACAGTCTCCTGTTGTCCTGTGAGGAGCTCTCGGCTGGGCCGTCTCTGCGAATTCTTAGTCCAAGGGGTATCTCTTCTTGGGCCATCAGTTCTTGAATTCCCTCCAAAGTCAACCTTTCTTTTCCCAGGACCTCCATGGTCCCAGCATCCTGTGCCTCATCTAAACCAGACCCCTGGCCCAGTCTGCAGGGCTGGGTAGTCCCAGCTGCCCCAGCCATACATCGGCCTCAGTATCTAGGCTCCACCAGGGAACTCAGGCAGAACCTGTCCCCAGAACATCCTCTTTTCTCAGAACCTAAAGACAGCTCGACCTCACTATGTACCAGACTCTACTCTAAGACTTGGCACACTAACTTAAGCCAGCGGCGGAGGCACAGAGAGGGTATGTAACATGCCCACGAAGCAGGTAAGGGGTAAGGCAGGACTTCAGCTCAGGAAACCTGCTTTCAGAAAGACTTGTAACCACTGTGTCAGGGACCTCCCATCCCCTGATGGCCATCCTCACCTATTCCAGACTTGCAGGCCGGCCAGAGTAATGACCATGTTTCCCTGTCTTTCTTGCAGCTAGATGTGGCCCTGTGCCTAATTTCTGGCCAAGAGAGAAGATGTGTCTGGCTTCCCGGTCATGCCTTTAATTAGGAGAGGTGTGTCCACCCCCCTCCCCCCACCTGTTGGCTGCTGGCGTGGGGAGAGCCTGGGACAGCTGCCACAACCTCCTAACTGACCAGTGTCCAGTCCAGCCTTCACACAACAGCCGAGAACTCTTAGCATAATCTGAGTCAGGTCCTCATAATCCCCTGCTCAAGGCCTCGATGACTCTCCATGGCCTTTGGAAGACAGGCCTGCCTCCTTGATGGTAGGCAAGGCCTTTTCCTCTCTGGCTGACAGGAAACTACCTTCCCATCTTAGCACCTGGCATTTTTATCCTCTGCCTTCATTCCAGATCAGTCACCAGGAAAAGCTCATCCGTCCTTAACTGTCTCTTCTTCCTCTGCCTCACCAGTTTCTCGCCCCACACCTGGCAGACTCCTATGTAACCTTCAAGACCCAGTCCAAAGGGGTACCTCCTGTGCGAAGCCTTTCCTCACTATCCTGGCAGAGTGGGTGGCTCCCTCCTCTGGCCTTCAGGGGTCCACGGGCAGTCTGCATGTGGGACAATGAGAGGCCTTCTGTATTAGCATCTGTAGACACGTCCACCTCTCCCCTCTCTCTGTAAGAGTGGGAACCAAGTTTGGGCCATCTGCTGGCTGTTGGTACCCAGCACGGGTCGAGGAACCAAGCCAGCGGCCATCAAGTTCAATGAGAGAAAGGGGAAGAGAGAGAATCTATGTGTGTGCATGTCCTGAGCTGGCTGGAGGCCCAGGCCAAGGAGACAGGGAGGGCATCTAGAAATAGCCACATCCCTGGGTCCAAACCAGGCCTGGTCCCCAGATAGACTGACCCTCAGTGAGGAGGTTGGGGGGGGGAGGTGGAGACCAAGGGCTATGACTCAGGCAGCCCTACTGACCTCTGGGGTCTCTAGCCAAGGCAGATGAGCCTTGCCTGTTAGTGGACAGTCCTGGCACTTAGAGTTCAGTGACCCTCAGTGACCAGTGAGTATTTCAGGCTAGGGCTGAGGATCACCTGCTCCCTTGGCCCCACAGCTTGTAGGGCAAAGGGGAGCCTGCCAGCCTACCCACTGAGAAGGCGACAGGATTGGAGCAGGGATGCTGGAAAAGTCTGTCCTCTCCTGGTTCTTGCCCTACCTTACCCTCTTCCCCAATTGGAAGTTCCCTTCCTAAACCACCAAGTGCCAGAGCTTGAAGGACTAAAGGGCTCATCTGGCCCAACCCCCTGCCATGGAGCTGGGGTCACTGAAAGGAAGAGACTGGCCCAAGGTCACAGAGCAAGACAGGGCAAAGACTGCCTTGGGGAAAGGCAGTGTGGAATAGTGGTAGGACGAACAAGATCTAGGGCCAGGGTCCTGGGCCCAAGTCCTAGCTCTCATCTGCAAACAGGGGATGGGAATGAAAGTTCCTGAATCACTGGGTACTGTCAGAGTTAAAAGCGTTAAAGGCCACAAGTTGCAGAACCCAGTGCCAGCACTTCATAAGACAGCAATCGTTTCCCGCACCATGCTGCACAGCACGTGAAGCCTCCTACCCCCCACAATCTCGTTCCTCTAGCCTCGCAAGGCAGACGTTACTATCTCCAGTACACAGAAAAGGAAACAGGCATGGAGAGATGGATGGGTCAAGTTCACACAGCTGGTGTTAGGTCTCCCAACTGCCCTGTCAGTGGTCTTTCCACCTTCTCCTCCTCCTGGCTCCTGACAGCTCATCCAATGACTCATCAGGTGGAGAGAGTGACCGTGCATAAGCCAGTCCTTGGCTCCTGATGCCATGCCGGGCTCTTATTAACCCAGACTGAACAATCCCATCGTTCCTAGGCCATCAAACCTTGCTGACCCTAGCCCCATCCTTCTAATCTCTTGGTTTTCCCATCCCCCACTCTCTCACCATAGGCTCCAGTCCTGGTCATCCCCAAGTCCACCCAGTTCCTCCTTCCTTTTCTTATCTGGTGTCTTTGTTTACTGCAGAGCCCAAAGATGCTGTCCCCCACTGGCTGCAGCAAACCCTGATTCCAGGTCCAAAAAAAAAAAAGAAGAAGAAGAAGAAGAAGAAGCCAAAGCCAGGCTGCCTGGGTATACTTGCTTTCTGGAAAGCACCTGACCCCAGCCTCGTGAGTCCAAGATCCATTCTCTGCCAGGCCTCTTGCCAGGGCTTGCTAATCAGCTCTCCTCACCTATGGACACACAGTGGGCACCTGTCCACACACACCAGGCTCATCAGGTGGTCTGGAGCTGTCTGAATCTTTCCAGAATCTTTCCAGAATCTTGAGCAAACTGTTCCTGAATGAAGTGTGCTCTGGGGAGTGACCACTGAACCATCTGTTTGGTGCCAGGTCATGTGGCACAAGAACCCCCCCACACACACCCCCGACCTCAGAGTGGGGTGAAGTGCTGTTTTACAAGCATTATGTTTCCCTTCCTAATTATTTTAATCTAATATTATTTGTAGTTTTGCAGAGGTTAATTTTCCATCTGACAGAGGAGCAGTGGGGAAGGAGCCAGGGGCAGCCCCAAGGCTGGGATCTGGTTTGATTATTTCCAGGGAATGAAGCTGTCCCTAAAGAGAACTACGGTAGGGGCACCTGGCTGGTTCAGTCATAGAGCATGCAACTCTTAATCTTGGGTTTATGAGTTCAAGTCCCACATTGGAGGTAGAGTTTACTTAAAAAAATAAAAATAAAAACACTACTACTACTAATAATAACTTAAAAATAGAGAGACCTACAGTTGATGAGAGCTTTTCCCTTAAGGTAAGGAACACGGCAGGGCTGTCCACTATCACATTGTTATTCAACACAGTACTAGAAGTCCTAGCCTCAGCAATCAGACAACAAAAAGAAATAAAAGGCACCTGAAATCAGCAAAGAAGTCAAACTTTCACTCTTTCCAGATGATATGATACTTTATGTGGAAAACCCAAAAGACTCTACCCCAAAACTGCTAGAATTCTAACAGGAATTCAGTGAAGTGTCAGGATATAAAATCAATGCACAGAAATCAGTTGCATTTCTATACATCAACAGCAAGGCAGAAGAAAGAGAAATTAAGGAGTCAATCCCATGTACAATTGCACCCAAAACCCAAGATACCTAGGAATAAACCTAAGCAAAGAGGCAAAAAACCTTACTCAGAAAACTACAGAATATTCAAAGAAATTCAGGAAGACACAAAGAAATGGAAAAATGTTCCATGCTCATGGGTTGGAAGAAAAAAATATTGTGAAAATGTCTATGCTACCTAGAGCAATCTACATATTTAATGCAATCCCTATTAAAATACCATCAACCTTTTTCAAGGAAATGGAACAAATAATCTGAAAATTTATATGGAACCAGAAAAGACCCCAAATAACCAGAGGAATGTTGAAAAGGAAAACAAAGGTTGGCAGCATCACAATTCCAGACTTCAGGCTCTATTACAAAGCTATAATCATCAAGACAGTATGGTACTAGCACAAAAACAGACACGTAGATCAATGGAACAGAATAGAGAGCCCAGAAGTGGATCCTCAACTCTATGGCCAAGTAACCTTCGACAAAGCAGGAAAGAATTTCCAGTGGAAAAAAGATAGTCTCTTCAACAAATAGTGTTGGGAAAATTGGACAGCCACATGCAGAAGAATGAAACTGGACCACTTCCTTACACATACACAAAAATAGACTCTAAATGGATGAAATACCTAAATGTGAGACAGGAATCTACCAGAATCCTTGAGGAGAACACAGGCAGCAACCTCTTTGACCTCAGCCACAACAACTTCTTCCTAGAAACATCGCCAAAGGCAAGGGAAGCAAGGGCAAAAATGAAGAATTGGGACTTCATCAACATAAAAAGCTTTTGCACAGCAAAGGAAACAGTCAACAAAACCAAAAGACAACCAACAGAATGGGAGAAGATCTTTGCAAATGACAAATCAGATAGAGGGCTAGTATCCAAAATCTATAAAGAACTTATAAAACTCAGCACCCAAAGAACAATCCAGTCAAGAAATGGGCAGAAGACACGAACAGATATTTCTGCAAAGAAGACATCCAAATGGCCAAAAGACACATGAAAAAGTGCTCCACATCACTCAGTACCTGGGAAATACAAATTAAAACCACAATGAGATACCACCTCATACCAATCAGAATGGCTAAAATCAACCAGTCAGGAAACGACAGATGTTGGTGAGGATGTGGAGAAAGGGGAACCCTCCTACACTGTTGGTGGGAATGCAAGCTGGTGCAACCACTCTGGAAAACAGTACAGAGGTTCCTCAAAAAGTTGAAAATAGAGCTACCCTATGACCCAGCAATCATACTACTGGGTATTTACCCTAAAGATACAAATGTAATGATCCAAAGGGGCATGTGCACCCGGGGTTATAGCAGCAATGTCCACAATAGCCAAACTACGGAAAGAGCCTAGATGTCCCTCAACAGATGAATGGATAAAGATGTGGTATACATATACACTGGAATACTACGCAGCCATCAAAAAACCCCAAAATCTTGCCATATGCAACAACATGGATGGAACTAGAAGGTATTATGCTAAGCAAAATAAATCAATCAGAGAAAGACAATTATCATATGATCTCACCAATTTGAGGAATTTGAGAAACAAGACAGAGGACAATAGGGAAAGGGAGGGAAAAATGAAACAAGAAGAAAGCAGAGAGGGAGACAACCTTAAGAAACTCTTGGTCTCAGGAAACAAGCTGAGGGTTGCTGGAGGGGAGGGGCGAGGGAGAGACGGGTTGGCTGTGTGATGGACATTGGGGAAGGTATGTGCTATGGTGAGTGCTGTGAATTGTGGAAGACTGATGATTCACAGACCTGTACCCCTGAAACAAATAGTACATTATATGTTAATTTTAAAAAGAGAGAGAGAGAGAGAGCGCATGCTACAGTTCAGATTCTGGCTATACCTATGTGCCCAGAAAGGCAGTTCTCACTTGGGAGCACTTGGAGCCCTACCCCCACTGGAAATGACCCAGTCTCATGATCCTTAGAGATGGAGTGAAAAAGAGGATAGAAGACAGATACTTCAACAGGAGAAAAGTTAAGAGTCATAGGAAAGGAGGGCCAGGGGCAGAATTTTCAGAGTGCTCTGACGAGGACAAGTGGTTTTCTTTGCTCTGGAGAGACTGTGTGTCTGCTCCCCAGATCCGTGCCAGGCCCTGTACTAGGCTCTGCGGACATGGCAGACGGCCACACCAACTGGGTCCCAGCCGTCACAGGGCTTCCGGTGTTAATAGGAAAGGCAGACTTGGAGCTGAGTGGACCACATGAAAATAGGCTCAGGGTTCTAATAGGAAGGATGGGGCTTCTTAAGCTGAAGAGTGAGCAGGAGTTACTAAAGGAGTAACAGCTGAGGAGGTAGAGTACTCCAGGTGAACATGAGACCCAAACAGGCACCCGCTTGAGATACAGAAGGGCAGAGTGCCTGCAGTGTGGAGGGCGTCCAGAGGCTGGGGAGGGGAGGTAGGGGGGTGGCGTGCAGAGCCTGGGGGCTGTGGAGGATCATGCGCCTCGCCTACCCAGAGGGAGGCTGAGCAGAGAAACAATGAGTCTTCGGACTGCATTCCCAAGCTTATCCTACCTTATCTTCTCAGAGTCCTTGGGAGGCCCATGGGCAGGAATTGTGATGTGCTCTTTTTCAGATAAGAAACACCGACTCAGAGAGGCAATGACTTGCCCAAGGTCAAGAGCTGGTCTGTAAGTAAGGCCCAGGACCAGAAACCAAGTGAGTCTCACTCCAGAGCCCCTAAAGCTAGAGAGGAGAGAGATTCCCTCATTCCCTCATTCATGTATTCAATCAAAAGTCCATATACTCATTCATTCATTCATCCAATATCCCATATACTAATTCATTTGTTCATTCACTCATTCTTTCATCACTATTTATTCATTTACACCTACTATCTGCCAGCCACTATTCTTGGAACAGGATTTCAGTAATAAATTTGACTAATGAAACGGATGAAGCAAGGCGGAAGAGCTTGGCCTTTACTCTGCTAAAACGGAGGACAACCAGTTTCTGGGAAAGCAGAGGAGCCTGCTCGGACACTCTGAGCTGGCCCCTCTCCTCCCCAATTGTTCTCCTTCCAGGAAGCACGCCCCAGGGGCACCAGCTTCTCAGAAGCAAAACTGATGTTGAGTAAATCCCTATCTTTAACCATCATTTGTTCCCTCAGCCTTGGAGTAGCTAGAACTCTTGGGGAACGAGGAAGTGATTTCCTAGTGGCAGAAGGAACACTGCATTCCTGCCACAGTGGCTGCAATCCCCCTACGCAGTGAGCTCAGGGAGGGCGGGGGCTGTGGCTCTCCTCTGGGTCCCCACTGCACCCAGCACAGTGCCTGGGCACAGGGGGTGCTCAACCAAGATGGGTGAAATGGATGCATTATTTAAAGAGAGAGAAAGGGAGAGATATGGAAACCTCTCTATGGTCGCTAAAGGCACTCCGTGACTAAAGTGAGGAGACAGAGATAGACTTGGATACTTTGCTATTGATTCAATGTCTCATAGGGCCTTGGCTGGGTCATGTGTATCTCTGGGACAGCGGCCCTGGGGACACCCAGAGGGAGAAAGGACTCACCCTTCATTGAGTATTTGTGTGTGTTAGGTTACCTCTTTTAATCTTCACGCCAACCCTGAGAGTAGATGGCCTTTTTCCATTTGGGAGGAAAGGAGAGGAAGGGGAAGGGACTAGCTAGCTAAGTGGCTGGTAAGTATATGGATTATTGAATGAATGAATGAATGAATGAGTATATGGAATATTGAATGAAGAGATGAATGACTGAACGAGTGAGGGAATCTATCTCCTCTCTAGCTTTAGGGGCTCTGGAGTGAGACTCACTCGGTTTGAGACGTAGAACCAGACTTCTTTCCAAAGATGCTGCTTCTGAACCCATCATGCCTGAGGGGAGGCAGTGGAAGGTGTGGAGAAAAGGGTTGAGAACTTGATTTCCACAGCAGAGAGCCACACCACCATTACCATTCAAAGAAAAAAATTCCCAGTTGCAGGAACTGGGGGTGGAGTGGGATGGGGGCAGTCAGCATCCACAGACTTAGGGCCAAAGCGGAGGTTGGGGGGAGGGTCTCTATGTCCCTGGGTCAGTGGAGGTTCCAGCTCAGCTTCGTTGGCCTCTACCTCCCACATTTCTCCCCAGGCCAGCAGCACATCCCCTATTGGAGGCGTCCAGATGGCAGGGAGGGTCCTGGGAAGAGCTGGAGATGCTGAGTAGGCCTCCCCACCCTCCCCTCGCCCCGCCTCATGGCCCCATGGATCACCCGGTAGAGCTGGCCCCTCTCATTGGCTCTCTCATGGTTACTCAGCTCTCCTCTTCTCCATCTTCCCAGCCTGTGGTTGCCGTGGAAACACAGAACAGTGACATCACCACAGGGTGAGGGCTGGGGAGATGCTGCTCTTGGCAGGGACTGGTCCTGCTGCCTGCCAGATGTTGTGTTCACATCTGGATCTACCAAGGGCAATAAAGAGAGAGAGAGAGAGGAAGGAAAAGGGAAGGGCTCATGCTCCCTCCCCTTGCCCCTCATTCCCCAAAGGCGGTAAGTAGAACAGGGCAAGAAGGATGCAGGTAACGAGAGAGATGCGAAGCTATGCACACTTGTGAGGGACACTAACGAAAGCCCAGTGGAAAGCAGATAGGGTGTGGCTTAGGAGTCAACTTTGGTGACCCAGGTCTGGGCCTGGTGCGGGGACGGTGGTAGGGCAGCAAGGCTAGTGGGTCTGGGCTTGGTCTCCATGCTGCTCAGCCGAGGCAGGGCCCTAGCGATAGGTCACAGGACTTTCTGGCAGTGTCCCCCTTAACCCATCCCAAAGATTTCTGCAGCCCCTTCCTCGCCGCTGTTGCAGGTTCTAATCTTGTCTTGGAAGTAAGAAAAGTGAGGATTAGAGAAGCCAAGCAATCTGCAGTGGTGGGGGCGGGGGGCGCAGGTGAGGGGCAGGGCTGAGAACAGGTCTGAGACTCCTGCACGGTCCATGGGTAAGAGGAACAGTAACAGCAGCAGCAGCCAGCACGAGGTCCACCATGCTCAGCATTTTAAATGCATTATCTCATTTGATCCCCAAATACCTCTAAGGGGTAAATACTGTCATTACCTCCATTTTCAAGATGAAACTGAGACTCAAAGTGGCTTAAGTGAATCGGCCACAGCCACACAGCGAGTACCCCTGGGAATCAGAACTGACACACAGATCTACCTGCCCCAGTCCAGCTCTCCCTGGCGGCATTGTGAGGACCACACAGGAAGACAACTCTGGCCCCTGGGTCTCCAGCTACACAGTCCCTGACAGAGGAGGTTCAGTGTCTACAGGCTGTGACCTTGACTTAGAAACCATTCCCCTCTCCCCCCCAACCCTCCCCTGCACCTGCTCCCGCAATGAGGTCACCAGGGCTCCATGCCCAGCCCTAAGGCCTGTTCCTGCAGCTTTGGCAGAAATAGGCCCCTGTCTTCTGGAAAGTGGACCTGCCCCAAAGAATCAGGACCTTGGGCAAGGGAGGGCTCTTCCTCCCTGGCTTCTTCCCAGAAAGACAGAGGTAGGGGCAGATGCTTTCCACCTCCACATGGAGAAACAGAGGCCCAGGAAGGAGGGTCGGCCACACTGTACTCATGTGACCCTGGGGCTAGTGTGCTGTGGCTCCTGCAGGCTGACCCCCATCGCGACCCCCGTGAACCTCTCCTGGCTGAGGTTCTGTTGGGCACCGCACTCTTAGGCAGGGCCTCCTATTAGTTAGACATTCGCTTACCCCTCACTTCTTTGGAAGTCTCCCCTGAATTGCTAGATCAGGACAGGCCTCCCCTCAGAGCCACACTAGCCTTGTGTCAGTCCACCCAAGTGAGCGATGCAAGTGTGTCTCATTCGTGGTTGTCTCTCCAAAGCCTAGCCCAAGCCCTGGCAAAAAGTGGCCGCTTTAATAACCACCAGATTAAGAAATGGATGGGCTCCTCCGAGCTTCAGCCCGCTCATCTATAAAAGAGGAGTAATTATAAAACCTTCTTCGTGGACTTTGTTCTGAAAGTTCAACGCTAGAATGTACCTGAAGCCCTGAGCATGAAATAAATACCAATACAGGGTGATCTATTAAAAGCGATTTGTAAAGCGTCAACCACACAGGAGTCTCTTTCAAGGAGGTGAGTGACATTCTGTGAAAGTGCAAGCTGCTTGCTTGTTCAGAGGTCAGAGAAGGGCGGCAGGTCGGGAGCTGCCCAGGGGCCTGTAAGAGCTGGCTGGACGGCCAGAATTTCTGAAGGAGGAGAGGGGGGAAATGATCTGATGAAATGCTCAGAGCCCCGCGTAGAGGTCAGAGGAGCCCGAAGCGCTGGCAAGGTGGACGGGGAGGAGCACCGCAGGGCGGAAAGACGCGCCGGCGACATTCCACAGGGAGGGGCGAGCACGTGCGCAGGGCACCGCGGGGTGGGTCACGCTCTCGCCCTGAACAGGCGGAGGGCACAGGGGCAGCTCATCGGCTCATCCGCCCACGGTGCCCCTGGTGACTCTTCCCGCAACCGGCGAGTGGAAGTGGCGGGAGAGTGCGGCTACCAGGGCCACCTAGACCCGCTTGCAATCTGGGCTCCAAAGAACCTTCGCCTTATTTCCTGCGACCTTGTTAGCTCCCCGCTGAGCCTAGGACTCCTCACCTGCAAAAGGAGGACCAAGATGCCTGCGCCACGAAGAGTCGGCGAGAGCTTTCCCGGCGTGGGCATCAGCCCAAGGGCGTTTCCTTTCTCCTCTAATCTCTCATCTCTGCTCTAACCCCAAACTCGGGGATACAGTGGGGGACGAAGATGTCCGTGGCGCGCACCCCACCTCGCCGGCACTGTGCCCCCAGTTGCTTCCTTCTCAGATGGCGAAGAGCGCCTTTAGGCCAGGGAAGGGAGCAGGTCCTGCCCGCGCCGGGCAGGGACTCGGAGGCCGGAGACCCGAGCTGACGCGGGCGAGCCCGGCGCCACTGGCTGCCCCCTCCCCCTCGGCGGGTCGGGGGATGGGCAGCCAGCGCCTGGCGGGTGAGCGCCAGCCGCCGGCTTCCTATTTCGGGAGCTGGGGGTGTGGGCCACGCCTCACCACGTGATACAAGGGCTATTTAAAGAGGCAGCGCGGGCTGGGAACCGTGGGTCCCGGAGTCCTTGCACGCCTGTTCTGTCCTTGTTCGGCCTAGCCCAGCCTCACCATGGTGGACGCCTTCGTAGGCACCTGGAAGCTAGTGGACAGCAAGAATTTCGATGACTACATGAAGTCACTCGGTGAGCGCAACTCGGGGATGCTGGGCTGGAGAGGGCCTGGCCGCGTGCGCAGCCGTGCACAGCGTTCGCTCGCTAGTGCCGGCAGGGCTGCTGCATCCCTCCTGCTCAGCGCTGGGGAACAGGGGGACGCGGAGCAGGTGGCAGCCTGGTCTAAGGCACGCATGTTGGAAGGGGGCTTATCGGAAGGGGACTTTCTGGTCTGAACCGGGCTAGAGGGATTCCCAGACAGGGAGGTGTAGGGAGGTAAGATGTATCTGTTGATGTTGGGGCACGGATGCGCTTTCCAGGAAGAGGGGTATACATAGTGTCTGGAAAGAGGTGGGTTTGTGTAAAAAGAGAGCATTTATCGCATAAGGTGGGAGGCTAGCTGGAGGAGAAAAAGCAAGAATATGAGTGGTTTAGGGACTGGAAAGTGTGAATACGGAAAGGGAACGGGCAGATGGGGAGTGTACTATGGCAAAGCTTAGAGAAGAGGAAACTCCTAGGAGGAGGGAGATGGGAAGAGAGAGGAACAAGGGGGTGAATGGGATGAGGAAAAGGCGAGATAGGGGCCCTGCACAGTTAGCAACAACCCCTGCCCCTCCATGTTGAACTAGAGAAACATGGTTGCTGGAGAATGCTCTCTCCCTGGTCATGGAGTCTCTGACCTTATCCTGCAGTGATGTGATATTAGGCTTTAATCACCGTCAGTGAGCCTAGTGGTAGGCTGGGGCAAGAGGACCCATCCCGTGCTGGCTCAGCCACTTGTTGGGGGAAGGGTCTGGTGGAGAAAACCACTGGACTTCCGATGCAGCACGGTCCTGGAGCAAGGCCAAGATCTGTGAGATGCAGGGAGGGTCTTCGGTCTAGGAGGGTGTGATTCTTCAGATGGGGAAGAATAAAGATTCAGAGTGCTTAAAATCTGAAGTCCTTGGAGATACCTATACCCCATGCCTTGCCTAGTCTGACAGATGGGGAGACTGAGACCCAGAAAGAGTAGAAACTGGTCAGATCAGTCCCACATCAGATATGAAAACCTGGATTTCTAGATGTGCAACCCACAACAGTTTCCACTACGGACCCTGGGGGTGGGAGTGGTAGGAACTGCTTACCTAATGATTGACCTCCGCCCTTCTTCCCCTCCTAGTAGGGACTTAGATGGAGAAGGTGAATACCCTTTCTCTTAAATCCCCAGCTATGAGATTATCCTAGTCTCCTGGGTTGGGACAAGGAAACCAGAATATTGTTCACAGCTGAGCTACATTCCATGCCTTCCTACTAGGGAAGGGGGACTGATTCTGGCAGTTACCCAAATCAGGGGTTGGGGGGTGGGGGGACCAACCTCTCCCTTCTGTTCCTAACCCGTTCCTGAAATAGGGATCACAAGTGTTGGTTCTTGGGGCCCGAGTTCTCATGCCCCGCCATAGTTTGCTGGGTACTATGCCCACTGACTCCAGGAAAGTAGCCCCTCTTGCAGCAGTGGGCCCTGGGCAGCTGTTGGGAAGTTGAGATGCCCAGAGTTAGCCCCTCCTTCCAAGCCTCCCATAGCAGACATTCCAGCTGAAGAAGACCTGTGTCCCTGAAGTGAGCTGCAACATCCTTACCACACTTGTTCCCTTATTTTGCCCCAAATAAGGAGCAAATTTGGGCTACAGGGCTGAGAATCCATCCAGCCTGCTTTTCTCCATACACAGATGGAAAGGATGAGAGAGGTCCATGGGGGAGGAAAGAGCATCCTCAGCTCTCTCTGTAAATAGCGTCCACTTCCTTTCTATGTAGAACCCAGCTCTTTCTGAGCCTCCAAAATCGGCCCCATTTTGGTCTCAGTTTCTCTTGGCTCAGTCCCTTACTCATTCCACAGTGGTTCCCTTTCTCAAACACACCACACCTCTGGGTAGGTCCGAAGCAAACAGAGTTCCTTGCATGGTGACAAGGCCCTGCTCTCTTCTGGGGACTGGGGTCAGCCTGTCTCACTCTGATAGCAGGGGCTAACCAGAGATTTTGGAGCCTAGATTCATATCCAGATCTGGCATTCACCTCTCGGGGAAGCTGTAACCTAAGGGGGTTAAGGCTTTGCTGGAGTTCTTTGTTTCACACTCTTGCAGGACACTCAGGGAAGTTGTGCTGTGGTCAGTGGGGGACTCCCCCTAGGGCCTAGACCAGAAGCCAGGATACCTGGATTCAAGTCCTTAACTGCACTAGCACTCGGGCCTCTCCTAAACCTGTACACTGAGACACTCTCCCTTCTGCCAACGTCCTCCCTAGGTCATGGAGAAGAGGGCTTGAAAATCCCTTCTGCCATATACAGGGGACAAGTGCACTGGTGTGTTTCAGGGCAAAAACTTCCAAAGGTGGAAAAGGCCTGTCGTCCCTCAGGCTTTTGGAAGGCAAGGTCCACATTTTTCTTCTTGCCTCAGCCCGTGGCTGGAAAGCTGCTCAGGTCCCCTTGAAGGGAGCCCTGTGCTCCAGCCTTGGGAGACTGTAGCTGAGCAGTTCCGTGAGCTCTTCACAACAGTTCTGCATTTGAATTCCAGACCTGTGAGCCTGGGCTTGAACTCTCGGTCTTTGCATCTGTGAGTGGACATAATAGCATCGTGCCTTCAGGGAGAACGAGGGGCTGAATGAGATAAAACACTTTCGTTTGTTACCACTCAGAAAATAGCTCGTCCTAATCTCAGATCTGCTGTGACTTGCTGTGGCATGCCTGCGTCCCTTAGGCTTCTCAGCTGCCCCATGAAATCAAGGGTCTCTTCGCTGCACAGAGCTAACAAGAAAACTGAATTTAAAAAACAGAGTCTCTGAAAGTTCTCGTACTTTTCCTTCTACCCTACATCCAGGCCTGAGAGTTGTTCCCTGAGGTCGTTGTACCCTGCCTTTCCCCTCGACTCATGCTCATAATCTTCCCCCTGCCCTCAGGTGTGGGTTTTGCTACCAGGCAGGTGGCCAGCATGACCAAGCCTACCACAATCATCGAAATGAATGGGGACACTATCATCGTAAAAACACACAGCACCTTCAAGAACACAGAGATCAGCTTCAAGCTAGGGGTGGAGTTCGATGAGACAACAGCAGATGACAGGAAGGTCAAGGTGAGTCATAAGAGTCTGGGGATTGAGAGACCTTGAGACCTGGCACCCTGTTACTGTACCTTGAGGGGCAGGTGATTTGGGGGGATTGAAATGAAAAAGGGGCATAAAGCCTGTGCAGTGCAGGCATGTCCCAGGTGCTAGGAGCATGCTAGCCCTGTCCTTGGGCTTCCTCCCTCCCTCCCTGAGGAGTATCTGGTGCCTATGGGAGTTGGCGGCACAGAGCCTGGATGTTCTTCTGACCTCAGTGTCCACTCCAGCTCCAGCTGGATGATGTTGTGCATGGCATCCAAGAGCTCTGGGTTTCTTTCCAGTCTGCAGACAGGAGAGTTATGTGGCCATGGCTGTGATTTCAAGTACTTTAGGAACAATGCCCAGGAGAATTCAGAGCTCTTCTCTGAGTGAACAGGTCATTCTGGCCTCCAGCAAAGGAGGCAGCGAGGGACAAGAGGTGGAGACCTGCTCAAGATGTTTCCTTTTCTCCAACCTCCACCTCCCAGGCTTGGCCAGTGAGCCTGAGGAACTATTTCTAGTTCTGCCAGCCCGCAGCCAGGAAAAGCTATGTTCTGGATAGGGCATCCTCTAAGGTGTGTTTGTACGTCTTCCCAAGCTGTAGCCCCTCTCCTCCCAAGTAGAGAGGGGACATGTACCAGCAGTCTCAGGGCTTGTCACCCTGTGATGGCTGTCTTTGCTGCTTGCCTCAGGCCTCCCAGCCCCTGGGCCAGGCATGGCAGAGACAGAACAAAGGGATTTTGACCTCTAAAGAGGGTCCCTATAGCAGTATCCTCCAGCAGAACCTATCACTTTGCCCCTCAGCTGTTTCTGCTTCCTGACAACTGCCCCAGAAAAGACAGGATAGGGTCTGTTCTCCTTGTGGAGAACCTGGCAGCAGAGCTGAGGTGGTGCCCAAAGATGTCATTCTACTTTGGAGACAGGTGGCTGTCATATCACATGCATCTGCTTCCTTGACTAGCCCACCTTTTTGAGGGACAAGAACCCTAATAAACCATAATGCTCTGGGATGCCTAAGCTTAACATAATCTAAGTAGGCAAAAAGCTTGGGGGATGGGCATGAGAAGTGAAGTAGGAGCAAGAATGCACACTCACTCCCCATGCTGCTCCAAACATAAACACAGCCTTCTCAGACTCTCGTACTCAACCCTGCTCAGCCAGGGTCCCCTAGCCTGACCCAGAGCCCCCAAATTCCTAAAGAAAAGAGATCTGGGAGAGCTGCCAAATGAGAACCAGCTGATGTAGGTTGGCAGAGCCCAGAAGACTAAGTGGGCATCTGACCAGGGCTTTGGAACACTCCAAGGGCACCCAGTCCCTGGACCTGGCAGTTGCTGTCTACTTGTCAGCTGAAGGGGCCACGTGATGTAGAGCAAGAAGAGATAGGAATACAAAGTGGGAAGCTTATTTTCCAATACCTTCCACCCCAAGGTCTGTTAGACATTGTGTGTGATCACCACTAGGCTGGAGAGTCTCAGGACTCCTCACCAGTCTTCCCCAGGGATGTAGGAGACACGCCCCTGTCTCCTAGGGGCTCTAGGGCTGTGGGTGTCGTGTGAAGATGGGATAAGTGTCCATTCTAAAGACCAGCAGCACTTCTCAGAGCCAGGCTGTTTGGCTCACCATATTGCCTGCCTCTGCCTACTTACCAACACCTGAAGGGCCCAGCCAGGCAGTCGTGGAGCAGAGGCTGGAGGTGAACAAGACAGCCTTTGGGGCCATGCCGGAAGCAGGCCACCTGAGCTTTGGTCCTGGCACCATCATCATTTTGGGGCACAGGGCGGAGTCCTCTGTGGCCCCAGTGACCAGACACCATCTTGTCCTGCACTCCTGGCTCAGATCACAGCTCAGGCCTCTACCTCTCTCCACAGTCCACCGTGACGCTGGATGGAGGCAAACTTGTCCACGTGCAGAAGTGGGACGGGCAAGAGACAACACTTGTGCGGGAGCTAGTTGATGGGAAACTTATCTTGGTAAGATGGATAACTTTGGAGCCTCCCGGAGTTGTTTACCATTACTGCCCCTTTAGTCAAGCCTGTTGGGAAGGCCAGGGTCTCCCCCATGGGATCAATGGGGGTAGAGGCAGGGCTGGGGTGGGATTAGGTGGGAATATTCTGTGTGGTAGCTTTGGCCTCACACAGGCCTAGTTTCACATCTCAGCTTATGGGCTACATGACTTCAGACAAGTCATCTTCTCCAGCTCCCATTGTAAAATGGGCATTAACACCACCAACCTTGCGGGCTGCTGGGATGCTGGAGACCCTGACCCTGATGCAGAACATAGAGCATCCTAGAGGTGAGGCAGAGGGCTCAGATGCTCCACAGCCTTAGTCTCCTCCTGTGTTGCCACCTTGCCCCACCCCGGGAAAGGCAGAAGAGCCAAATTAGATCCTAGGCTCCTAATACCCTCTTCTTCTGGGACTGTGCTGCCACATAGAAAGCCTCTGGGCAGGGAGAGACTGGTGATGGCAGGGCAATGACAGTGCAGTCCCTTTTACCTCATTCCAGCCCCACTGCCTCCCAGTGTCTTGCATGCCTGGCCTGCAAGTACCTGACAGCCTAGGAGGGGACAATCAGGCTGGCCCATCAGTCTGTTTAAGGACAAATTTGGGGACTTTGTTAGAAGAATGTTGCCATGACTGAACACCCCCAGATCCAGGGCAGAGGCAGCAGCCCCGTGGTCTCTGCTTCCTAACTGTAGGACCTCAGGTTTTCACCCCAGCAGCGTCTTCCCTGCAGACCTTGGGTCAGCTATCACTGCTCCCTACATTCTTGCATCACGGTGAGCAGGGGTCCCTGCAGAGTTAAGAAGAGGTGTCTGCCTTTGGTGGGCATGTGCTGTGCGGGACCAAACACTCACTGGGTAACCGGACTATGGTGAAACCACGGGCCTGGCTCCGCGATGCGAGGCTGGATGGACGATGGTGGCTCAAGCCTCTGGCTTGTCAGGGAAGGAATGGAGAACTGGTGGCCTAGGACAGTCCTTCTCCAAGAGAGTCTGGACATTCTTACTCACCTGTTTGTCTACGATGTGCCAGGCACCATCTGAGGCACTAGAGGAATGGTGCAAGAGAGAGCGACGGCCTGGGACAGGGACCAGTCACTTCCCCTCTCACAGGTCATTTCCCCAAAATTCTAGCAGAGGAATTAAGTGCCTAAATAAATGAAAAGCTTGGTGTATTAGGAAAAAATACAAAAAAGAACCTGGCACATAGTAGGTGGCGAATCCCAGGGAGACTCTTGGGATGAAGGCAGAGGCTCTCCTCATCAGAATGGAGACTGCCCCAGTACCTTCAGTGCCCTCACCCCTGCCCTAATCTGGCTCTGTCTTTCCTTCCAGACACTCACCCATGGAAATGCAGTTTGCACTCGTACTTACGAGAAAGAGGCATGACCTGCCCACTCCTTCACTGTCTGCTCCTCTGCCAGTCGGCTAGCCCTGGACTCAGCACCAGATTGCCTCATTTTTTCCTCGGCATTTTGTATAAATCCACCTTGGTTGGGTTGGGGAAATACGTCTGGGGTCAGGTGGCACCAGCCTGGGTCCACTTCTGGCTCCCATTGTGTATGTTTGTTTTTTTAACTGCATCCAGAGGGTGCTCTAAGGTCAATAAAGCAGAGTCAAGGTCACCAGACTGCCTTTTTGCCTTTGGTGACATGATTCTGGGAGTCTCAGTTTCCCTGTGTGTTGGAGAACAGGCAGGAACAACTGCCTGAAGGTCACGAAGAAGCAGCACTGGATGAGACCGAAATGGACCGTCTCAGAGGCAGTAGTAGTTGGTCACCTGACCCACTCCATCATAAAACAGCTGTTCCCACACCTGGGCTCTCCACTGTCCCTCCCCAAGGTCACATGAGTGAGTCCAGTCCGGAATAATGAACCAGTGGCAGGGCTTCCCTAGGCTTGGCTACTAAACTGTCAGATCAGGCGCATTCTGCACTGCGGGCCCCTGGGTTTGGAAAGTTACTTTTTGTGCGATGCTGTGGTCTGTTTTTCCAGAATGCAGGGTCAGGACACGGGATGCATGCAGGCTTGTGCCTGGTGGTGGGAGCCAATGCCCACTGGCCAAGATGACAGCTAAGCTCCCGCCTGCGCCCTGGACCATTCATGGTTACAAATCTTAACCAGTTCTCTAATCAGCTCTGGGAGAAGAGGTCATCTAATCATTACAGAAGAGAGGGCTTATAAGTGATCTCCTAAGAAGGCTGTGACCTGTCAGTGTCTCTGGCTCTATATCTCAGCTGGGCCTCTCTCCAAGGTCTGAAGTAACATATTAAATGTTTTTCTGTCAACTAATGCAGACTTGGTGACTTGTAAGTCTAAATTACCAGGAAGAGGGATTATAGTAATAAGAACATTCAGCAGGTTTAAAACCAAAAACACTTCCATTTAGTGCCAGGAATTTAAGCAGAGACCTGAAGTGGAACCAAGTGACTCACACAGTAGTAAATACAAAGTAAAGCAATGAACTTGGCTTTAGCTGTCTGGTTCAGTGGTCTGGCAGAATGTCACACATAAGCTCAGTCACTGCAAACAACGGTTTTCTGGCTGTCACTTGTAGCATGGGAGAATCACGTTAGGGGGAATGGAAAAAGTGAGCACCACTTCTTACCATGTTCTCCCTCATCCTGCTGGTCTCCCTTGGCCCGTGTTAGATGCCGCAGGGATCACTCACCAGTCAGCCCAGGGCAGACCCAACAAGGAGGGGCCCATCCCTGTTCCAACTACAGCCAGACTTGCCTCCACAGCAGTACCTGTGGCTGCAGCCTGGACTCCTGTGCAGGAATCTGGCTCTGGCAGTGGCAGCTGGAGAGGGTAACAGGACCTCCTGCCGAATAAAGGAAGTTGAAGTGAATGAATGGATGAGTTGCAGGGGTCACTTGCAAAGGGACCAGGAATGATAAGTTAACAAGTCATTCAGGCAGATGCTTTGACATCTAACTCCCAAACCTGCCTGCTGCACGAGGGGAAGCCATCTCCCCCGTGGGTGAGGAGTCAGTGGGGTGGGAGGTCGTACTAACACTACTGAGTCTTTCTGGGGGCCAGGGCTTAAGACACCGAGGCTCCTGGTACCTCCTCCTCTCAACCACCCCCTCTACTCTTTCCACTCTCACTCTTTGTGCTTTTTCTTGTGCTTCTTCTTCTTCTTCTTCTTCTTTGCTCCCTTGCTATCTTTTGATGTGTGCCTTGCCCTCTTGCCTGTGTCACTCTCAGAGTCTGAGCTGTCCGAGTCAGACGACTTCCTGTCTCTATGTTTTTTCTTCTTCTTTTCCTGAAAAGAAAATTTAAAAGCAATGTTGCATGTATACATTTGCTTTAGAGTATCATGGCATATAATCAATAGGGGATCATTTAATAAATTATAAAGGAGGAACACCTGGGTGGCTCATCAGTTAAGTGACGGCCTTCAGCTAAGGTCATGATCCCAAGGTCCTTGGTTTGAGTCCGGCATTAGGCTCCTTCTTTAACATGGAGCCTGCTTCTCCCTCTGCCTGCTCTGCCTGCCCTTCCCCCTGCTTGTGTTCACTCTCTCTGACAAATAAAATATAAAAAAATAAAAATTTAAAAATTACAAAGCACTAATTAAAAAGAATAAAGTCTTCCAAGTATTAATAAGACAAAATGCCCCAAATGGGTGAAAGGACCACGTCATAATATAGTATGTATTCCAGATTCTGGGGTGCTTACCATATTATATAGTGTGTGCATATAATAAATATACACATACACATACATTTACATGTACCTGTATATATTTAAAATGCACAGAGAACAACAGAAAAGACACTGGCAACAAGTTACCTCAGGAATGAATGAATGGGGGAAAGAACATAGTCTTTTACTTTCTATTTCATGTAATTCTGTCCAGTTAGGTTTAAAAAAAAAAAAAAAAAGGCATCCTTTTATTTAAAAAAAGCACAGGATACTGAGGAGGAATTTAGTCCTTAGAGGTCACCCAGTCTGCCTGGAGACAGTGCCTCACATGCCCAGGGGCCCATACTGGGTGGGAGCTCCAGGGCCCTGGACTCCTGCTCTGGTTTCCAGCAGAGGCCGCTGCCATCAATGAGTACGGCTCCAGCTGCTGCCCTTGGTGTGCATCATCTCCAACACAACAACCTTGGAAGATTATAAGGATGAAGAGAAAAGCCCAGAAAGAACTTTCTCTTCTCCGACTATAAGCACCACAGGGTGCTGCCGAAGTAGCAACACCAACTCACACAAAAGATGGGCAGCAGATTCCCAGGCTTCTGTGCGCAGGGCTTCAAGCAGTTTTTAAGCAACATGTAACCTTTTCCTTGAATTTCAAATGTTCCTACTGCCTCAGGAAGGTTTCTAAGAAGCAGAGACTGAGGGAGAACGAAGAGAGGGTACTGAAGAGGCGCAGCTCCTGCTCCCCCTACAGGCTCCCAAACTGGCAGATGGCCGTGTGCCTCAGGAGCCCGCCGTGAGAAAGGAGGGACGAACACCGAAGCAGGCGGTAGACCCAGCCTCAAGTTCTGGCTCTGCCACTTCCGATCCTTCCTCTGTAACTCAGGACGAGTCACTTTATCTCCTAAGGCGTACTTTCCTCAAGTGTGAAATGGAGAGGAGAACAGCACCCAGGCTGCCTGACTGTGGTGAAGGGGTAATGAGGGAGTATCTACAGCTCCAGCTGAGAGCCGCCTGCCCCAGATCACACAGGGAGGGGTTTGCACACAGACTGGATGACTGGAAATCTCTTGAGCTTCCCTCAGAAGCACATGACCAGCCCCTCCCTCTACAGAGCAGAGGCAGGCCTCACGGTACAGTGGTCAGCGCCAACGATTTTGGAATAAGACAGAATAAAGTTCAAATTCCAGCTGCCACTTAATGGCTGTGTAACTTGGAACAGACACTTAGCTTTTTTGAACCTCAGTTTTCCTTTCAGTAAACTGCAAATAATAAATACTTAGTTCAAAGGATGCTGTGAGGATTAAACAAGATAAATACCAATTACCAGGCACTAAGTGCCTGATACACAGCAGGCAGTATGCCGCAGCTGTAAGTATTATTCTGTCATTTCAGAGAACTCCCAGAATGTTCTGACAGTCTAGCCACATATCCACAGCAAATGAATCAAAGTGTTGAGAGGAGATTACCCTAACCAGAATTCTTTCCTGATGTCTCCAGTGGAGTAGAGAGAGGGGACCAAAGTTTCCCAGACCCCCATTACCAAGCAGTAGGAACCACAGCTAGGGGCAGTTGAGAACTGGCAAATCACTAGTTTGGCTTATGGGACTGCACCTTCCGGATGACAAGATCGTGGAAGCCCATCACGGGATACAGGGCCTGGGGAGCCTCACCAGATCCTGCCCCGGAGGTAGGACAGGGTCCTGGGAAAGTGAAGCACACGTGGAGTGTGGCACCCCCCGCCTCCAAGCCTGGCCTGCCCTGGATAAATAAATGAGGAAGGACAGTAGGAGTACTTTTTTTTACGTCCAAAGAGCATTTTTCAAGCTTTCTGCATCCTTTATCTTATAATAAGAATCTGGTAAGGCCAAAAATTCAGGAATTATTATTCCCATTCTACATATAAGAAAACTATAACTCAGAGAAGTAAAGTGAAGTGACCACTCAGGTGATAAGGTCATTGTGCTTTCTAACTCAGAGTCTGGCATTATTTCATTTTCCTCCCTCTCAAAAATGCAGGCTGTAAGAAGTCACAGGCTGGGGCGCCTGGGTGGCTCAGTGGGTTAAAGCCTCTGCTTTCGGCTCACGTCATGATGGAGCCCCGCATCAGGGTCTCTGCTCAGCAGGGAGCCTGCTTCTTCCCCTCTCTCTGCCTGCCTCTCTGCCTACTTGTGATCAAAAAAAAAAAAAAATATATATATATATATATATATATGTTTAAAAAAAAAGAAGAAGAAGAATACACAGGCTGTAAGGTGGACTCCCGCTAGAATACGGAAAGTGCTGAGGGGTATTAGTCTTCTAGACCTCAATCTCTGAACAAAGAAAATGTCCAGCAGGTGGCGTCAATCACTGCAGCGGCTAGACGGGAGAAGATGGAGTACCAGAAGTGACACTGGCTTCTGGTCCCTTGACTTCATCCAAGGGGGAAGTGGAACAGAAGATAAAGGGTAAAAAAATGACCCTGGGCATAAGCCACTGGCAGACAGGCCAGGAGGGGACATGGGAAAGAAGCCACTGCTCAGAACTGTTCTCCAGGAAAAGCCAATGTCTGGTGACAGCAGCTGGCCCATCCATTTTCTCTCATTCTGCAACAGGTCAGCAGCACTCCAGCACGATAAAAACAAACAAAAACTGAGAAAGGGAAATAACACAAACATTTATAAAGTACCTAATTTTCCAGATGCTAAGCTGGGCACTTTGCACATAACCTCCTCTAACCTTCACAACACATCCATTCAGTGGACATAATTATTCCTATATTTTCAGGAAAAAAAATGGTAAGTTCAGAGAGGCTGACAGACAAGGTGACTTGCCCACATGGCAGAACCGGGATCTGACTTGGGCTGGGTCCCAAAGTGGATGTTCTCTTCGCCCCATCTGCATTATGGGCAGCACTATCTTAGCACCTCCCAACCAAAAGGCTCTGATTTTGGCCCAAAATCAACCAAGCAAGCATTTATTCTTTATCTGTTCTTAAGAATTACTCCTAATATGTACATTGGGGAGGGTATGTGCTATGGTGAGTGCTGTGAAGTGTGTAAACGTGATGATTCACAGACCTGTACCCCTGGGGCAAATAATACATTGTATGTTAATAAAATAATTTAAAAAAAAAAAGAATTACTCTTGAGAAATGATTGATTCTCAAACTGAGAAGTTCACTGGGGTAAACTTTTGGGAAGTAAGATAGAGTGCAATTCCTGGATAGAATTTACCTGTAATTCAGCAGTTAGTTTACCATAACTTGGAAAAGATAAGACCAGAAGAAAAAGGCTTATCAATCAACTCACAAATATGTATTTAATTTTACTACCTACAAAGCACTTTGGAGAGCACGAGTTGCATACTGTGTTGCTTAGGAGATAAGGAGAACATGCCAATTTTTAATAGAATTCAGAGTACCTACTAACCCACTGAGTAGTGGAGCCTGGCCCCTTTCCTCCAAGCCTGAGCCAACCTCATCAAACCAGGGAAAGAGTAACTCCTTGTAACTATATAGTACATTCATTCAACAAATACTTATTGAGTACCTTTTAAGAGCCAGGAATATCTGTTAAACTAATCTCTCTTAAAATAGTTGAGTAAGGTCAGAAATCAGGGATAATAAGCCTTCAAGAAACACATTATCTAATCAAAGATAAAAACTAATTAAGATACTAGGGAGTTCATGACAGTAACATAAGAAAAGTATAAAAACCATGTCATTGAAACACAAGGGAAAAAGCCATCATGTCTGAGGAATCTGAGGTTGGTTTCATGGAAGATACGCAGGCGTCATGCTTCTGAAGCATGAATATGGTCTTGGCTGGTGGAATGGTGGTGGTAGTGTTGATGGAAGAAGGAAGTTGGGGCCTTCCAGCTAGATGGAAGTCAGAAAGAGGCAAATGCTTGAAATATCTTTCAACGAGCGACAAGCCACCAGGAGCGACAAACCACATCCTGTGTAGCTATTTACTATGCACCAGATCCATCCCTTCTCTTGTATGCAAAACCCTGGATCTGAGGATCATCCCCTCTCTCCTGTATCATCTCCCCCTCCTTCACCAATTCATCCCCCCCAATAAACAAATATGCCGTAATAGTTTCCATTGAAAAAACCTCGTGAACAACCTTAACCACACTGTCACCCCATCGCTACTGAAACGGTTCTTGTCCAAGTTACCAATGACCTCCACAGGGCCAAATCCCTGGTTCTCATTTACTTGATTAATCAGTCATACCTTGACAGTCCATCTGCCTTAGAACACACTCCTCCCTAACTTCCACCACATTTTCTTACTTCTCTGCTAACTTCCCGGGCTGTTCCGTTTCAGTCTCCTTTGCTCATCTGTCCCCACCTCCAGTTGGAGTCCTAACTCTAAAAGTTGGGACACGCTGGGACTCAAGTCCTCAAAGCCCTGCCCTCTCTCTGTATTTACTCTCCAGGTGACCTCAGATATTTACTTAAATACAATCTGTATGTACTGACTCCTAAATTTCTATCTCTTACGTGGGCCTCTCCTCTGAACTCCAAACTACACATCCAGCTGCCTTCCCTTGGTAGGTGCACGTGGATATGACAGGCCCTCTACCCCCCCACCACCTCCTCTTCCCTCCAGTCTTCATAGGGAGAACCTCAAACTAAAGCCCAAATGCTCCCCACGCCCCCACCTACTTCTGCATCCCTTCTCCTCTCAACACAAATCTTCAGTTATTCAGTCCAAAAACTCTGTGGGGTTATCCTCAATTGTTCTCTTTCCTACCTTACTACCAGTTACTCAGTCCAAAAACTTTGTGGGGTTATCCTCAACTATTCTCTTTCCTACCTTACATCCAATCCCTCAACAAATTCTGTCAGCTTTGCTGACTCCTCACTACCTCCAGCACCACCATCTCTTACCGGAATTATTAATATTGTCTACCAACTAGCCTGCTGCCTTCTGACTGCCCAGTTTCCACACAGAAGCCAGACTAATTCTCCTAAAAGGGAAGCCAGATCACATTGTCCCCCTGGTCAGACTTCTAACGACATCCATTTCCCTCTAACAGGACAGGTGCAATCCTCATATTCTCCTAGAAGGCCCTCCATGATCCAGTTTCCCCTAACTTCCTCTCCTCTCCCTCACTTCACTCCGCCTACTCCGACCTCCTTACTGTTACTGAAAGATACCAAGCTCATTCGGAACATCTGGCTACTACCCTTGGTGAAACCTCGCTTTCCACTTCTCAGAGGAGCTTGCTTCTTGTCTTTCTTCAAACATCCACCCAATGATGGCACTCTGAGAAAGGACTGCCCTCACCACTCTATCTACGATGGTGAGTAGCCTCTCCCTACTAACCCCATTCCAGCACTCCCTATCTTTCATCATCAAATTAATTTTTCTCCATAGCACTTACCACTACTTGGCATATTAGTCTTATTTTGTATTTGTTTACCAGTTCATTGGGACCCGTTAGAGTGTAAGTGCCATGAAGGTAGGGACTCTACCTGTTTGTTCACTACTATACCTGCAGTGACTAGAACAGAGTTTGGCACATAGACACTTTTAACAAAGGAGGTTAAAGAACAGTTGTGTGTGGGAAGGAACTGGTCAGAGACGGTGCTGGGATTGTGAAGAATCTTCAAGGAACTCGGACTTTATTCCATAGAATGCGAATCACGTAAGGCTTTTGAACAGACCACCCTGGACAACCTTGCGTTCTATCAGAATGGGTCCAGGATTGGCAACCTCTCTATCTCAAATAGGCCTGAAGAAGTTCTCTGGAAAAGGGGGAAAATCCAGTACTGCAGCCAAGGGATGACAATCCTTG
The DNA here is from genome assembly GCF_022355385.1 of Mustela nigripes. Taxonomy (NCBI): domain Eukaryota; kingdom Metazoa; phylum Chordata; class Mammalia; order Carnivora; family Mustelidae; genus Mustela; species Mustela nigripes. The sequence continues at coordinate 23,228,604 of NC_081570.1, read as the reverse complement.
ATCTGTTCTTTTATAGATAGTAGAGCAGAGAGTAAATACAGTAGCAACATCGGAAGAAGAAAATTATATTCTGGATCAAGTGCGGCTAAATTTCAATATAATTGTAGGCAGCCTGATACTCAGTGCACATGCTTTCTTATACAGCACCGATTCAGAAAAATCCATGATGGCATATGATAAGTGAAAGAAAGAAGCCTGCAAAGTATAGGCCAAAGATTCATGGAAAGATCATCCAGGGCTTCACTACAAAAACCTCTATTTCTGTTTTGCCACCCACTTCATAGCCCATTTCCATTTTCAATACATAGTTTCCTCTTGTTCTAATTATGCCCCAAAAAATGACTTACAATTTTCAGACACTTGGACAAAAATTGTCATGGTACTGAATGGGTATATAGGACCAAACCAATGCATACTCGGTATGTGGACAACATGTGCATTCACTATGTGTATATTTGATTTAAAAAGGTGGGAGCCTCAGGGCTACAAGGATCCCATGCTCCTACCCCTGTTCCCTTCATTATTACCTTCCAGCAGCAACAGGACTCAGCCTCTGTTACTCTCCCAACTGAGGGCAGGTCTCACTGAGTGAAGGAACTAAGGAGCTACAGATAGCAGAGCTTGTGGACGCTGCCTATTCAAAGGTAGCTGGTAATGCAGTGCTAGGCATTATGTGGAACATGTGACATCCTTTCTTTATCTGGGGCCATTTCCTGGTTTCCCAACATGCCTAGTACCTTCTCCTTTACCTTAGATATTCTCACCAGACTGCAAAAAAAAAAAGTGGGACAGTGATGCAGTCTAGTAAAGAAGCAGAAGTGAGAACTCAATAGCCCATTTCTGACTTTCTGGTTCCAGTTCTGAGTGGCCCAACCACACTTGATTTCCTGTTGCTGGATTTCTATGTGATCCAATAAAACCCTTGGAGTGGGTGTCTGTCCTCTGCCCCCAGAAACACCCTGGGTGCTCATCTTTCTACTTATGCTTTTAGTTGCTTGAGTGTAGGTGTTGTATACAACCTTTAATTCATGGGACTTGCCCATCACATAGGCTTCCACACACTGGGCACGCTTGCTACCCATTAATTTATTCGGCAACATGGACTGCTGAAGGCATTTCCCCTCAGATGAACCTACTCAGTTCCACATGTGGTTCCCAGAGCCAACCAGTGCTAGAACAGGTGTCTGAATCTCACAAGCCCAAAACATCCATTTCCAGTAGGAGTTTCCTCTGGTAAGGAAAGTCAATCTCCTATTGAAGTCAAAGATTTAAAGGGTAGGGGTCCCTGTCTGGCTCAGTCAGAGGAGCATGCACCTCTTGATCTCAGAGTCATGAGTTTGAGTCCAACATTGGTCTTAGAGATTACTTAAGGAAGTTTTAAAAATTATCAAAAAAAAAAAAAAAGATTTAGAGGGTAAAAGGAAACAGATAGGAGGCCTAGAATCTTGATTTATTGTTGTGAACAGAAACAGAACCATAGGGGAAAAAGAAATAGATTAACAGATAATATCAAACGGTCGCTAAGAGTAGCTGGCGACAGAGTAAAACTGACCTTGTGAGTCCTGATAAGTCAAGCACCTACCAGTGCACAACAGACATGCTCAAGTACTCAATACACATCTGTTGAGTAAATAACTGAGGCACTGTGAGATAATGGCTGAAGTGCAGTAGAGAAAAAAGGAACACAGGGCTAGCAATCTGAAGGTCTGGGTTCTTATTTTGAATCTATCTCTGGTAGTTGTGTAGCTTCGGGTGAGACATTCCTTTCCATTTTCCTAATAAGTAAAATGGAACAGTAACACCTAGTCTGGCTACTTCATTGGGGTGTATAAAGATAAAACAAAATAAAAAACATGAAGATATTTTACAAACCATCAGCACTAAACAAATACAAGGCATCAAAGATCATGAAGGGATTAACACTAAGGTGAAAAGACAATGATGCTAGATGAAACCCTGGTAGAAACGGGGGGGTAGAGGGGATCAAGGAGGAACTTTTAAACATTTCAACTCCCTAGATCACTTTTTAATCAAAGACAACTCATGAGTTAGAAGTTCAAATACACAAAGACACTTTAGAAAATAATAATAATAAATAATAAAGTATGACGATTATTACTGCCATGGTTCATCAGACCATTCCTCTACTAAGTGAAGAGTGATGGGGGGTAAGATAACAGGTTGACTAAGCAGTTCATATAAGAGCCTCATACCTAGCAGATCCTTAATAACTGTTTTGGTGAAATGAAATACATATTTCAAAGCAGCTTTAGAAACAAAGCAATAACTCATTGTACCATATGTATTAAGCAGTGCAAACCAACTTAACCAAAGACCAACAGAAGTGAAATATTCCGCTTTAGGAATCTGACATATATTGTTTACTCACTAAAAGGCTGAAAGAGAAAGAACAATCCTTGAAACAGATATATAAATAGAATAGCTGTTAAATACCCAGCTCTATTAAAAAGTCAAATCACCTGTTTGCAGACATGATCTTAAATGCAGAAAATCCTAAAGATTTCATAAAACAATTGTTAGAACTACTAAGTGAATTCAGCAAAGTTGTAGGATACAAAATCAACACCCCAAAATCAGTTGCATTTCTATACATTAACTATATATATCCACATTTGTATATACACATATTTGCATATATGTGTATATACAAATACATTTGTATGTATACATATATTTGTGTGTGTGTTTGTGTATTTCTTTCTATACATTAACAATGCGCAATCCAAATAGGAAATAAAGAGAACAATTCACTGACAATAGCATTAAAAAAGAATAAACTTCACCAAGGAGGCAAAAAGACTTGTACACAGAACACTGCAAAATGCTGCTGAAAGAAATTAAGGATAACACAAATAAATAGAAAAATATCCACATTCGTGGACTGGGAGACTTAATATGGTTAATATCCCAATACCACACAAAGCAATCTACAGATCTGATGCAACCCTATCAAAATCCCAATATTTTTTGTAAAAATCAAAAAATCCATCCTAAACTTTATCTGGAATCTCAAGGGACCACAAACAGTTAAAATAATCTTGAAAAAGAAGAACAAAGTTAGGGGACTGACCTTTCCCAATTCCAAAACTTCCTACAAAGTTAGAGTAATCAAAATAGTGCGGCAGAGCATACAGAGAGATGAGCAGACCAATGGAACAGAGTAGTCAGCCAGAACTAAAACCTTACATATATGGTTAAGTGATTTTTAACAATGATGCGAAAACCAGTCAGTATGGAAAGGACAGTTCTTTTGAAAAACTGGTGCTGGGAAAACTGGAAAGATCCACATGCCCCCCCCTCCAAAAAAGTTGGAGTCACACCATATACGAAAAAAAACCCTTAAAATGGGTCAAAGACCTAAATACAGAAGTTAAAACTATAAAACTCTTAGAAGAAAACAGAGGGGGGAAGCTTCATGACAGGATTTAACAATGGTTTCTTGAGTATGACACCAAAATTATGGGAAACAAAAGGAAAAAGTTGGTAAGTTGGACTTCAACAAGATTAAAATTTTTGTGCATCAAAACACATGATTACAGGGATGCCTGGGTGGCTCAGTGTGTTAAAGCCTCTGCCTTCGGCTCAGGTCGTGATCCCAGGCCCTGGGATGGAGCCCCACACTGGGTCCTCTGCTCAGCAGGGAGCCTACTTCCCTTCCTCTCTCTCTCTCTGCCTGCCTCTCTGCCTACCTGTGATCTCTGTCAAATAAATAAAATCTTAAAAACACACACCCACATGATTACAAGAATGTACTTCACACCACCGTAAAAAGCCATACACTTAAAAGTGGCTAATATGGTAAGCTTTAGGTGTGTTTTTTAAAAATGTAAATCCAGGGGCAGGTGAGTGGCTCAGAGGGTTAAGTGTCTGCCTTTGGCTCAGGTCATGATCTTAGGGTTCCTGGGATCGAGTCCCACACTGGGGGGGGGGGGGTCCCTGCTCAGCAGGGGGCCTGCCTCTCCCTCTGCCTCTCTCTCTCACGAATAAATAAATAAAATCTAAAAATAAAATTAAAAATAAAAATGTAAATCTGGAATAAAAACAGGACACTATCAACAGATTAAGACAATTCAACAGATTGACAAGTCACAGAATGGAAGAAAATATTTGCAGGAAGTCACACATCTAATTAAGGATTGGTATCTAGAATATATAATGAACTACTTGAATCTAGTGTCTACTTACCCAGTCTCTGACCACAAAGCCCGTTTTTAAGCATCAGCCACTCATAGCTGACAGGTGCCGGGCTGTGCTGTATCCCACCGCGGTGCTCAGAGTTTCACATGCATCACCTCATCCTAACAACCTTACGAAGTAGATGCTTATCACTCCCATTTTACAAACAGGGAAACAGATTCAGAGAAGCTAGTAATTACACTAAGATCCCCAGTGAGGAGGTGGCTGAGATCAGAACACAGGCAATGTGTCTCACAGCCCGGGTTCTGAAGTGCCACTCTCCACTGCCGCCCCCAATCCCTCCACATTCACCTGATGTGATACTAGATCGCACTGCAAATGAGCACTACAAGACCGTGTGGCAAACATGGAAAGATGCTCATGACAAGGTAAAAAGGGAGGAAACAAAACGGTATATACATCTTTACCGTATCTAGGTAAAATGTGCATCTGAAAACAGTTGGTGGAAAAAACGTGCCCCAGCAGTATAGACCCTGGTAAAGTAGTGAGGTTATGGGTTGCCTCTCTTTTGCTGTACATTTCAATAATGAGGTTATAAATAGTGGAAACGTCTCTTTTCCCTCTTTAAATCAGTCTTCAGACCTCTATGAAAAAGGCTCTAGGAACACCAGCATGAAAAATAAAGGTATGTCTAAGTCCTGTGTTCAAAAATAAGAAATCTTGCCAGCAGTAAGGGTCTGAGGTTGTTGCCTCTGTGAGGGAGCTGAGCTAAGTCTGGCAATGCTGAAGGTTTGCCTCTAGAAGGCAGTGCCTGAAGTAGGTAGGGTTTATAAATTTCTATTTCTTTGGAAATATAGGAGAATAGTACCAAACTAAAATAGTATCCCCACTGCTCAAAATCAGTGTTTTCCAAGTGCCATTCCTATAATATTGCCACAATTTTTAAAATTTTTTTAAAAGATTTTATTTATTTTATTAGACAGAGATCACAAGTAGGCAGACAGGCAGGCAGAGAGAGAGAGAGTGGAGGAAGCAGGCTCCTGCTGAGCAGAGAGCCTGATGCAGGGCTCGATCCCAGGACCCTGAGATCATGACCTAAACCGAAGGCAGAGGCTTTAACCCACTAAGCCACCCAGGCACCCCACGGCCACAGTTTTTACTCGATGTGTTTACAAACTGCTTATTTTTTACTTTAAAAATTTTTTTTAAGATTTATGAATTTGTTTTGAGGGGGAGAGAGAGAAAGAGACCACACATGGGAGTGGGGGCGGAGAGGGAGAGAGAGAATCTCGGTCTCTACTGAGTGAGGAGCCCAACTCGTGGCTCAATCCCACAACCCTGAGACAATGACCTGAGCTGAAATCAAGAGTTGGATGCTTAACTGACCAAGCCACTCAGGTACCCCTTAAATTTTTATGTTTTTTTTTAATTTGACAGAGAGAGAGATCACAAGTAGGCAGAGAGGCTGGCAGAGAGAGAGGAAGGGAAGCAGTCTCCCTGCTAAGCAGAGAGCCCGATGTGGGGCTCAATCCCAGGACCCTGGGATCATGACCTGAGCTGAAAGCAGAGGCTTTAACCCACTGAGCCACCCAGGCTCCCCACCCTTTAAAGTTGTTCTTAAAATCTGATTTATTTCCACTTTAAGAAAAAACAAAAATGTTTTACTAAAAGGGAAACTTTGTAACAACAACTATAAATAGAAAGCCTGAATCCCATGCTTTAAGTGGAAGGTAACTATAAAAATAAATATATTAAAAAAAAAACAATGCTTTGGCTAAATATAATTTACTGCCTACTAAAAGCAGTAGCTGGTAGGTTTAGACAGTTTGTTTTCACAGGAGGCAGTTTGGATTTTATTTTAAGTTCTGTGGAAAATCACTGAAGGGTTTTATATAGGAAGACACATGGTGTGACTGGATATCTTAATAATGCTCTCTTGGAAATTTTTTTTTTTTTTAAAGATTTTATTTATTTATTTGACAGACAGAGATTACAGGCAGGTAGAGGCAGGCAGAGAGAGAGGAGGAAGCAGGCTCCCTGCTGAGCAGAGAGCCCGATGCGGGGCTCGATCCCAGGACGCTGAGATCATGACCCAAGCCGAAGGCAGCGGCTTAACCCACTGAGCCACCCAGGCGCCCTGGAAATTTTTTTAAAAATGAGAAAGACATAGAACTGAACAACTGAACAACACCATCACCTACTTTTACCTAAATGACAATTAACAAACACTACTCCCTAATGGAATCTTGTGCACTACTGGTAGGAATGATGCAGTCACTATGAAACACAGTGCAGTGGTTCCTCAAAAAAAGAAAAAAAAAATTAAGTCAGAACAAAATTACCACATAATCCTGAAACTCCAATTCCCGGTATATACCCAAAGGAACTGAAAGCAGGTCTTGAAGAAATATTTGACCCAACTATGTTCATAGCAACATTATTCACAATAGCCAAAAGGTGGGAGCAACACAACGGCCAACAACAAATGAAAGGATAAGCAAACTGTAGTGTGTACACATAATGAAATACTATTTAGTCTTAAAAGGGAAGGAAAATGACCCATGCTATATATCCTCAGGATAGTTTACTAAGTCAAATAAGCCAGTCATAAAAAAAACCAATACTGGGATGCCTGGTAGCTCAGCTGGTTAAGTGTCTGCCTTCAGCTTGGGTCATGATCCCAGGGTCCAGATCCTTGCTCAGTGGGGAACCTGCTTCTCTCTCTGCCTGCTGCTCCCCCTGTTGTGCTCTACCTCTCTGACAAATAAGTAAAATCTTAAAAACAAAACAAAACAAAAAAAAAACAAAAAAAGAAGATAAATACTGTGTTATTCCACTTATAGGAGATACCTAGGTATCTCTGTCTACCTAAATCATAGACAGAAAGTCATGTGGAATTGTCTAAAATTTCTGGACATAAGAGACTCCATTTTTAAGCTCTATTTTCCTTTCCAAATTGATGGGCTCTTGAACGGGGACAGAAGCAGCAATTGCTATATAAGCAGCTGCTCGTAACACTCTAACAGACCGACTGGTATTTGATCACATGAGGACAGGGAAGGTAATTATGACATGCCAGTGACAGTTCCACTTGATAGCACTGGTAAAATAATCAAGAAGACAGGCATGAGAAGTGGCTCAGCTGGTCAGCACCAAACTAGCAGGGTCTGTTCTTCTCTTCTTCAGCTACACCGTGTAATTACGTCTTTCCTTCTCTCTCAGAAAAACCCTTGGCTTTCCGTAAATGAGTGACACAAATCTGTGATCTACTAATTGCAATTCTGAGATCCCAAATAAAGGCCTGTGTTCTTTTGCATGTTCACCTCTTCTTCTCACTTGATGGTAGAATGGTGGTTCCCAGGTGCCAGGGAGAAAGAATGAGGAGTCAGTGTTTAATGGGCACAGTTTCAGTTTTGCAAAACGAAGAGTTCTGGAGGTAGACGATGGTTATGACCATACAACAATGTGAATTTACTTAATGCCAAAGAACTGCACATGTAAAAAAGTTATGGGTGCCTGGGTGGTGCAGTCAGTTGAGTGCCAACTCTCGGTTTCCGTTCAGGTCGTGATCTCAGAGCCGTGAGATTAAGCCCCATGTGGGTGTCTGGGCTGCAATTCTCTCTCTTAGCCCCTTCCACTCACTCTCTAAGATAAATAAATAAATCTTTTTAAAAAAATGGTTAAGATGGTGGATGCCTGGGTGGCTCAGTCGGTTAAGTATTGACTCGATTTTAGCTCAGGTCACCACCGCAGGGTGGTGAGATCAAGCCCCTGCATAGAGCTCCTAGCTCAGCAGGGAGTCTGCTTGAGACTTTTCTTCCTCTGCCCCTCCCACACATGCACACATGTGCACATGCTCTCTCTCTAAAATAAAATAAATAAATCTTTAAAAATAAGAGTGGGTGGGTACCTGGGTGGCTCAGTGGGTTAAGCCTCTGCCTTTGGCTCAGGTCATGATTTCAGGGTCCTGGAATCAAGCCTCCCCTCGGGCTCTCTGCTCAGCAGGGAGCCTGCTTCCTCCTCTCTCTCTCTGCCTGCCTCTCTGCTTACTTGTGATCTCTCTCTCTCTCTCTCTCTCTCTGTGAGAGAAAGAAAGAAAGAGAGAGAGAGAGAGGGAGAGAGATAAAGAAAGAAAGGGTAAGGGGGGGCACCTGGCTGGCTCTGTTGGAAGAGCACATGACTCTTGATCCTGGGGCCATGAGTTTGAGCCCCATGTTGGTTGTAGAGATTACTTAAATGAATAAAACTTAGAAAAAATTTAAGTGGTTAAGATGGTAAAATTTATGTTATGGATATTTTACCACAATTTAAAGAAAACAACAGTTACACCAAATGCAAAGCCTATAGATTTTGGCTTGAGCAACTCAGGGAATGGTGATCTATTCACTGAGATAGGGCAAAATGTGGAAGGAGCAGCTTTGGATCGAAAAATTAAAGAGCTGTAGGGTGTGTTAAGCCTGATGCAAACTTTACAATAAGATGAAGATGTCAAGTAGGCAGACAGAGTTCTAAATCTGAAGTGCCAAAGAAAGTCAGGGATGGAATTACAGATTTGGATAAAAATAATGATACAAATACTTAATCTGGGTATTATTACCATGTAAGTAGCATTCAAAACCATAGGACAGGATGAGATTACCCAGAGAGGAGGTGGTCAGAGAACAGAAGAGAGTAACAAGACAGCCTTGGAGCACCCCAACATTCAGAGTTAAAGTAGAGAGCAAAAAAGTCATAATAATGAAGAGAATCAAGCAGTGAGATAAAGATGCTTTAAAAAAAAAAAAAATCAGATGCCTAGACCCAACTCCTGGGAACTTGGAACTAAGAGGTGAAAGGCAAATAAAATGTCCCTCGGCTAGTTCAATAGTCTGTGAGTGAGAGACAGGAGAGAGTGCAGCACACGGTAGAAGGAATGGGAAGGAGGAGAAAAGAATACTTAGTGCCATTAACAGGACTCAATGACTGAACAGATACGGGATGGAAAGGAGAGGAAAACAAATGACATGCTGGTTTCCTTCCGGCAGGTTATTACTGCCATTAAAATAAGTAATACAAGATAGAAGGACAGAAACAAGTAATAACAAGATAGAAGGATGGTGTCGTTTTTATAGTGGGTGTGTGGGTGTGTGTGGTGTGTGTGTGTGTGTGTGTGTGTGTGTGTAGGGAGGAGGGCTGAAGAAGACAGAATGGTAGTCATGACAGCCAACATTAATTAAGCACTTAACTTGTCAGTGTTTTCTATGTATCTTGGGGAGCTGGGCATGCCCTCACAAGGAACAATGTCATCAAAGACTACAACAATCCTCCTTTGAAAATTAAGGAAGGCCCAAAGTTACATAGGTGGTCTATAACACAGAGGGCCTAAAACCTGGGTCTGAGGGACTCTAAGCCAAAGTCTGAGGTACCTGTGGGATACTAGTTAGGGATGTGGGAGCCATCAAGGCAGTTAAAGTCTTATGAGGGATGTGATCACCAGGGAGAGAATATACAGATCAAGAAACTATTATTCAGGGCGCCTGGGTGGCTCGGTGGGTTAAGCCACTGCCTTCGGCTCAGGTCATGATCTCGGGGTCCTGGGATCGGGTCCCGCATCGGGCTCTCTGCTCAGCAGGAGCCTGCTTCCTCCTCTCTCTCTCTCTGCCTGCCTCTCTGCCTACTCGTGGTCTCTCTCTGTCAAATAAATAAATAAAATCTTAAAAAAAAAAGAAACTATTATTCATACACTTAGCTAGTTCTTAAAATGGTATAAAGGGCCTTTTCCTCTACTATAAAATGAAGTAATGCTTAATTTGTAGGGAATGCCCATTGAGGACAAGGACCTGATCATAGTTTTTTTATTCCTAGGGTTGCACTACCTGGAACAAAAAGACCACTCAACAAAAAATTGCTGAAGCTTTTAAAAAAACAAAATGAAACAAAAACCCAATAGCTGGACACAATTAGAAAGATAATACACAATATGAGAACAACTATTTCCTGACCAAACTACAGCACAGTTTTTTTCCGTTCCCTCTCTGGCTTTTTGGCATGCAACAAATGCCCTGTCTTTTTCAGCACCATAATAATGTCTGTTTTATGAACTGTTCTGCTGTAATCAGTATACAGGAGACAGAACTCTGTGAGACAGGCACTCTTATCCACCACTGGGCACAGAGAAGTACTTTCTGGAAAGACAATTTGATAAAATGTATCAAGAGCCTTAAAGCCCTAAATCAGTAATCTTACTTAGGCATTTATCCAAAGAAAACAGTAAGAGATATGGCCAAAGACTTCGGGTGGAAGTAATAAAAATATCCAACAATAGAAAAATTATTAAATAAACCATCATACAGTCATAGGGTAGAATATTGTATGTTGTTCTTAAATCAAGTTTTTGAACACTTAAAGATATTGGAAAATTATTTTGATACATATAATGAAAAAAGTATAATATAAACTAGACCTAGTACAACCATAATTTTGTGTTTAAATGTAGATGTAGCTAGCTATCATCATTACCAAGTAAAAAGATTGGAATGTACCAAACATACTGTAAGTCTCTTTGGTTGGAAAGATTACAGGAGATCCTAATATTCTTTATGTTTTTCAAGACTTCTAAAATTTCTGCAAAAAGTACATTTTTATTTTAAAACCCTAAAAAATATGATAAATAAAAGCAAGACAGCACTCACCTTCTTTCTTTTTCTAGAAGAATTCCTTGTGGGGTCAGGCTTCTCAAAGTCTGCTGACTTTGCCTCTTCCTTCTCCTCTTCCTCATCAGGTATCAGAGAATATTTGGTCCCTCCTGGTTGCATAAAACAATCTTTTGCGAAGTGGCCTGCAGAAGAGAGGTAGAAAACGTAGGGAGGGGAGAAGCAGCCTCTCCTCTTGGCAGGTGGAGCTTCCCTAGAGGCTCCTGAAAGGGGCTGGTTGGTTGAAGAAGTATTACTGAGTTCATTCAGAGCAGCTGCTGGATTCCGAGCAGATTTTCTGTCATCTCAAGATGGCATTGCCCACTCAACCAGAGCCAGACCAGCAGCTGGTCCTAGAGCTGTGGGAGACACTGGCACTGCTTTGGAAATGGCAGAGGAAGCAGACTTGTGCTGCCTTTCATTAGCAATGGGGCTTAGTAATTTTTAAAGATCTGCTTGGAACTTATTCCCGACATTGAAAGGCTGCTCCAGAGAGCAGAATGCTTAGCAAAGGGAGCCGAGTGGCAGGTCAAGCCCTACAGGAAGAGAGCTCTTAGGCAGCTGGCAGGAAGGTGGCATTCACATCCAAACTAACACATTGAGAGACAGGCAGTCACCTGGGGCACTCAACACTCAGACTGTCAGATTTGGCAAGGGCCTTAGAGATCATCAAATCCAGCTCTACGTGTGCAGATATAAAGACCCGGAGTAGAGAAGTAGCTCAAGGTCACAAAAAGAGCAGCAGAGCTCAAACTTACTCCAGGTCTCATGCCTCCCTGTTCAATGCTGTTCCTGCTGCACCAAAACCAACCACCTAGGGCCTGACCTTTGCTAAGACAAATTCCATCTCTCATTATTCTTCTCTGCCTCAAGTAACACCTGGTTGGACATAGCTGAAGGTAAGAGGACCCACCCTCCCTGAACCTTCAGTGCTATCAAGCGGCCGTTTAACAGCTACTACAGAGCTGATTTTATCCAAGCCTGTGTAGACCCTATTTCAGGGGCAAAGATAATCCCAAGAGATCATCAAAAAGCTATGCGTAAACTGCTTTGTGACTCTGGATCCAGAAGCTAGATGGTGCCTGGAAGGGGAATACAGCATAGTTTTTCAAATATCTGGGATGATTACACAATTCCCCTGAGGAGGTATTCTTTCCATTTTTCTTTTTTCCTTCCTCCCTCTACATTAATGGTAAGTAGGGGCTTAACTCCCACACCAATCAGGGCACAAATCCGCTACCAACTGGTGTAGAAAAATCAAGAAAGCCAGGTAAATATAAGGCAAGGGAGAAGGGGTGACAAATTGAGGTCACTCTGAAAATGAGACGCTGGCAATCCCTCTCAGGATAGGTCTGACGAGGGAAGTCAGACTGAGAGCGCTCTCAATCACCTGAGCAGGACCAGAAGAAACCTGAGCGAGCAGCTAGCCTGTGTTCTTTAGTACTAAAAGGAGACTGTATTCAGAAGTCTTAAGTTAAAGAAACAAGGAAGAACAAGAAAAGGTCTGACTTGGATCCTTGGGCAATATATTTCCAAATCACTTCATTTTTGCTGCAGAATAGTAATGGTCCTTGGAGATAAAAATTTACAGTGCTAACCATAATCCAACACTCTCCCCGCTTCGGTTGCAGTACATGGGGATCTTGCCCACACAGGGCGTCAACCACAGGTGGGGGTGAGGTGGACAGCAGAGTATCCAGCAGGGCCAGCATTCAGAAGAGGACACAGAAAGGGCATGAACTCTGGTAAGAGTCTAGGAGGATTAACAGCACAAGCAGGTGAGGCCATCACTGACTAAAAAGCAGGGTGAGCCACACCCAAAACAGGCGACCTCCCCCACCTAGTGAAGGTCCATCACAAGGAGGAAGGACTGGCCCGGCAGAGGCTTCACCTTACCTTTACAGCCACACTTCTTGCAGGTGGTGTTCAGGACAGCCTCGAGGGTGATCTTCTGCCCAGTGTAATCCTGGAAGGACCGCCGCCGCCTCTCTTCTTGCCTGTTAACGAAAAGGATACTGACTGTTGGCCTTCTTAAGAGATGGGGCCAGAGATACTAGAAGGTAATGCTGGAGGCTGAGTTTTTGTTCTGTCCTTGGCAGGCAGAAGGGAGAAGAAGGAAAAGCGTCCTGCATGGGGAGACAAGCGGGGAAAGCAACAACATGAAACAGATATTTTTTTTAATTCCGGACAGGCTCTGAATTAATAATTATGAATGAGATGCCTTCAGCTCACCAATGCACAGAGGATGAAGATATAATTACCTCGCTAAGCCCCCAGTAACCCTGACACAGTCAACCCCGGGTTTAAAAGACCTTTACTGTGGTACTTGAGGCCTTCCATGATCTGCCTCTAACCTGCTTCTCCAGCCCCAACTTTACTTGCATGAGATTTGCTAGCCAAAGAGGACTAGTTGACCGTCTCCAGATGGTTCAATGCCCTTGCTCATAATTCCCTCTCTCCGAAATGCTGCTTCCCCTCTTCCCTCCCACCTCACCACTCCCAAACATTTCAAAGCTCAGCTTAGTCACCACCTCTCCTTCTATCAAGTTGTTTCCTGAGGACCTCAGCCAGAATTCATCTCTTTGTTCACATTCCTCTATCATTTCTTAAAAATTCTACATTTACTACTAAAGTATAATATAGGCACAAAGTGTTTATAAGCATACAGCTTGATTGGTTTTCACAATTGGAACATACCCAGGAAACCCTCACTCCAATAAGGAAACAGAACATTGCCAGCACCTCCAAGGCTCCTCCAAAGTTAATCACTATGCTTGTTTCTAAGAGCATAGATCAATTGTATCAGTTTTTGAAAATTGTGTAAGTGGAATCATACATACAGTATGGACCCTTCTGTGTCTGGCTTCTTTCACTCATTTGTGAGATCTATCCATATTGCTGTATGCAGCTGTAGATTACTGATTCTCATTGCCATAAAGTATTCTGCTGTTGATGGGTACCTGAGTAGCTTCTGCTATGAACAATACTTCTTCTATGAACTTTCTAGCCCATCTTTCGGTGACAGATATAGATACCCATTTCTGTTGGGAAATGCCTCATTCCCGGTAGGAGTGGAACACTATACTGGGTTGTAGGGCATCAGAGGTAGCAAGCACTGCCAGCCAGTTTTCTATAATGTTTACCAATTACACTCCTGCCAGCAGCAGAGCCTATACACCCCAGATGTCTCTCTTTGACCTTTACCATAACACATGGTACCCGCAGAGAGTAGGTACTCAGAAATGTTTGACAGAAGAATGTCACTCTGGATCACTCTTTTTTTCAAACTCAAACTGTAGTCTATCTACACTGCAGTCCTAGCATATATTGCCTAAATAAAGTCCTAGCCCTTTATTGCCTGATACATTAATGTTTCTTCTCTAGATTGTGAGCCCTTTCTGCAGTATCTTACTTATGTTTGTTTCCTCACACCTTAGCCCAAAGCTTGGCAAGCAACAGCATCAATAAATGTTTGCTGAGGGACGCCTAGGGGGCTCAGTCGTTAAGCGTCTGCCTTTGGCTAAGATCATGATCCCAGAGTCCTGGGACCGGACCCACATGGGCTCCCTGCTCAGCAAGGAGCCCGGTTCTCCCTTTGCCTGCTACTCTCCCTGTTTGTGCGTGCGCTCTCTCTTTCTTTCTGCCAAACAAATTAATAAAAACATTTTAAAAAATAAAATAAAATAAAGTAAAACTTAAAAATATTTGTTGAAATCTCTATGTTCCTGGGGCACCTGACTGAGTATCCAACTCTTGGTTTCAGCTCAAATCTCAATCCTGGGGGCGCCTGGGTGGCTCAGTGGGTTAAGCCACTGCCTTCGGCTCAGGTCATGATTTCAGGGTCCTGGGATTGAGCCTCGCGTTGGGCTCTCTGCTCGGCGGGGAGCCTGCTTCCCCCTCTTTCTCTGCCTGCCTCTCTGCCTACTTGTGATCTTTCTCTCTGTCAAATAAATAAATAAAATCTTTAAAAAAAAAAAATCTCAATCCTGGGGTCATGAGATCAAGCCCCGCATCGGGCTCTGCACTCAGCAGGGATTCTGCTTGATATTCTCTCTGCCTCTGCCCCTCCCTCCACTCATGCTCTCTCTCTCTCTCAAAAAAATAAATCTTAAAAAAAAAATTCTGTGCTCTTGCCTCCAAATATTTTTCATTACCCTGAACCTCTTTAACTTTGAACTTTGACTTCACCTAAGCTTTTCCAACTATTCACCAAGACTATAGAGTCCAGCAAAACCAGAAATATTTTGCCAAAAAAGCTGCATTACCCAGAGAAACACAGGATGACAGCATCAGAACAGGACAAAACTACCCACCTGATGCATTTTAGCTAATACACTGGCTCTGGAGAGGAAACAGAAAGACCAGGATACGCCATATTCCGTCCTGGTCCTTCTTCAGTTCAGCTTACACACCACATGTTCGCTAAAATGTTCCCTACCACCAGAGGCAGGGTTAATTACTCTTTTGTGTTCCCACAACATCTGGTCGTTTTGTTAGATTTGCTTATATTTTGGCTCAACCTTTGTACCATGAAAGATACCATCAAAGATAAAGACTATGTTTGGGGCGCCTAGGTGGCTCAGTGGGTTAAGCCTCTGCCTTCGGCTCAGGTCATGATCCCAGGTTCCTGGGATCAAGCCCCACATTGGGCTCTCTGCTTGGCAGGGAGCCTGCTTCCCCCAACTCTCTCTTCCTGCCTCTCTGCCTACTTGTGATCTCTGTCTGTTAAATAAATAAATTAAATCTTAAAAAAAAAAAAAAAAAAAAAAGACGATGTTTGGGGTGCCTGGGTGGCCCAGTTGGCTAAGCATCTGACTCTTGATTTTGGCTCAGGTCACGATCCTGGGGTCGTGGGATCAAGCCTCATGCTGGGCTCTAAGCTCAGCACTGAGTCTGCCTGAGATTCTCGTTGTTCCTCTCCCTCTGCCCCTCCCTGTGTTCAGGCTCTCTCTCTCAAATAAGTAAATATATCTTTAAAAAAATAAAGTCTATGTCTTATTTTTTTCTGTATCTGGGCAGTACACATTCCATCTAGCATACCAATGTCCAACAGAATGCCATGATGGACAAGTTCTATAAATTTATGTCTGTACTATTGACTAATATTTTGATCTGTGGCTACTGAGCATTTAAAATGTGGTTAGTGTAACTGAAGAATTGGATTAAATTTTATTTAATTTTCATTTACATTTAAATAACCATATGTAACCATATGTAACTTAGTGGCTATCCATTGGGCAGTGTAAACAAGCACGATTTAAGTTTTGGAAAATGTCTGCTCAAGTGGGGCATCTGGGTGGCTCAGAGGGTTAAAACCTCTGCCTTTGGCTCAGGTCATGATCTCAGGGTCCCAGGATGGAGCCCCACATCAGGCTCTCTGCTCAGCAGGGAGCCTGCTTCCCCCCATACCTCTCTGCCTACTAGTGATCTCTGTCAAATAAATAAATAAATAATCTTAAAAAAAAAAAAAAAGAAAAGAAAAAGAAAATGTCTGCTCCAATTCCCAGGTTTTGCCCTAGCATAATCTTATTCAAAGGACAGGGGTCAACACTCTGGTATGGTCATGGGAGAGGGTCATTTCAAAGAATAAAGCTTGAGTTAGAAAAACCAAGGTGGGGGTGGGGGAGTGAGGGTACAGAGGGAAACGGGAGTTACTTATCAACAGGCATAAAGTTCCAGTTAAATAAGAAGTAAATTTTAGAGCTCTGCTATAAACATTGTACCTAGTCAACAATACTATACTGTACACTTAAAAATTTGTTAAGAGGGTAGATCTCATGTTAGGTGTTCTCACCACAATAAAATAATTTTTAAATAAAAGGGTAGAGAAAGGACGCCTGGGTGGCTCAATGCATTAAGTGTCTGCCTTTGGCTTGTGTTATGGTCTCAGTCTTGGGATCGAGTCTCATATTGGGCTCCCTGCTCAGCAGGAAGTCTGCTTCTCCCTCCCCTTTGTGCATTCACTCTCTCCCTCCCTAAAATAAATAAGTAACATCCTTTTAAATAAATAAATTAATTAAAAACCAGGGCAGGATCTTGGGGACATAAGTTGAGCAAGTCACAAACTCCATGGCATTCAGATATCCTTATCTGTGGAGCTGAGTTTCAAGTGGCTATGAGTCACAGCTTAAACAAACCCTTATTATAATCAATTCCAATATTATGGGGTTTCTAACATATGACAAGCCAAATCATAACTCCTATCCAATACTCAACTCAACAAATGAATCACTTGCCTTCCTCCCTTTTCTGTGCTCACTGCCATGCTGGTTTAGGCCTGGCTACTTTGCAGCTACATAGTAGCAAGTTTCCTCCTCCAGTCCCTCTAAGCAAGGCACACAACTGAATTAACCTTTCTTTTGTTCAACTATTAAGTGGCAAGCACCAGTGCCAATGATGAGTGTGTCAAAAAGGCAGAATACAGTCTTTCTCAAGGAGCTTACAGTCTAGAAGCAGAAGGAGACATATAATAATTATATGTGGTGATAATTATAATGGTGAACCACACTCTTCTAAAAGACTATGCTATGCTGGCTAAACCTACCTGGAAACTGCCTTTCCCCCTTTCCATTTACAGATTGCCTTTAACACTCTCACACTCGGGGGATGAAATGTAAGATAGTTAGATACTGATGGAAAATGAAAGTTAGATACTGATGGAAATGTAGGAGGCTGGAGACAGCACTAAGCCACTGACCAAAACAGGGTGAGATCAGAGAATGGGGTACAAGGAGAGATTATAATGATCAGCAGCCTCTCCCCCTAAAAGGCTTAAAAAAATTTTTTTAATATATATTTTTTAATTTATTTTAGAAAGAGGCAGAGATAGCAAGAGAGAGCACAAGCAGGGAGAAGAGGGAAAAGCAGACTCCCTGCTGAGCAGGGAGCCCAGTGTGGGGCTTAATCCCAGGACCTTGAGATTATGACCTGAGCAGAAAGCAAATGCTCCAGGGCTTTAAAAAAATTAATGCTATTTGGGGCACCTGGGTGGCTCAGTGGGTTAAGCCTCTGCCTTTGGCTCAGGTCATGATCTCAGGGTCCTGGGATTGAACTCTCTGCTGAGCAGAGAGCCTGCTTCCCCTCTCTCTCTGCCTGCCTCTCTGCCTACTTGTGATTTCTGTCTCTCAAATAAATAAGTAAAATCTTAAAACAAAACAAAACAAAAAAACTAATGCTCTTTGACTGATAGTTAAAGTCAAAGCTCTCCACAATCTGACCCCAACATACCTTTCAAGCCTTACATTTTAGTACTTGACTGTATCCTCTTCTTTTCTTAAACAAGACTCCTAAATGTGCCTTGTGCTTTCCTGCCCCATGCCTTTCCTTAAATCATTTCTTCTTTCAGGAATACCATTCCTTCCCCTGCTGCCTGACAAAATTTTATCCGTTCTTCTAGAACTAGCTCAAATTCCACCTCTCTTCCAGCCATCGGGGCCTGAAATCAATTCATCATCTTCAAGCTAATTCCTAAAACCCTTTCTTTAACCTACTCTTTTGGCATTTATTACATTTGCCTTTTATTAAAGTGACCTGCATAATTATCTCATTGCCCTAGGCAGTAAGGCCCTTAGGCAGAAAACCTGGTATGGCTATTGTACCTAATATAGAATATGAACCTAAAAAATACTTGTTGAATAAATGAGTAAATGAAAGCACTAACTAATAATCACTACACATCAGGCACTCTGGGAGATAAGAAAGAGCTATGTCCCCTGTTCTCCTAGGCCTTATATATTCTTTTAAAAGAAAAGTTATGATAATCACAGAAGAACAGAGATCTTTTAAAAATAGTAACTAAAGTAGCTATCATATACTGAGTTTCTACTATAGACTAGACATTAATCTGGCTCTTTACAAATAAGCCTGTATTTAAATCATTCCATCATTTCTGAGACACAGGCATCATCCCCTCTATCTGATAGTAAGAAGTTGAGGGTCGGAGAATAGGAGTCTGCTCAAGGTCATATATTAGTTTGCAGCAGAACTAGGACTCTTTCTGATTTATGTCTAATTCTAAAAACTCTCAACATCATTCCACTATATCATGTTTCTTTCCTGGTTGCAGCTCTAGAAATATTTTAAAACAAATGCTTCTTTTTGGCCACTCGGTTATTACTAGAAATAGCCTATACATAGAAACCTGTACAGCACAAAACCAGAGAGCCCCTTCCCTTCTCTACCCTTGTTCTGAGACAGAGAGGTAGCCCTTTCATCTTACTTGTTTCACATTTTACCCCTGCAAGAGTGACTTTGGGAAATTCCATTCCTTTTTAATGAGTCTGTATATAGGACAGAATTCTTTGGAACAGAAGCAATTTATTATAATGTAATCAGATGCCAGACTTAAATAAAATTACTGAGCTCTGAGTTACAAAACATTTTCTACTATGAAAGGTGTTTTGTCAATAATCAGACTTACAAACATGTCAATATTTAGAGATGAAACTACAGAAATATGGAAAAACTCAAAAGTCATATGCAACAGCTAGAAGCATCATGTGGTAAAAAGGGCCCTAGCTTCTGTGTCCTAGTTCAGGTCCTTGACCTACTATAATTTGTCATTAACCACAAGGAAATTACTTATCACCAAGCATTAAGATAGAAACTAGGAATATAAGAACGTCTGGCTGGCACATCAGTGGAGCATGTAACTTTTGATCTTGGAATTGTGGGCTTAAGCCCTACAACTGGGTGTGCAGATTGCTTAAAAATAAAATCTTTTTTTTTTTTTTTAAGATTTATTTACTTATTTTAGAAAGAGAAAGCAAGAAAGAGAAAGAGTGCACACTTGGGGAGAGGCAGAGGCAAAGGGAAACAAGCAGACAACTCCCTGAGTAGGAAGCCCAACAAAAGGCTCAATCTGAAGACCCTGAGATCATGACCTGACCTAAAATCAGAGTCAGATGCTTGATCAACTGAGCCATCCAAGTGCCCAAAAATGAAAAGGGGGGGGGGAGGGACGCCTGGGTGGCTCAGTCAGTTAAATGTCTGCCTTTGGCTGAGGTCATGATCCCAGGGTCCTGGGATCCAGCCCTGCATCGGGATCCCTGCTCAGTGGGGAGTCTGCTTCTCCCTATGCCTGTTGCTCCCCCTGCTTGTGCTCTGTCAAAAAAATTTTTAAAAATCTTTTAAAAAAAGAAAAAAGGAAGGAAAAGAAAGGAAAGAAAGAAACTAAGAATATAAAGTAAAATGGAGATAATACCCACAGTGGAGGTTCTTAAGAGAATCAGACGCACAAATGTGCGTCTTGCATAATGCCTGGCACAGAGTATATATCCAATAAATATCAATTCCCTCCCTTTTAGGTAAAATTACTTTGTATCCACAGTGATTTTGCTTAGAACTATAAATATAAGGGTTTCCCAACTTTAACACACCAAGATCCCACTCACATTTATTTTTCTTTTTTCTTTTTTTTTTTTTTAATTAATCAATAACTGGGGCAATTGAGTGGCTCAGTTAAGTGTCTGCCTTTAGCTCAGGTCATGATTCCTGCTTCAGGGGAGTCTGCTTCTCTCTCTGTCTCCTTCTCCCTCCTCTCATGTTTTCTCTCTCTCTCAGAAATAAATAAAATCTTTTTTTTTTTTTTTTTTTTTTTTTAACAGAGAAAGAGGGAACATAAGCAGGGGGAGTTAGAGAGGGAGAAGCACGCTTCCCACAGAGCTGAGAGTCCGACGTGGGGCTTGATCTCATGATCTCAGCCAAAGGCAAACGCTTAACAACTGAGCCATCCAAGCACCCCTAAATAAAATCTTTCCCAAAAAGTCACAAATAAATAAAATAAATTAATTGATAACGTAATTGTCACTGAGAGCACCTGATTAGCATGAGATAAACAATGTGATATTTTAACAACAAAAGCAATACCATAAAGTCTTGGTTAACCTGAAGGTAAATGCATGATTTTGGTTGGCTTTCTGAAACACTGGAAACAGTTCAGAAACCCTTCATGGAACCTTAGAGCGCTATGAACTCCTGATCAGAAATCACCGGCATACATCAGAGAAAGCCTGTGAGACAGATAGCAAATTCCTTATATCACCAGCCTATATGGATAGCAAATCTTCCATTCCTAAATGAAAGGTAGGAAGAGCCAATGAAAGTAAGATGTCATATTCAGAACACAGTTATCCTAAGATATATTAAACCCCACTGGAATTGCTTCTTGATTACCCTACTCTTCTACATGGTCTTTACCTTTTTTGAGCCTCCATACTTAGAGAAACAAGGAGCAGAAGCTTCAGGAGTGCTTGCTGGCTAACTGGTTATTAAAGGGCAGACAAAGAATAAGAGGAAGGTAACAAAACCACTGATGGGGCATTTCTATGCTTTGCATGTTAGCATCCAATCTTAGAACTCTATGCAGTATGATGTTATCAATTTCCAAGGATCACAAGAGCTACAGAAGTCATCAATATCACAGACTATAAATGTAGAGTTCCTAGGTCAGCCTGATTCACTACAGTATTTGATGGTTTGAGAAGTAGGACTGTAGCCTTTTCAAAACTTTTACCTACTCAATGATAACGTTGTTAGGGTCGAGGTCTTTCCCAGTCCCTTGGTTGACGACTTTCATGGAGAGGGACACTTTTATCCTATCATTTTTCATCTGTAAAAGACAAAAACAGTCACCAACAGCTAAGAGTACACCATTTAGACTGCTGGTCTAAAATTATCTAACTAAGCATCAAAGCTTTTATCACCATAACAAACACTGAGCTCCTCTAATGGCTGGGGTCCTGTACTAGAAACCCTGGGGGTACTAATGAGCATTATAAATAGATCTTGTGGCAAAATTACTTTAGGAAATGGTTTTTATCTCATTCTTCTCCTTCTGGGGAGGAAAGACAGAAATGGCTGCTCAGAAATTCAAGGCTGGGGTGCCTGGGTGGCTCAGTGGGTTGGAGCCTCTGCCTTCAGCTCGGGTCATGATCTCAGGTCCTGGGATCGAGCCCCACATCCGGCCCTCTGCTCAGCAGGAAGCCTGCTTCCTCCTCTCTCTGCCTGCTTGTGATCTCTCTCTCTGTGTTAAATAAATAAAATCTTTAAAAATAAATAAATAAATAAATTCAAGGCTATGGAGGTAACCAAAATCCAACCAAAATCAAGGCCTTTTAAGAATATAAAACCTGGTTTTTCCAGGTAATTTCAGCATAATGATGGGTTCAGAGATCCATGAGACCAGAACTCATTTTTAAACATTCCAGACTAGACTAGATCCCCTTTTGGACTTAGTCTAGTGCATTTTCAAACATGAAGGCAATTGTTAGCCATGTTGGTCTTCTTTTGCTTCTTCCGACACCTGACTCCTTTTTCCACTTTGGGGTCTCTACATCAGTCATTCTCTCTGCCTAGAATATGCTTACCCTAATTTTTCACATAACCAGTGCCTCTTTCTTTAGGTCTCAGCTCATACATCATTTCCACAGAGAGCCTGTTCCTGACCAAATCTACTGCTGATAATGCTTGAGCCCATTATAGCACTTATAATAATTTATAATTATTTTATATATATGTTTGCTTACTTTTACATTTGTTTCATCCAGTTACATTCTATATAAGCTCCATAACAGCTGAGGTGACCTAGGTCTGACTCACTCTTACATCTCTCAGACTAGTACATATTAAGCACTCAAATCTTCTCAAATAGTATCTCTTTCAGACCTATCTCCCCTGTCATTCTCCGGTACAAGAGCAGGCTGCCCACATCCACAGCCTTCATGCCCTCAAGTGAGCTGCTGTTAACCAGCTCCTTCAGACCTTTCTCACTTGCCTCACACTGCATGGTGCTGGGTATTCAGAGCAATAACGGGAAACTCTGTCTCTTTTTACTGTTTTGGTCCAAACTAAAGTGTACCTGGCAGCTATTCTTTTGAAATTTACGACAAAGACTAGTCCCATAAATTAAGTTTTCTTTTCTCTTTTTGGTTCTTTTTTCCCCACCAACAATTCAACTTCAGGAAAGTTCTATAAATATGTACTTATTGCACCACACTTATTAGAGTTTATACCACATCCCCTCTGAGTTTACAGGACAGCAACCAGAAGATTTCAATACAGGACAGAATATAATGGCAGGATTCAAAAATAAGATCATCAGCCACAGTTAACAATATATACACATTTGCCATTATTAAATACCAACACTGCCCCCCACCCCCCAGCTTTTCCTCAGTCTAACAACATGAAGGTTGCATGGAACCTTACCTCTCGACCAATAAGCTTCACCCACACTTTGTCTCCAACATCTACTATCTCAGAGGGCTTATCCACACGACAGGATGACATGTGAGTTCGATGGACCAGACCTGGGTACAAGAAAAAAATGAAATAAAGCACGGGGGTATATCTGGTATTTATACTCTAATGAGGTAAGGAGAAGATGGGAGTTGAGAATTCACTGAAAAATGTCTGTTACTTTAAAACTGTACATTAAGGGGCGCCTGGGTGGCTCAGTCCCACATCGGCTGCCCACTCAGCAGGAGGCCTGCTTCTCTCACTCCCTCTCCCTCTCCCCCTACTTGTGTTCCTTCTCTAGCTGTGTGTCTCTCTGTCAAATAAATAAATAAAATCTTTTAAAAAACAACTGTAAATTAAAACAATCTGAGATCATTTTTTGTACTTAACACATATTGTTTAAAAATAATGCTCTATGTTAGCAAACGTGATACAAGAACAACACATTAGTAAAACACAAGTCAGTGAAAGTCTTTGAAAGCAAGGGCATCAAAATGTTTATACTTTTTTTTTTTTAAGATTTTATTTATTTAATTTGACAGACAGAGATCACAAGTAAGCAGACAGGCAGGCAGAGAGAGAGAGAGGAGGAAGCAGGCTCCCTGCTGAGCAGAGAGCCTGATGCGGGACTCGATCCCAGGACCCTGAGATCACGACCTGAGCCGAAGGCAGTGGCTTAACCCACTGAGCCACCCAGGCGCCCAAAATGTTTATACCTTTGATGCAACAATATCATCATTAGAATTTTTCCAAAAGAAAAACTCAACAGAGGCAAAAACCAAAAACCTAAGGGTATATAAAAGTGCTTGTAGTATTATTACCTACAAAGGTTTAAAAAAAGATATAAAGCAATGTAAATGACCAATAATTGGAAAATTAGCTTGGTAAACTATGGTAAATCAATCAAATGGAAGAGTAAGAAGCCAACTAAATTACAATTACAAAAAATAATTATGATAGATGTTAAGTGAAAAAAGAAAATCGAAACAAGGTGCCATTTTTAATCTATTAAGTTAACAGCATATTTAGAAAATAACACCCATAGGGGAGAGTGTAGTAAAATAAGAAAGATTCCTAAGGCTAGTATAAAATTTTAAAAATCATTTAGCACTGATTAACAAGAGTGGTAAAAATACTTAATAAAACTAATTAAAAGTTAAATGATGGATTAGTTATTAAGTTATTTTAAAAATATTTACAATAGAGATATTTTTCTGTCTGTCCAAAGTCCTTTCTTGGGAGAACCACCTCCCCTACTTCTTTAATAGACCATTTCAGATTTTTATGAATAAA
This sequence comes from Mustela nigripes, assembly GCF_022355385.1. Classification (NCBI taxonomy): domain Eukaryota; kingdom Metazoa; phylum Chordata; class Mammalia; order Carnivora; family Mustelidae; genus Mustela; species Mustela nigripes. The sequence goes on along the minus strand of NC_081570.1, from coordinate 23,204,245 downwards.
ATTATTAAAATATTAATCAACATCACCTTCCCTACTTTCTAAAATAAGTCTGGTCCATCAGATTTGGTTGAAGCTGATGTAACCCCCAACTGCGGACACACGACACGTGCTTTATCAATCAAGATACTTCACCCCACTGAGTGATTAGCTAAATCAATTCATCTCTTTCAAGACATTTGTCAGGATAATAAAACTACAAAAATTTACCAATGCCCATCTTTACCACCAGGTGGCAAGAGTTGGCCAGAGGTAAAAGAAAAAGCCCTAAGGGTGTAATCTGAGCACCCAATACAGTCCTAGGGAAGCTAAATTTATCCTGCCACCCACAGTGAGAATGGCCAAAACATTTCTCAACTGCGTTTCTGTCCCCTTCGATGTATTTTGAAAACAGAAAAAATCAGAAACAAACTAGGGGCACCTGGGTGGTTCAGTCAGTTATGTGTCTACCTTGAGCTTAGGTCATGATGCCAGGGTCCTGAGACTGAGCCTGTGTGGGGCTCCCTGCTCAGCAGGGAGTCTGCTTCTCCCCTGCCCCTCTCCCTTCAGTTTGTGCTCTCACGTGCATACACATTCTCTCTCCAGTAATAACTTCTTTTAAAATAAATAATAAATTACTATATTAATATGTTAAACAGATTGTGAACTTAGTGACTGGTACAGGGAAAGACAGTTCACCAATTTATTAATTTACAACAGAGGATATACTTTTTTTAAAAGATTGATTGATTTATTTGTGAGAGGGAAAAAGAGCGCACACACGCATACGCAGGGGGAGCTGCATGCATAGGGAGAAGCAGGCCTCCGCCAAGCAGGGAGCCTGACTCAGGGCTCCATCCCAGGACCCTGGGATCATGACCTAAGCCAAAGGCAGACACTTAACTGACTGAGGCATCCAGGCTCAGTTCTGAGGATATAATTTTTTAAAATTCCCAGTCCTTGCCTATTAGTTAAACTACCCACTGCTCTCAGTATCAAATACCTAAAAAATTGGGTAAGTGATCACAAATTGCTTTAACACAGAATCAGAACAAAATGGAGACACATGGTTTAAGATAGGTTTCCAGTCCACAAATTTAGGGGACTATCACTTCCTCTTGGAATAGATAAATAGAATGATACAACTGGATTTCAGTCTCCTAAATTATAATTTCTTTCCAATCCCTTTTCTCTGGAATCACACCCAGATTATCTTGTCACCGTCTTGAGTGCTCTCATCTCTTTAGTCACAGATTTATAGGCAATTACCTGGCATACATCTATGGCTAATTCCATACTCTGTATGGGGGATTCATTACCAGCTGCATTATCAGAGGACAATCTATATTCTTGGGAGGTATTTCACTGCCAGCCACATAAACCACCCAGAACTGGATTAAGTGGATATGGTAGAGGGCACAAAATAACACATTTGAGGCCCCCTTACTCTGTGCTGGATACCTCATTAAATACAGAACATCCACACAATCATTTAATCCTTGTATCAACCCTGTGATATAAGTTCACATAAGGAAATACTATAGATGTTAAATACATTGTACAAGATTATAAAGCTAATTAAGAACTGCAATTCGAATGTGAGTCTGTAGGGTCTTCTACAACATACTGATATTTCTCTATTTTTTCTTTTTTATTGATCTATGTTCTCATTAAAAAAAAAAAAAAAAGATGGTCTCATCTATAAGTAGAAACACATCTAATTCTGCTCCAGCATACACTCCAAAATGAACAGGAACAACGAAAATGCTTTGCTTGTCCATCTACATGGAAGCGAGCTCTTCAGAGCAGTTTGTGCCTGGATTTCTGACATGAAGTCATAAATGCCCAAAGGGCATATCAAGTCCATCATTATGTTCAGTAAACCCAACATGACACTTAAACAGACCGAATCCCATCTGAGTGTCTTCTGGTAAAAGAAATTTTGACAACGTGGAAAGAGCTAGCATCTCAATCACTATATATTAAAAGAAAAAAAAAAAAACAGAAGTAGCCTATTTATTGTTCACTTAAAAATATTCTCCCAAATGTGTTGTTCAACCTCAATTTCTTTCACAACTCCCACTGTCTACAAAGAGTTTCTAAAAATTAAACGATTAGAGCTATAGCCCAAAAATGTCAAAATAAAAGGTTCCCTTTATCTTTGGGGGATCTGAATTCCCTTTCTAGAATTTTCAAATAAGTTATCGCCAATCCATGGTATATGACAATAATGTAAGTCCACAAGTTAAAGTGCTTTCACACCCTTTATCTTGTTGCAATTATAGGTTTATTCAAATAGTTATTAAATAGCCAAAGTATTATAGGCAAAATGGATTCAAAGACAAATAAGACATGATCCTGCCAATCAAGAAACTCGAAAATAAACACATCATTCCCATTTCACAGATAAGGAAACTAAGGCTCAAGTTCGAAGCAACTGGAAGTCAAAAGCCAGTAACAGGCAGAGCTGGGGTTTTTTTGTCTTTTTTTCAAAAAGATTTTATTTATTTATTTAACAGACAGAGATCACAGGTAGGCAGAGAGGCAGGCAGAGAGAGAGGAGGAAGCAGGCTCTCCGCTGAGCAGAGAGCCCAATGTGGGACTCGATCCCAGGACCCTGGGATCAGGACCTGAGTTGAAGGCAGAGGCTTTAACCCACTGAGCCACCCAGGTGCCCCTAGAATTTATTCATTTAATAAAATGTACCGAATACCCACTATTCCTCAAATACTGTTCTAGGCCCCAACATTTCACAGCTCAGTGGATAACTGCAACTTCACTTATATTAGTACACTGCATTGTAATTTGTTCATATCTCTAGCATATGAACAATCTGAGAGCAGCAGGGACTATTTTCTTATCTCAGTGTTCCCACCTAACATAGTGACCAGATAATAGAATTCAATAATTATTTGCTAAACTAAATTAACTGCTAAAAATATTTGAGCTTCAGGGTGCCTGGGTGGCTCAGTCAGTAAAGTGTGTGATTCTTGATCTCAGCTTAGGGCTTGATCTTGGCCTTTGTGTTGGGCTCCATGAAGTAAAAATATTTGAGCTTCTACCATAAGCAAGACACCTTAAAAGTATAACATTAAAGAGTCTCTGGGGCGCCTGGGTGGCTCAGTGGGTTAAGCCGCTGCCTTCGGCTCAGGTCATGATCTCAGGGTCCTGGGATCGAGTCCCACATCGGGCTATCTGCTCAGCAGGGAGCCTGCTTCCTCCTCTCTCTCTCTCTCTCGGCCTGCCTCTCTGCCTATTTGTGATCTCTCTCTGTCAAATAAATAAATAAAATATTTTTAAAAAAAAAACAAAAAAATAAAGAGTCTCTGATCCCAAAATTTCACGTGCTGGTAGGGCAGAGGATAGTTGAGAAAAAAAATAAAAGACCTTCACAGAAGACTGCACTGACACTATGATAGTCACTAGCCATGTTGCTGTTTTAAGTTTAAATTAAAACAAATGAAGCTAAAAGTCAGTGGCTACATTACTGGATAGCGCAGATGTGCTATAATACAAAAATATATCTGGTCTTTGTCCCTGGTTCCTACACAGCCTGTACACATCTCCTATAACTCTTGGAATCTCTCCTGTGATAGGATAGTCTTTTGTTACTCATATACCCCTTCTGATCACACCAGTTTGTGCTAATGAGGTGACTTAGGGCAGGGCCCCTATATGTCTCTGGATGGGCCAACTCTCCAGAAGATCAAATGAGAGGGTTGGAACTTTCAGCCCCACTGGTCTCCAGGAAAGAGGGCAATGGGCTAGAGATTAAGCTCTATAAAAACTCGAACAAATGAGATTCAGAGAGCTTCCAGGATAGTGAAAACATCAGTTTGTTGGGAGGGTGGTGTGCCAGAGAAGACATATAAGCTTAGAGTACACCTACCACTCATATCTTGCCATTCTAGCAAATTAAAAAACTTGAGGACGGGGTTGTGGGAACCCTTGCTTCATAGGGCACCAGTCAGAAGTACAAGTGGCTCAGGACTTATGACCAGCATCTGAAGCAGAGGCAGTCTTGCGAGTCTGAGCCCCTTTAACTTGTGGTATCCGACAGTTACTCCAGCTAGATAGCGTCAGAATTGAATTAAGACACCTGCTACTGGAATCTGGAGAATTGGTTAGTGTCAGAAAACACACTGGAACAGATATAGAACATTTCCATCATCATAGATGGTTCTATTAGACACCACTATAGATGGGGGGAAATCTAGTTTAGATCTGAATACTAGGAAGATGTCTTCAACTCAGTAATGGTAAAAGTTCTGAGAATAGAAGGCAGAGACAAACAACCCAAAAGTCTCCTTTCTTGAATCAAAATGTTAAAATCTGGAGACCAGAATTATTTTATAGCTCAGTCCTGTTGGCATGGAACTTAATAATCTTCCCCCTTCGAGAGCAGAGAAGCCAAAATACAACTGTTCAAGTTATACAGTAAACCCACAGAAAAGCCCAGGATTAGAGAGTTCCCACCTAATTACTTGGCTTCCTGAGCAACCCCTCTGAGGCTTTTCTCAACAGCTGTCAGACTAACAGATCATTTGTAAGGAGGAAGCCACAGTCGGAGGCATCCCCTGACAGGGCATGGACACGAGTGAGTGGAAGACTGACTGCTAAGAGGTGGCAGGTCTTTCATCTCCATACAGTCCCCAAAGTGCCACATAAACACACAAGCATGGATGGGACTTTCAAATACTGGGAGCTATGGCGAGTACACCAAGAAAATCTGTCTTCAGATCAGAAAAGGTACATGTCTAGAGGGACCGGGATGAGTTCCCTCCCATTAAATCCAAACAATGGAAAATGAGAAACTTTATAATAGATTGCTACTGCTAGCTTGGAAACTACTGGTGAGCCCTTTCTAATCAAGATGCAATTTGTGGCACAGTAATCTCCAAGGCTGGAAGCAGGGCTTTATTATCGAAAGATGAGCTGTTGGACTTATTTTAAAGGAAAAATTTTGTTTTAAAAAACTGTCCAAAGAAAAAGTCCCAATTCCATGTCCATGTCTCCCCTAGCAAACTGAACACTCCAGAGGTGACCTCTGTCAACAGTTTGTTGAGTACGCTTCTTAGGCTTTCTTCTAAACATATGCAGTAATTCCAAAACTACACAGGCTAATGTATACATGCTTTAAAATGTAGGTAGGGACAGGATGCCTGGGTGGCTCAGTCAGTTAAACATCTGCCTTCGGTTCAGGTCATGATCCCCAGGTCCTGGAATCTAGCCCCGCAGACATCGCATTGGGCTTCCTGCTCAGTGGGGAGCCTGCTTCTCCCTCTCCCACTCCCCATGCTCATGTTCCTTCTTTCACTATCTCTCTCTGTGTCAAATAAATAAATAAAATCTTAAATAAATAAATAAATAAATGAAATGAAGAAGGCACCAGCATCAAAGTATCATGCTTCTTATCATCTGCATAGTTCACTGCATAAATGTACATAATTTATCTAAGTCTATGCTACAAACTAAATCTGCTGAAAGACTACTGGATTAAAGAAGAAGCATATTAAAAATGTGATTTTGGCATTGCCAAAATATACAACAATTTATGTTCCCCAAAATAAGTAAAACTATTACTGAAAATACCTATTTCCAAAATTTGTTATTAATAGTAATTTTGGTAAGTTTGTACTTAAATTCCAGTTAGTTAACATACAAGGTAACAGCAATGTCTTTAGCATTTGTTAATCTCAAAAATCTTATGAGTGTTTTAAATCACTTTAAAAAACTATTTTGAGATAATTTTAGATTCACATGTAGTCAAAAGAAATAATGCAGGGAAATCCTGGGTACCCTTTACCCAGTTTCTTAACTGTAACAGTATCGCACTTCTGGTGTTCTCTGAGCTATTCCAGCAAATTATCAGAATGAGGGGGTGGGGTGGGAGGTGTGGGAACATTCAAATGTGTAGCCAATTTGACAGAAGTGTGGGTAATCTGGGGACCTGATGCTTATAACTGGCGTCTGAAGTGAGAGCAGTCTTGTGGAATGCAGCCCTGAAGTCTGTGGAGTAGCAGAGGGCTCTACCTCTGGGCAGTTAGAGTCAAAATTGAATTGAACTGTAGGATACCCAGCTGGTGTCAGAGAATTGAAGAACTGGAGAACTGGTTAATTACCCGCCACATTCGGCAATGGCAATAAACACCTGCAGTACTGACACTTTCCACAGCAGAAAAGATCCTAGGGAACATGCTGAGTGAAGAAGTCAGTCAAAAAGACATGTTGTATGATTCCACTTAATAAGAAATGCCCAGATGAGGCAAACATATAAAGACAGAAGATAGACTAGTGGCTGCCTAAGGTTTGGGCAGGCAGGATGGTAATTTGGAGTGACTGCTAATACGTACAGAGTTTCTCTTTGAGCATGATGAAAATGTTCTCACATTAGATTGTAGTGATGGTTGCAAAACTGTGGATATATTAAAAAAAAACACTGATTTGTACATTTGGGTGAAATGCATGGTATATGAATTCCTTCCCAATAAAACTGCAAAAAAAAAAAAAAAAACAGCCTGTAACACAAAAGGAATCAGGAATCATAAGGTATGCAACCTTCTGGGATTAGATTTTTTCACTCAACATAATTCTCTGGAGACTGAGCCAGATTGTTGCATACATCCATGCTTCATCTCATGTCACTTTACTGCCAAGTAGCGTTCATTGCATAGTGTGCCACAGTGTAAGTTAGTTTTTTTTTTTTTTTAAAGATTTATTTATTTGAGAAAGCAAGAGAGAGAGAAAGAGAGAGAGCACACACAAAGCAGAGAGGGGCAGAGGGGGAGAGAGAGACAGAATCCCAGCAGGCTTTACATTAGTTTTAAATCAATCTGGAGAAGGAGCATCTTTTAAGACATTTATCAATCAATTGTTATTCTTTCTCCTATGAATTCTTTCCATATTCTTGGCTCCTTTTCCTACTTTCCCTTTTTTTAAATTAGTCTTCTGTCATGTGTCCTACAAATTCTTTTTCCCAATACACTTTGCTTATGATTTTTAAAATAAAATTTTTTACTTTTATGAAGTCAAACACCATTCCATATTTTTCTAATATCCTTGTAGTTAAATTTTTTTGCATTAACATCTTCAATAAATCCTTAATTTATTATAGCACAAGGAATAAGCAAGTTGAGATTTTGGATCTACTAGCACTGCAGTATGGTAAAAAGCCTATGGGCTAAGAATTAGGAGGCTCAGGTTCTAGACCTAGCTATGCCATTACCTAGCTAAATGACTCTGAGCAGGCCACCAGTCTATAGAACCTGTCTCTTCTACTTAACACAACTATTTTAAGAAACAAATAAGATTATAGATATTAAGGGGATTCTCAAGAAATATTCAACTAATGTCTATCACTTTAAAAAGAAAAATTAGGGGTGCCTGGGTGGCTCTGTGGGTTAAAGCCTCTGCCTTCGGCTCAGGTCATGATCTCGGGTTCTGTGACCGAGCCCTGCACTGGGCTCTCTGCTTAGCTGGGAGCCTGCTTCCCCCTCTCTCTCTGCCTGCCTCTTTGCCTACTTGTGATTCTGTCTGTCAAATAAATAAATAAAATCTTTTGAAAATAAATAAATAAATAAAAAGAAAAATTAAAGCAGAATACATATAATATATTCATATCGATTACAAAACTACTCCCATTCCCTGTGCCATATACTAGAAAATCCACATCAGTATCAGAGAGGGATTAGACTGCCCTACCCCAAATTCTAAGACCAGAGAGGTCAAGCGCCTTGCCTAAGGTCACAGGTGAAATTTAGACAAGAGCTGGTTCCAGAAGTAGCTATACCCAGCCCCCAACCAAGTCAGAGAGCATCATTCTTCTGAGTTAAGACCAACAAAAACATGGACTGTCATCATTTGTCTATATCCATATCTCTACACTAAAGACAAAAACCAAAGTACTGTCTAAAAAAGAGTCTATAATCAGGATGTGGAGGGGTGACAAAAGACAGTGGAATGGAAGGGCTGACTTTCAAGTGACAGGTTCCCACCTTGCTTCCGACAGCCTGGGATTTTGATGAAGGCTCCATAGTCTGTCACCATAGCAACCTATAAAGACCAAAAAAAAAAAAAGAAAGAAAGAAAGAAAAAGAAAAAGAATCAATGTCACACAAATGAGAATCTCTCTTCCATAGCATTTAACCTAGTCTCCCTGAATTTCTACTTGGCACTGACTTGCAGAGCTCCCTAAAACTATGTTCTGTCAAATATTCTTTCTGTTCTTTTTGAACACATGAAACACACTGCTGAGACTGGAGTGTTGTCAGATGGTATGACAAAATCTAGGGATGTCCAAATCCCACACATACTGAAATCCCCAAAGGATATATCTGAAGAAAAGGAACACACAGCAGAAAATCTAGTGATAAAGTTACACTTTCTATTAGCTGGGGCTGAGATCCCCAATCCCAATACAGAGAACTTTATTAATTTGGGATGGATTATATAGGACAGTCCTTTTTCCTAAACTTCAAGTCAAAACTGATGATATAGGCTGCTCTATTTAACTCCAAACCAGTCTTAGATTTTACAAGACAACTACAGAAAAAACCAATAGAGATATGTAACAGAACCTAAAAAGATGTAATTAGAGAGAAAAAGAGTTGTACCTGAGTCTTTTGTGGAGGTGCCCTAAGATGGAGAAGTTAGAGGCTTAATGAGCCTATGTAACAGGCAATAGTAATGAAAGGCCCAGAACCCCTGCCAGATAAAACATTATCCCAAACTCTATCTCTGCCTCCCATCCATCCTCTAGCCCATGCCCTAGGCCAGGGATTGGGATTAAAACTGTCACTAAATTCCATATTTATCACTAAATTCATTATTATTTATAAAGTATTCAATACAATCTTATAGACATAAGCTTTATTTTTTCAGTAACTTTAATTAGTTGTTTCATCTCAGGTACTCACTGTATCGCTTCACCATAACTAAGAGAAGGTGAGTGAATAGGACAAGTCAAGCCCCACTGCACTGCTGTTCACTAATACACATTGACTACTCACTATGTGTAAAACGCTGTTCAAACTGCTTTTATTTTATTTATTTGTTTGTTTATTTATTTATTTATTTATTTTTATTGACAGAGATCACAAGTAGGCAGAGAGGCAGGTAGAGAGAGGGGGAAGCAGGCTCCCCGCTGAGCAGAGAGCCCGATGTGGGGCTCGATCCCAGGACCCTGGGATCATGACCTGAGCTGAAGCCAGAGGCTTTAACCCACTGAGCCACGCAGGCACCCCTCAAAGTGCTTTTCTTTTACATACTCCTCATGATACCATATGATATTGGTACTGTTATTGTTCTCATTTGATGACAAACTGATGACAGACTGAGCAACTTACCCAAAGCTCAAAGATAGTCAGCAGCAGAGCTGGGATCTGAACCCAGTGAGTCTTTACACTAGAACTGCTCATAAGTTCCCTTGAACTATAAAATTCTAACACAGGGGCTAATGGGTAGCTCAGTGGGTTAAGCCGCTGCCTTTGGCTCAGGTCATGATTTCAGGGTCCTGGGATCGAGCCCTGCATCGGGCTTTCTGCTCAGCAGGGAGCCTGCTTCCCCCTCTCTTTCTGCCTGCCTCTCTGTCTACTTTGATCTCTCTCTCTGTGTGTCAAATAAATAAATAAAAATCTTTAATTAAATAAATAAATAAGTAAAATTCTAACACAGAAGCAATGTGACATTTGACATTTTATCTGCTCCTGGGAATGATCTTCAGAAGTATACATGGTAGGGCCTGTGCTGCAGATGAGGTGGAATAGCATAGTTTTAGAAAGAGCACAGGCTTTGGATTGAAAGATGTGGCTTCTAATCCAGCTCTGCCACTCCTTAGCTGTGAGATGTTGAATACAGCTTGCCCTTCAGGGCCTAAGTATCCAAGTATAGTCACTTTCCTCCAGCAGATAATAAATGATGCACACAAAGTACCTCACAGTTATACCTGGCATCTAAAGTACATTTAATAAATTGTGGCTTTATTTTAAAAAAAGATTTTTTAAATTTATGACAGAGAGAGACAGCAAGAGAGGGAACACAAGCAGGGGGAGCAGCAGGAAAAAGAAGAAGCAGGTTTCCCCCTGAGCAGGGAGCCCGATATGGGGCTCGATCCCAGGATGCTGGGATCATGACTTGAGATGAAGGTAGACACGTAACAACTGAGCCACCCAGGCACCGCAAATTGTGGCATTTTAATAATTTACAGTTTGAGACACTAATGCACAAAAAAAGGTTAGTGACTAATGGAAACGCAACTAACTTAGACACAAGGCACAGAACCTAGATCCCCTGATGCCTAGTCCAGTGCCTCTCACTCCACCAAATATCATTACTCATCTCAATGTTAGGATGGAAAGAAACAAAAACTTCCGTTTGCCTCATATTTTTAAATGAACACTTGAAATAACTCCATGATACAACATTAATGGGTTAAGAACCAAAAGCTTTTTTTTTTTTAAAATATTTTATTTATTTATTTGACAGACAGATCACAAGTAGGCAGAGAGGCAGGCAGAGAGAGGAAGGGAAGCAGGCTCCCTACTGAGCAGAGAACCCGATGCGTGCCTCGATCCCAGGACCCTGGGACCATGACCCGAGCCGAAAGCAGAGGCTTTAACCCACTGAGCCACCCAGGTGCCCCAGTTTTGTTTTTTTTTTTTTTAATTTTATTTATTTGAGAGAGTGCACACAAGCAGGAGGAGGGGTGGAGAGAGAAGAAGTAGACTCCCTGCTGAGCACAGAGCCAGGAGAGGGACTCGATCCCAGGATCCTGAGATCATGACCTGAGCTAAAGTTAGACACCTAAATGACTGAGCCAAGAACCAAAAGTCCTCTTTTATACTGATGAATATGTTATAGTGGGGTAAGGACCAGATAGTCCCGAAGAAACAGTACAATGAGGCAGATACTAGTACTTAAAATCAAGGTAAGGTGAAACTGGAGGAAAGTTGTCAGAGATTAGCTGGTGTGATCCTATCATGCTTCAAATGAGGAAAGGAAGACCAGAGACACAAAGTGCTTACCCAAGTACACAAAGCAAGTTGTTTTCTGCAAAACAGGGCTACATGGATACAGACAAGACTGTAACTTTTTTTTTTAAGTTTTTTAAAAAAATTTATTTACTTGAGAGAGAGAGAGCGTGTGTGAGAGAGAGAGAGAGAGAGAGAGCGAGCATGACAGGGGAGAAAGTCAGAGCGAGAAGCAGCCTCCCTGCTAAAGCAGGAAGCCCGATGTAGGACTTGATCCTGGGACTCGAGGATCATGACCTGAACCGAAGGCAGTCACTTAACCAACTGAGCCAGCCAGGCACCCAAGATTGTAAATTTTTCATTATAATAAAAGCAAATCCCTTCTTTCTGGACCAACTAAAGGCTTTTGCTTTTAAACTTTTTTTTTTTTTTTTTTTTTTTTTTTTTAAGAAAGAGAAAGATAGAGAACATGTGCATGCACGCATGTATGCAAGAAGTGAGGAAAAGAGGAGAGTGGGAGAGAAAGAATCCCAAGCAGGCTCCACACCCAGCACAGAGCCCAGTTGGGCCTAGATTCCATGACCCGGAGACCATGACCTGAGCCAAAATCAAGCGTCGCCACCCAAATGACTGAGCCACCCAGGCGCCTCAGCTTTTGCTTTAATTTAGTAACTGACTTTTGCTCCACAGATCTAGAAAGATGACTGAGGTGTTTCATACTGCATAACAACATTATTAAGGACAGAGTTATCTAACAAACTTAAAAGAATCATCTGGAATTTGGAGCCCAACTTACCTTGCTGCTGTAAATTAAGACCATCTCACTTTTCAATCCTGAACTCCAGTGTCACATTATGATCTTTTGAGGAAATATCATTAACAGACCTTAATTTGGCCTCTCCCAAAAGGAAAAGTTAATGTGCTCCAGAATGGATGCACTCAACTGTTTAGTCAGGAAAAGGCATTCTTGCCTATTTCCAGTACCAGGTGTTTCCATCACTGTGTCTCCTGGGGTGCAGTCAGAGTTGAAATTAATAGAATGGCACCTGCTGTAGATGATCACACAGTCTGCCTGGTGTCCCAAGAATAATTAGTCAAATAACTCAGGGAAAAAAACTCAGTAATTATATCAACTGAACTCACAGCTCAGGTAAAATGAATTTATCATCTTTGGAGTAGAGGCTGCACTGGCCTTAAAAGTAGTTACCCCATAATGTGAAGGAGCAACTTGAGGCTCAGAGACCTATATTACTTGCCCAAAGTCACAAAGGTGGAAAGTAGCAAGTCTTTTTACTTCTAGTTCAATGCCATTCCCACCTTGCCAACACTAAACTTCCCTAAGCATTTCTTTGGCTATGGCTGGGCTGAGCCAAATCCAAATTCACACTACTACGCTTATACCTGCTACCACACTTCATCAACTCCAACACCAAGCTAATCTCTCAGAGGATGAGAGAAGGATGAATACTGGCTTCTCACTTATTCAGTCACTGGGCTCCCCAGCCCTGCTGAGCAAAGGGAAAAACTGCTAGGTCTATATCACTGGTTTCTTCAAGGCAGATTGGTCCAAAGAGGCTTGGGTTCAATTTTATTCAAATATTTGCTGAGTACTGGGGTGCCTGGGTGGCTCAGTGGGTTAAGCCTCTGCCTTCAGCTCAGGTCATGATCTCAGGGTCCTGGGATTGAGCCCTGCATCGGGCTCTTTGCTCAGCAGGGAGCCTGCTTCCCCCACTTCTCTCTCTGCCTGCCTCTCTGCCTACTTGTGATCTCTGTCTATCAAAAAAAATAAAATCTTAAAAAAAAAAATATTTGCTGAGCACTTACATGCAAGATATCATGTTAGGTACTGTGAAATAAAAACACTTAAAAAAATGTCCAACCTATTTTTAAATAAATTTGATGTCGTTACCAAGATAGATGAGACAACCACGGCCCTTCCTCTCTAGTAACTCATTCTCTAGTGGAGGAGACAAACACACACACAAGTAATAATCATACAAGACAGACTGTGATAAATGCTGTTACTGAAAACTAACTGACTCTGGAAAAACTAGATTTACTATTGACCCTCTTTCTATATTTCAATTCAGTTAGAAGAGTTCTCCTAAGGTTCTTTTGGTTCCTCCATGCATTTTTGATAAGCTGGACACCCCAGGAGCAGTTTAGCAGAAAGCAGACTTGGAGAAAGGACCTGATTCAAAATCCCATTTTGGGGGCACCTGGGTGGCTCTGTCAGTTGGGCATCTGACTCTTGGTTCAGCTCTGGTCATGATCTCAGAGTTGTGAGATCAGCGAGCACGGGGCTCTACACTCAGCAGGGAGTCTGCTTCCCCTCTCCCTGCAACCTTTCTCCCACTCTCCTTCTTTCTCTCTCTCCAAAATAAATAAATATATCTTTTTTAAAAATAAATAAAATAAAATCCCAGTTTTGTTATTTATTAACCACTGGGCAATTAATTAACTTTTGAGAGGAGTTTCCTTATCCATAAACGAGGGTAATAATTTTTTGGAGAGTCAATGACAGAATGTATAAAAGTACTAACATATGTGATGCTGACAAATTTTTTTTTTTAAAGATTTTATTTATTTATTTGACAGACAGATCACAAGTAGGCAGACAGTCAGGCAGAGAGAGAGGAGGAAGCAGGCTCCCTGCTGAGAAGAGAACCCGACTCAATCCCAGGATCCTGGGATCATGACCTGAGCGGAAGGCAGAGGCTTTAACCCACTGAGCCACCCAGGTGCCCCTGCTGAAAAATTTTTTTGAATCTTAATGTAACTGAGTCTTCTTTGAAATATCAGGTACTCATTAAATATTTGTGCATGAATATTCTGAAAAATAGTTTCTTCTTTCTGATATATCAAGCAATTTCTCTCTCCCTAATTCCAGTCATTTCTAAACCATCATTTTTTCAAAACGTGCTCCTGAAATACTAAGCTAGAACTACTAAGTTCTCCCCAAACATTACCCTAGACCATCCATCCTTAAAAGTAACATGTAAGGGCGCCTGGGTGGCTCAGTGGGTTAAGCCGCCGCCTTCGGCTCAGGTCATGATCTCAGGGTCCTGGGATCAAGTCCCACATCGGGCTCTCTGCTCAGCAGGGAGCCTGCTTCCCTTCCTCTCTCTCTCTCTGCCTGCCTCTCTGCCTACTTGTGATCTCTCTCTCTGTCAAATAAATAAATAAATAAATCTTTAAAAAAAAAAGGTAACATTAAAACCTACACTAATTCAAGTCCCACTTTATTTAAGCAGCTGTCGGGCAAGAGTCACTTCAGAAATCTGAGTCAGTCTGTGAAGGGCACAGCACTCTTCTTTACCTTCTGTGCAACACCTGACAAACAAACTTCATCAACAGGAAAATCAATTTCATCTCTAGTGCTACTCACTTCCCCTTCTGAGCCCTGGTACCTCACTGATCTCTGGGAACACCACAGACCTTAAAGAAAAAAGACAAAGGCTCTGAAGAGCAGAAGTGTTTACTATTTGCTAGAACATTATTATCCTTTGTATCTTACAAGTTGGGACTGACTTAAAAGAAGTCAAGAGCCACAATTATCTATAGCCAACTGACAGACACAAAGTCTGCCCTCAAAGACCTCCCATTATCAGAAGATGAAACTCTGTCAACCATAAAGCAAGTAAGAATGATACTGTTAAAGTATTGCTTTGAGAGGAGGAAGATAATGTTAATGAATTCCTACTCTATCTAAGGCATTGTTTTTATAGATGATAGCTTATTTAACCATCATGGCAATCCTATGAAAGAAATGATTATCTCCGTTTAACAAATGAGAAAAACCAAGACTCGAAGAGAGTAAGGGATGGTCTCAAGAATCACAAAGTAATGGGCGCCTGGGTGGTTCAGTGGGTTAAAGCCTCTGCCTTCAGTTCAGGTCATGATATCAGGGTCCTGGGATGGAATCCCGCATCAGGCTCCCAGCTGAGCAGAGAGCCTGCTTCCTCCTCTCTCTCTGCCTGCCTCTCTGCCCTCTTGTGATCTCTGTCTGTCAAATAAATAAAAATCTTAAAAAAAAAAAAAAAAAAAAAAGAATCACAAAGTAAAAGCACTAGAACAGGAATCCAGGTTTTGCGTGCTCTACAAATACAATGCCTTTTCTTATTCAAAGGCTGATCATTCAGTCACCAAAGATGTAATGGGCACCTGTTATTTTCTACCCAACTAGCTGGGACTGAGAGCTACAACCGCAAACAAAACACACAGGGGTCTGCCCTCATGGAGCTTAGTGTCTTATGAGAAAGACAGATATTACACAAGTATACAAATACAGGGTGAGCCTATATATTTATGGTGGGGAAATATCTCTGAGGAGACCTTAGGGTCAAGACCTAAAATATGAAAAGAAGTTACTGGGAGGGGTGCCTGGTTGGCTCAGTGGGTTAAAGCCTCTGCCTTCAGCTTGGGTCATGGTCCCAGGATCCTTGGATCGAGCCCTGCATTGGGCTCTCTGCTCAGCGGGGAGCCTGTTTCCTTCCTTCTCTCTGCCTGCTTCTCTGCCTACTTGTGATCTCTGTCTGTCAAATAAATAAATAAAATTTTGGAAAAGGAAAAAAAAAAGTTAGTGGGAGAGTGGGGTAGTTAGACATAGCATGTACAGAAGGTCCTGAGAAGGAAGCAAGCTTAGAATGCTGAGAGTGGTCAGGAAGCCAGTGTGGCTGGTATGTGAGTAGAATAGAACAAAACCACACAGTCAGGGTAGGCAGAGGCCAAGTCCAGATTAAAGAGGGACTATAGACATATAGTCTACAGGCATAGAGACAGGCATAGAGACCCCAGTGGCTAAAGAAGAAATGGAGAGTATGAATTAATGGGGTGCCACAGGGATAAAGAAGTATACATTCAAGAGATATATCTGGGAGGAAGCAATAGTACAACTTGCTGATGGACTGGAGGGAGAGAGAAAATCAAGATCAAATCAAGAGGAGAAATAAAGGATGATGTCCAGACATTTAGCAGGGGTACCTGAAAGGACAGTGGCTCCATGTGCTGAGATGAGAAAGACTAAAAGAAAAGATCTGGTTAGAAAATAAAAAATTCAGGGGCACCTGGCTGGCTCAGGAGGTGAAGCATCTGCCTCTTGATCTCGGGGTGAGTCTGAGCCACATGTTAGGTGTAGAGATTATTTAAAAAAATAAATTTCTTTTAAAAGAAAGGAAGAAAAAATTCAGTTTAAAACATTAATTAGACATGCTGTGAGGTACCCAAATGAAGATGTCAAGTATGCAGCTAGGAGTCTGGAGCTTAAAGGAGGTACAAATAGTAGCCAGATGTTCCACTAGTTCTTCCTGTTTGAACTGCGATGCTCCACATATTCTCAAGCAGACAGGAAGCTTCAAACCCAGCTGCTTTTCACCCCTCAATTATGCTTAACACAAATGGAAAATTTTTAAGGCCAGAAAGAATATACCTCTCCTTGGAAAATAGTGTAGAGAGCCGGCAAGTTCTCCATGGTCTCGGGTCTTCCTGAATTCATCCTTAATGTTCTATGGCTCCTCCATTTCTCTTCTGCTGAAGCTAATTCAAGTGTCCTATCACAAAGAAATAAGACAGACAACATGCGAAAGACACCTGCGTTAAAGAAGAAATGTGCACATAATCCCCTGTTAGTCTCTACAGAATAATGGCATTAGATTTAACACTAGGCACTTCCATCCACATCTCTTTTGGCCCGTCATCATGAGGAGTTGTGGAAACTTGGATCCTTTTTTTTCCAATTGATACTTACCCAAGGCCATTAGTCTGTTTTGTTTTTCTAATCACTATTGTTACTGTTCTTTTGTCGAAGGAAGGCTTTGAGATATGTGTGTGTGAAACTGAATTTTTAAAAAGGGAATAATAGTAATAAGAGGTAACATTTATCAAGAATGTCCAGGTACTGTGCTAAGCACCAAACAGCCAATATCTCATTTAATCCTCAAAACTCTCAAGCTGTAGGTTATATTCTTTTTTTTTTTTTAAGATTTTATTTATTTACTTGACAGAGATCACAAGTAGGCAGAGAGGCAGGCAGAGAGAGAGGAGGAAGCAGGCTCCCCGCTGAGCAGAGAGCCTGATGTGGGGCTCAATCCCAGGACCCTGGGATCATGACCTGAGCCAAAGGCAGAGGCTTAACCCACTGAGCCACCTAGGCGCCCCAGAAGAGTCTTAAACAGACTCTGCAATGAGCGCGGAGCCCAATGTGGGGCTCGAAGTCACGACCCTGAGAATACCACCTGGGTTGAAACTAAGAGTTGGACAACTAAATGCACCACCCAGGTGCCCTTGCACCTCTTTTTTTAGTGCCCACATAACAATCCATTCTTGGATGTACCAAATTTATTTAACTTTTTTTTTTTTTTAAGATTATTTATTTATTTATTTGAGAGGCAGAGATCACAAGTAGGCAGAGAGGCTGGCAGAGGAAGAGGTGGAAGCAGGCTCCCCGCCGAGCAGAGAGCCCAACGCGGGGCTCGATCCCAGGACCCTGGGATCACTACCTGAGCCGAAGGCAGAGGCTTTAACCCACTGAGCCACCCAGGCGCCCCTACCAAATTTACTTAACTATTTACGAATCATGTTAAAATGCAGACTGCAATTCAGTAAGTCTGAAGTGGTGCCTGAGATTGTACATTTCCACAAGCTCCTGGATGATGGTGATGCTGCCTGAGTAGAATCTTACCACTTTGGAGTTGGAAGGGACCTTATGGATACTCTTGCTCAGTCTCCTGTTTTAAACAGAGAGGGAACTTGCAGTCTAGTGGCTCTTAACCATGCCACTTTACTCTGCTGGATAAATCACTGCTACATGAAGATAAATCTAAAGGTACTGCCCTCGGGTCTCTTTTTCCTCCCAATTACACTTCCTGACAATAAGACTTGAAATTCTGTTTTCCTTAGTTTTTCATAACCAAATACCTTCTTCTCTCCTCAACCCCCTCACTTTCATATGACAACTTCGGTCCTAGTTTTGCAGTCTTCCTGATCTACAGGACCATCCATTAATTGAACTGCCTCACTTAAAACAAAAATGAGAGAAAATCCTATCAGTCTTCCAAATCCTGGTCTTGGTATCATCCCCAGGTTCCTACATCCTTCTCCTTGAGTTCTGTAAGACAACTTTGTATCCTTGCAATAAACTTGTGCTTTTCTGCTTATATCAGCCACAAGTGGTTTTTATTACTTTACTAATAGAACATAGAATGGAGGCATATTTGTCAGTTCTTGAGAAATGGCTGATAAACAGGTTAAATCCATGTATCACAACCTGGTTAGATCCTGCTTCTTCCCCTTCCCAGCCATGCAGGCTCATCTCTAATCTTTCCCTCCCTCTGACCAGCATTTCTCACCTCACATCCTAGAATAAAGGTTATTGACCTGAGGCCAGTGGCTCTATCAAGAGACCTTAATTCCTCCAGCTCTGGGAACACTAGTGAAGTATAGAATCCATACAGTGAGGTATAGAATCCATAGAGGCATCAGCAGTTAGGACACCTAAATTGAGCTCAAATGTCTTAGTTGATCATCTGTTCCTTCTACACAAAGGTCATGGGAAGAGCGATAAAAGTAGAAAAAATCTTAAGTTGATTCTTAGAGATTTCTGCTGTGGCAAGTGTATGACCACGTAACTTAAAGCTCTCCCATTGGCTCCTTCTGTAGAACACTACCCTGAGAAACCCTGCGCAATTCTTCAGGAAAGAAAGCAGTATGCATTACTGAGGGAAATCCTGAAACATAACAGTAACAGGTTTACAATTTCACGAAAGCAGAGGGTTGCCATTTTTAAAAAATGGAACTTAAAATTTTCTTTCAAATTACATTCTGTAGAAACCTAGAGTTCTGGGGGCACCTGGGTGGCTCAGTTGGTTAAATGTCTGCCTTCAGCTCAGATCATGATCCCAGGTCCTGGGAACAAGCCCCGAACCAGGCTCCCTGCTCAGTGGAGAGTCTGCTTCTCTCTCTCCCTCTCCCTGTGTGTGTGCTCATGCTCTTGCTTTCTCTCTCACTCTCTCAAATAACTAAAATCTTAGGGGGAAAAAAAAGTAAGAAAGAAACTAGAGTTTGATGGTGGTCCAGTCAAGTAAGACCACATCTGTAGACGTCAAAGAGCAAGTATATTGATAAAGATGGAGGTACATCATTTGGAGCTGCTTTGCAATAATTCTAGAAACAGAATATCTTCCGTAAGTGCTTCGTTTTCCTTGAATGTTTTAAACAATAATAGAATATGTTGGAATGCAACATGGACCCAATTACTAGCCACCCACTTCCCAAAGCAAGGGACAGAGCAAGAAAAATACACTGTGGGAATGAGAGGTGTAGCAGACAAATGGTGGCCCAGAGTGAGGGCAGACATTTGGGTGAGGAAGAAATCTGCAAAGAAGAGCAACTCAGCAGGGCACCTGGGTGGCTCAGTTATTGTTTGCCTTCAGCTCAAGTCTTGGGATCAAGCCTGGCACGAGGCTCCCAGCTCTGTGGGAAGCCTGCTTCTCCCTCTCCCACACCCCCACTTGTGTTCCCTCTCTGGCTGTCTCTCTTTCCATCAAATCTTAAAAAAAAAAAAAAAAAAAAGAGCAACCCAGTGTGGAAAGAAGCAGGGTAATGATGACATCCACATATTGGGCTGTCCACAATGATGAATCAGTGCCAAGAATGGGAAGCAGCGCCGAGAGTAGAGGTAGTAATGCAATATTAACTTTCTGATTACAGGAGTTATATTGTGATTATATAAGAGAATGTCCTTTTTTATAGGAAAACTAAAGTTTTCAGGGATGATGGGGCATCCAGTCAGCAACTTAACTCTCAAATAATTCATTAAAAAATGTTATCTGTACTGAACTTCCACAATTTAGTGATTGTTTAAAAGCTGTTTTTAATGTGCATGCGACTGAAAAACAAAAAAACAAAAATAAAAAAAAAACCCCTGTTCTCTCTTCTCTCAAGCAATGAGAAGTCCATAGAACAATTACTAAATCAGTAAGATACTTAAAGCACCTTTGGACGTTCAAGTGTCACCTTACTGATCTGGCCATGATTTTTTTGTTGTATTTGTTTCTTTGGATATGGATTTGCTGTGGTTGCTACAGAACAATACTAACTAGATAAAACCCTGAGAGTTAAAGGAATTCTAATTTATCTTCAACCTGTGTATAAGAATTGAGAGAATCTGCTAAAAAGTAAAAATACTGGGGTATCAACAAAGACAGAATAATGACTCCAGAGCCTGCATTCTCAACCACTATTCTACACCGCCTCAAAAAGAATATGCAAATCACACCTAAATCTTATTATAATTTCTAATACAAACTAAGTCCCAACATTAGAGATTCCAATGAGGAGTCCTCATCAGAAGGGCATCATTCTTGGAGGAGGTAATGATGAGCTGGGTCTGGATTCATTCATCCAAACATGCAACCAAGGACCATTTTTTTTTTTTTTAAAGATTTTATTTATTTGTCAGAGACAGAGGGAGAGCGAGCGAGCGAGCACAGGCAGACAGAGAGGCAGAGGGAGAAGCAGGCTCTCCGCCGAGCAAGGAGCCTGATGTGGGACTTGATCCCAGGACCCTGGGATCATGACCTGAGCCGAAGGCAGCTGCTTAACCAACTGAGCCACCCAGGCGTCCCCCAAGGACCATTTCTTACTTGGTTTTTCTCTTCCCAGGGTCTGGTATACAGTAGGTACTCAAAGTTGTTGTTGTTGTTTTCTTTTTTTCTCTTTTTGAATGAGTGAATAGAGACTCACTATGTGCTAAACACAGGTAGAGAAAGAAGGGAGAAAGCATTCTACCCTAAAGAAAGCAGAGGAAATTAGTTCCACCCAATATATTGGTCAGATCAGAAGGTGGGAGACTGACAGCCAAACTTCCTCCTCCCTACCAAATTACTAGAATGACTATCTTAGATAGATGATTGTTCCTTTTTGAACTTCAGTCATGGATCAGTTAAGAAAATGTCCAAAAGCAGGAAAGAGAAAAAATAGTAAAATGAAACAAAACAAAACAAAAACACACCACACACAAAAATGGTCTCATAAAACGTGAAAGCTGAAAAGGAATTATGAAGTTCATTTAGCATGTTATTTTTATTTAGCTGAAAATGAGGCTAACAGACATCAAGTGACTTGACAAAGGCTGCCTACAGCTAACCATGTTGGCACTAGACCCCATGGCCAGTACTCTATCCCACACTATTGTTACAATCAATAATCCTGGAGGTTCTCCAAGACCTCTGATAACAACAGCTAGTTCGTCAGTGTTTATTTGCCATGCATTAACCTAAAAGCTTTACTTGTCTTAGCTAACTACAAGTGTATCAGCGTTAAAAATGGTGGCTAGGTTCAAAGTACTGAGAAAACAAGAGAGAGCAAGGGTTTGGAGGAAATTGGGAAGTTTAAGAGGTGACAACCAAATAGGAAAAATGAAGTCCTGTAGGAGAGAATACTGTTCTTTGACCTCATTAGAACCCTAATCTATTGAACTCTACTTTCTTCCAACCTGTTAGCCCTCTCCAGCTTAGATTCCAGGACCCACCATTTTAATAATTAGAATGACCTCCCTTTAACTCCTTGTCTTTACAGCTCACCTTTCTGGCATGAGTGGAGTATAACTGCAGACAACAGAACCCATGCTAGCTAAGTTAAGCAGAAAAGGAGTTATTGCCAGATATTATGTGGCTTACAAAATTACTTGAAGAGCTATAGGAGAAGGCTCCCTTAGAACTTACAGGAACAAGTCTTAACCCACAAAATAACTCTTTGCCATGATCGAAAAAGTTATGGCTATCATTGCAGGAAGTCACTAAACCAGAAAGTTGTTGACTAAAGAAATCCAGTGCCTCTGCTATGATACTTGTCAGCAAAACTGGATGGCTCTCACCCTTTTTGTCTCCACATCTAACTCAGCTCCAAATTCAATTCTCACCTTAGGTGCAAAGGAGTCTAGGAAATTGCTTTTAGCATCCCAAACTTTTCAGTAAGAGAAGGCACATTAAGAGGTGGAAAGTATGCTGAGCAAGTCAAATCCCTGGTCCTCACTATCCCTGGATATGTCTTCTCCATGCCTACACTGAACAGCCTAATGTTCCTAGAAAAAAAGATATGATCTCCAACCTCAAGTGGGCCTTTTTTTAAGTACATACTACAATCCTATAAAGACATTCTTTATATTCCTTTTCCCTTTCAAATATTTTATCTATTTGACAGAGACATAGTGAGAGAGGGAACACAAGCAGGGGAAGTGGGAGAGAGAGGGGGAGAGGCAGGATTCTAGCCAAGCAAGGAACCTGAGGTGGGGCTCCACCCCAGGACCCCGGGGTTGCGACCTGAACCGAAGGCAGATGCCTAACGACTGAGTTACCCAGGCACCCCTCAAATGGGCCCTTAATTCTGCAAGACAATTCTACGATTCCCTGGTCTACTCATTCTCCCACAATCTACAATGACTTTCACACTTTCTACACTCAAATCTCTGACCTCCTCTCACTCTAAGTATATGATCCCATCACCTGCTTTACAGAAAAAATAAAAGCCACGAGAAAACTCATTTTACCAGTACAAAACACAGAAACAACCTGTGCCTACTGCCTTCATTTTCTTCTTCCTTTCTATTAACTGCAAAAACTTCTTTCATTCCCATCTTCCTAAGACTGCTCTAACTGTACTTTGGATCCCATCCATTCCCATGTCCTCAGAACACTATCAATGACTCAATTTCTCTCTTGCATTTTCAATTTTTCCATCGCCCTCTAAATTGGGTCCTTGATGACCTCTCATCTCCCTTAGCTTCCACATCCTCTCCTTTCCTTTACAATCATATGTATGGAAAATACTCTCTAGATTCACTGCCTTCTTTCCTTCTCTTGAGTTTTTGCCTCCTATCTGGCTTCTGGCCCCATCACACCAACTCTCATGAAGGACACCATAAGCTCCATGAAGATAAAGCCAACAGACTTTTTTCAATTCTGATGATATTTAAATTCCAGGTTTTCTTTTAATGGGATCAGTTCATGGACATCATTTTTTTTAATGATTTTATTTATTTACTTGACACATAGAGAGTGAAAGAGCACAAGCAGGGGGAGCAGCAGAAGGAGAGGGAGAAGCAGGCTCCCCACTGAGCAGGGAGCCCGATGCAGAACTTGATCCCAGGACCCTAGGATCACAACCCAAGCCAAAGGCAGACGCTCAACCATGTGAGCCACCCAGGCACTCCTGAATTCCAGGATTTCCTAACACAGACAATTTCCTGCTGCTGAGACAACATTCTTCTGGTCCTCTACCCTAGCTCTTCTGTTTCTCTTGTGGAGTCCTGTTCCTGTTCTTGGCCATTACCTGCTGGGACCACTTGAGGTTCTCTCAGTTGATCTTACCCACACCTATGTCTCAATTATCACCCATCTGCAAATTACTCCCAGCTAAATATCTCCCAAAACATCTCTGAGTTCCAAAGCTGTATTTCAAACTACCTCCTGGATCTCATGAATGACCTCTCCCTTCCCCGTCCAAAAAAAGAACTACCCTGATGCATAAGCCAGAAACCCAGGAGTTATGTCTGATTTCTCTTTCACTCCCTGAATCTAATCCATCACTAAGTTCTACTGATTTTACCCCCTTATCTCTAGAATCTGTCCAGTTCTCTGCAGTTGTACCGATACCATTACCTCAGTCCTCATTGCTTATCTCTCTCACCACTTGGGTCTATCTGCATCTATCCTTCCTCCAACCTGTTTATGCTACTGAGACTGAGGGATCAAGCCACCTCTCCCACCTCACCACTCTCTCCCACAACAACAAAAACAAAAACGCAGCAGTTTCTCATCCGTCTTGAAGTAAAAGTCCGGCACCTCTACCCACCTCCCGCTGCAACCTGTAGGAGACTCTTCTTTCCCTCTGTACTGGCCACGGTGGCCTCTTTTTTTTGCCTTATAGTCATTTTCCTCCGATTCACCACAGGGCCCCTGCACATGCTGCTCTCTCTGGGATATTCTGCCTTCCTCCCTTGACTCAAGTAATTAGAATCCTTCCTTCAGGTATCCATTCAGGCATCTTTTCCTCACAGACGCCTTTCTGCTTATTTCAGGCACTCATAGCATCAGGCATGTCTCCTAACTTTAGTGAGATCACCGTTTAACAGGTTTGCCCTCCCGGACTCAAACCCCTGAGGTCAGGGACCATCTTTGGTTCACCATGTATCCTCAAGGCTCTTTCCCAAACCAGCTGGACGATTAAGGAGAGACCTAGTTCCCAGATATGAATCCAAATTTCTCACAAGACCGTGCTCTGGAGAAGCAGGGGTCGGATATTCCTCTCATCTCCGTCTCTCTGAGAGGCACAGAGCAGGCCCTAGTCAAAGACTGCACAATCAATGGCAGAAACAAGTCGGCCTCCTTAGCCAGAGAGGAGCCTGGTGGAGCCGGGAGACAAGGCTTTCCTCCCTGGGGGCGTCCGGCACAGGCACAGGGCTGGACAAGGCAAGCGCTGGACGAACAAGCCAGCGGTCGAGGGCCTCAGGCGGCTGCAGAGACCCCAACGTTCTGCTCCGGCCAAGAAGGGGAACCCAGGCTGGTACATGCAGGCGCTGGGACCTCGGGGCCTGCCTGTGCCCCCTGAAAACCATCAGCTGAGAAGGGCCAGACTCAGGCCACACAACCGAGGTGCCGCCTCCAGATGCCGCAGCCCCCCACCCCCGACCTTCCTTCCACTTACTCTGTGTCAGCTCCCGGTCTCCCCGCCGCAGCATTGCGCGAAACGCCAAAACCAGACAGCGCTCCCACCCACAAGACACAGCGCGCCTAGGTGGGACTCCAGCCCCACCCACCAATCCTGGCACCGTACTCTCGTGACGCTAGGAAAGATCTGACCAATAAAAGGAGAGCACTCAGGGGGCGGTGCAGAGGGGAATACTGGAAGGCGATTGGTTCCTCGGAGCCGGAAGTTCTTGGGGAAGAACTAAGTTGGAACCAATCGCGCGTTGCCTGAGTGTGTCGGCGCGGTCAGTGGCGGCGCTGAGGAGAGTGGTTGCCGCCATGATAGAGCAGCAAAAGCGCAAAGGCCCAGAGTTGCCACTGGTTCCAGTCAAGCGGCAGCGGCATGAATTGTTGTTGGGAGCCGCGGGGTCGGGCCCCGGAGCCGGACAGCAGCCGACGGCGCCTGGCGCTTTGCTGCAAGCGGTAAGTGAAGTAGCAGACAGCCTTCGGCCCTACGCTCATCTTCCTCTCTGAGAGCCTAGTACCCGGTGATCCCGCACTGCGAGGGCGGAACGAGAATAGCTACCTGCAGTTAAAATAGGGGAGCACTGTGGAGGTGGTCAACAACCCTCCAGATGGTCCCTTCGTTCCCAGGTTGGACGCCTGTTTTCAGCGTCTCGACCACCCTGGGAGAGGGCGTTAGAATTAAAGTTACATTCCTTGAACTCAAAACCGGTACCAGGGCTTTTTCATACTTACTCTTCCACAGAGAGCCGGCATAGAGTAAACATTCAAAAAGGTGGTAGAATGGATGGATGAATGAATGAGGGAAGGAAGGAAATGAATGAGACCCGCTCGCTTTGGGATTTTGGGCAAGTTGCTCTCCCCTTTGTTTCTCAGCACTGGTGCTGTTATTAACGACAACCGAACAATCGCTCACATTCATGGAGTCCGTGCACCCAGGGCTTTGTGTGCGAAAACTCCATTAATCTTGGTAACAGCGTAAGAGTTAAGAACTCTTCGTGCAGTCTCTTGTAAATTTACCCGGTAAATGATAGAAAGAGACTTTAAATCCCAAATCCATAGTCTTAACTGCATTTCTTGTAAGATGGAGGTAATGATCACATCTCTTTTCCTGTGCTGCTAGGCTCAGATCAAGAAATACGTGTGTCCTCTCTCAACCTTTCCTCTGGCGGATGAGCAAATCCTGCTGGCACCATCCTCAAAATATATATATACCAAATTGCTACCCCTTCTGTCACCTCCATCACTAACTCGTGGTCTAATCCATTATTTTCTCATTTGGCATTATTGTAGTGAGGCCCTAAAAAGGTAATCCTGTTTCTGCTGTTGTATGGTCAGTCTATTCTCAGTCCAGCGACTGGAGAACCTTGCTAAAGGTCAGATCATGTTTCCCTCAGCTGAAAACTTTCAGTGGCTTTCCACTTCACCCAGTTAAACCAAAATCCTTAAAATCTTTTGCCCATTTTCCATGTGTCTCTCAGATCTACCTATTTTCCATTGCTGATGCTGCTCGTTTTGCTGGCTTCCATGCTCTTGCCTCGAAGTCTTTGCATTTGCTGCACTCTACCAGAGTGCTCTTAAATGGTTTACACACTCCGGCTCCTCCAAATCTTTGTTCAGATATCCCGTTTTTCAGGGAAGGCTTTCCTGACTACACTGCTTTAAATTGCAGTACCCCATATGCATTAATCCACGTTGCTTTTTTTTCTCCATAGCACCTACCACCTGCTGTATGTTTTGTTTTTCTCTCTCCCTCTCTCCTATTCCTCCTTTCCTAGAACAGAAACTCGATTGTTTATTTTGTTCAGTACTACTTTTCCAATGCCAAGAAAAATAGCCCAGCACATAATATTTTTTTGACTAAACCAGAAACCACTAAAGATATTTGGCACTAATAGTAGCACCCATCCTTCTCTCTGAAAAAAGTATCAGCCTGGGTTTCATTGAATTATCCAAGCCTAGGCTTGGTGTCAAGACCATAATCAAAACTTCTGGGTAATATGTTCCCTGCAGGATGTTTGGGAGTCTGTGACAGTCCAGTCATTAAATGAGCTAGAGACTGGGAAAACAGTATTGGATGACACAGGCAGGGTCCCTACACTTACAAGGCTGCTTTTCTACTGGGGAAAAAGAAAAAAATGTGTGAGCAAATATTTAAGGTAATTTCAGGTAGTGGTAAGTGCTGTGAAGAAGTACAGCAGGAGTAATGGAATACAGAGGGGAGGTGTAGTTTGAGTGATGAAGGAAAGACCTTCTGAAGAGGAAACATTGGAAGGAGCTAAACACAGGAGGATCAAGGGAAGAAGATTCTGATCAGGACCAACAAGTGTAAAGATCCTCAGACAGAAATGAGCTTAACATGTTTGAGCAATTAAAAGTTGGCTGTGGGACCGGAGGAGAGTGAGCGAGTAGTTAGTAAACAGGTAGACACTAGACACTACAGCAGGAAGGGATCAAATTGGAGGCATAAGTTAGTATAAGAAGAGTTGCTATTCTCTAAATCAGGAGAAATCTACTCAATTATTGTTTCCCATGTCTTTTGCACCCTCCTTTGCCTGTAGGTAGTGACTACTCTATACTTCTGTCTTTTGTTCAGGGACCTCCAAGGTGTTCCTCCCTTCAGGCCCCAATCATGCTGCTCTCAGGACATGAAGGGGAAGTGTACTGCTGCAAGTTTCACCCCAATGGATCCACCTTAGCATCTGCAGGATTTGATCGACTGATATGTAAGAGATAGTTTCTGAAGTTGGAATAATTGCTGTCTGCTAAGTTGTGATTATTTTTTAAAATTTCCAGTGCCGAAGAAGGTTAGCAGTCTGAATCCGTCATGTCGTAGACTACATAGCTAATGTACAATAAGAATATTGAATATTCTTATACAGTACAATAAGAATATTGAATGATCTTGGGTATAGACCTCAAAGTCCATGTGGTAAATATAAAAGGGAATATGTTACTAGTTGGAAAGTGAGTTGCCCTACTTTGAGAATATCTTCCTCATGGAGACAGATCTTGAGTGGGTTGAGCCAGACAAGAGATCTAGGCATACCAGGTTAATGGAAGTAATTAGGGGAGAGAGAGCTTCCTTTTCCCAGATGTGAGACCTTCCTCTTGATCCATTCATAGAATCCTAGCACATGGGAAAGAAAGGGGGGGTGGAGATGGTAAAGTGGCAACTCAGTTGGATAATCTCCCTGTAAATCATTAGGATCTGCATCCAAGAGGCATCTGGCTGGCTCAATCAGTAAAGCAAATGACTCTTGATCTTGTGGTTGTGGGTTCAAGCCCCATGTTGGGCGTAGAGATTACTTAAAAATAAAATTCTTGAAAAAAAAAAAAAATAGTTCTGGGCACATGGCTGGCTCAGTCAGTAGGGCATGCTAGTCTTGATCTTGGGGCTGAGTTCATGCTCCATGTTGGGTGTGGAGCCTACTTAAAAATTTTTTTTAAAGGGGCGCCTGGGTGGCTCAGTGTGTTAAGCTGCTGCCTTCGGCTCAGGTCATGATCTCAGGGTCCTGGGATCGAGTCCCACATCGGGCTCTCTGCTCGGCGGGGAGCCTGCTTCCCTTCCTCTCTCTCTCTGCCTGCCTCTCTGTCTACTTGTGATCGCTCTCTGTCAAATAAATAAATAAATAAATCTTTTTTAAAAAAATTTTTTTTAAACTGGGGACTTCGGGCTAGCTCAGTTGGTGGAGCATGTAACTCTTGATCTCAGGGTCTTGAGTTCAAGCCGCACACTGGATGTAGAAATTGCTTAAAAATAAAATCTTAAACAAAAAACAAAAACCAAACTCTGCATCCAGATTCTCAGCTACTAGTTGGCAGTACCCATTTTTGAGAAATAAGTTGAAAAAATCACTTTAGAGGAGTCATGAGAAAAAAGCAAGAGAGAAGATATCAGGAGCATCTGATTGTCTTTTATTCTTACATCATTTGTTGCTTTATGGGATGAAGTGAGTCCTTTAGTTCTTTGCTTATAAGTCTGTACCTCAGAATAGATGAGAGCTGTCTTTGCTGTCTTAATTTAGCTGTTCTAGTTCTGTGATCCTTAAACTTAACAGTGGCCAAGCATCTGGAAGACTTGCAATTTTGCAAAACATCCTTGAATCAATACACTTATTTCATCAAGCAAAAAACAGTTTATCAACAGAAAAATAACTACAATATGTATGTACCTTATAACATATAGAGGTGCTCCTTAATAACACTCATTAAAGTTCATTCCTTGCTAGACCAAGTTCCCTGAGGACAGGAACTGTGTCTGTTCATTTATCTCCTTTTATCCTAGCACCTGTCATGTTGTAGGTATATGGTACATGTGGAATGAATAAATGTAGTGTAAAGTCATTGCCATGTGACCTTCAAGTCAGTTCCAGCTTCCTGGGTTTTCTGTAAGTGCCATCATTTTGTAGTCTCTATACTCAACCAACCTGTAGTAGTGAGTACCAACTTTTTTAACATTACAGCAGAAAGCTTAAGACTTTAAAAATTATATTTTTTAAAAAGATTTTATTTATTTATTTGACAGAGAGAGAAAGATCACAAGTAGGTAGAGAAACAGGCGTGGGGGAGGGAAGCAGGCCCCCTGCTGAGCAGAGAGCCTGACGCAGGGCTCGATCCCAGGACTCTGGGATCATGACCTGAGCTGAAGGCAGAGGCTTAACCCACTGAGCCACCCAGGTGCCCCTATACCTACTTTTTTAAAGATTTTATTTATTTGAGAGAGAGAGCACAAATAGGGGAGGGGCAGAGAGAGAAACAGACTCCCCACTGAGCAGGGAGCCCGATGTGGGGTTTGATCCCAGGAGCCCAGGATCATTACCTGAGTCAAAGGCAGATGCTGAGTGAACTGAGCCACCCAGGTGCCCCCCCAAATTATAATCAGTCTTATGAAATATGAAAATATTACATCATTTTTGTTTTTGGTGTCAGGAAAATCGGTCCAGCCAGTAGAGCCAATAGTGTTCCAAGGGAGTGTAATCTCAAAACCATTGTGGTAAATTTATAAGTACCTTTTCTATGGCTAATGATGAGTTTTCTTTTGTGTCGTAATGATCATATAACCCGTATCTTCCTAACAGTGTTGTGGAATGTCTATGGTGACTGTGATAACTATGCTACATTGAAGGGACACAGTGGGGCCGTGATGGAGCTGCATTATAACACTGATGGCAGGTGAGTAAGTAGTCTACATAATAGAATGACAGCTGCTTTCATACTAATTTTTCTTGGCAGCCTTTCACATTTCATCCATAAGTTTTCTGTCTCTCTGGAGACTTTGCTGTCAAAGACTACTGCATTTTCGGCAGTTACTTTATTATCCTATCACTGTCAACCCAGTCTCTTGTTCCGTGTATGCATTTATAAATACATCTCTATCGGGCACCTGGGTGGCTCAGTTGGTTGGACGACTGCCTTTGGCTCGGGTCATGATCCTGGAGTCCCGGGATCGAGTCCCACATCGGACTCCCAGCTCCATGGGGAGTCTGCTTCTCCCTCTGACCTTCTCCTCGCTCATGTTCTCTCTCACGGTCTCTCTCTCAAATAAATAAATAAAAATTTAAATAAATAAATAAATAATAAATACATCTCTATCTAACATCAATAGCCCAGACAATTTCTTTTTTAAGACATAAAACATAATTTTATATGCAGAAATCAGCTATTTTTACTATATAAGCAATAAAGTATTTACTTTGAGAAACTCAAAAATATATCAATTTAAAAATAGCCCATATTCCTACCACTCCAAAGATTATCACTGTTAATATTTTGCTAGTGCTTCTCAAGTTTTTTTCCTGCTTTAAGCTATTTGGTTTTACATGTACATTAGAACTTCATGTATGATCTTTTCTGCTGCTTTTTCCTTTAACATTATTCACCTAATGTATCATTTATTATAACATACATTTATCATGAACATTTTAATGATGGCCTAATTTTACAATAACTACATAATATAGAAATGTGATTATGCAAAGTTAATTAATCCCATTAGGTATTTCAGTGAACATTCATTGTTTTATACCTCTGACCTTTAAAATCCTAAGGTCCCTAATCAACTGGTACATAGCCTTCTATGCATTTTTCCTGTTAATATTTAAGTAAAGAAAGCCTTATAAAATCAATTATAACTTAGAAATCATTGTCAGGGGCGCCCAGCTGGCTCAGTCTGAGGAGCATGTGATTCTTGAGCTCAGGGTCAGGAGTTTAAGCCCCTTGTTGGGTGTAGAGATTACTTAAATAATAAAACTTTTTAAAAAATCATTTTCAGAGATGAAATAGAAAACTTTTAATTTTAGAGAAAGGGTTATAGTTACTGAGTCACTGAGTCAAGAATTGCTGCAGTCTGTCTTCCTACTGTAGCAGGGAGTGATTAAACATTTCCAGATAGGAAAGTGTTTAAAACGTTATCTATCAAAAAGGAGGAAGAAATTGGGGAAACTGCTGTATTAGGTTGGGATATATCATGGGGACTGACAGAAGGACTTTTTTTCACATTTTCATGGGGTAGACCGCGTAACCCAGTCTAGAGCACCAGTAGGATTTGATAGGTAGGGCCTATGTCATGTGAGTACAACATGTCAGTGGCCTTAAAGAGTCTGGCTCATTTTGGCAAGTGGGGAGGATGGATGGCTATTGTTCGTCTTCACTCACTTGTTTTTTGTTCTTCCTCTTGCAGTATGCTCTTTTCCGCATCCACAGATAAAACTGTGGCAGTGTGGGATAGCGAAACAGGCGAGAGGGTTAAAAGGCTAAAAGGACATACTTCCTTTGTGAATTCCTGTTACCCGGCCAGGAGGGGCCCCCAGCTTGTCTGCACTGGCAGCGATGATGGGACAGTTAAGGTGGGTGTTGTCTGTCTGTATGTTGTTGCTGGTTCCGAGGTTCCACAATGTGAACTTACTTTGCCTTCCATCTATGGCGTAGCCTCCTCTCCACAACTTTGTTTTAGCGGTCATTTCCCAAAACAGAGGTCTTTCTGTTTTTACTTTAAGATTTTTTAATTTGAGAGAGAGAGCAAGTAGGGGTGAAGGGGAGCAGATCGGGAAGGAGAGGGACAAGCAGATTCCATGCTGCTTGTGGAGCCCAGTGCAAAACTCAGTCTCATAACCCTAAGCTCATGCTCTGAGCTGAAACCAAGAGTTAGCAGACACTTGACTGGCTGGGCCACCCAGGCACCCCAAAAACAGAGGTTTTTTAAAATAATGTGCAGTATTTTTAAGGATCTTGTAGCATGTTAGAACCATGTTGAACCTTTGTGACTTGGAATAAAGTGGACCACCTGAGTGGATCTTTTTTTTTTTTAATTTATTTGTCAGAGAGAGAGAGAGAGCACGTGCACAGGCAGGCAGTGGCAGGCAGAGGCAGAGGGAGAAGCAGGCTCCCTTCCTGACAAGGAGCCCAATGCGGGACTCGATCCTAGGACACTGGGATCATAACCCAAGCCGAAGGCAGCTGCTTAGCCAACTGAGCCACCGAGGCATTCCCTGGGATTCTTGACTGAGCTGTTTACCTAAGTATGTGATCTCAGGCAGTTCACTTTTCTGATCCTGTCTCTTGGTCTTTAGAACAGTGACAGCAATATACATGTCTTACAAAGCTGTTGTAAAAGTATAGTCATTATATAAAAAGGTCAGTATATGGTTTAGTAACAAGATCATTTAGTTCAGTGATTCCAGCTAGTCTTCATGTCAGACTGCCTGAAGAACCTATTAAAAATAACCAGGTTCTCAGGACGCCTGGGTGGCTCAGTCCATTAAACATCTGCCTTCAGCTAAGGTCATGATCCCAGGGAGTTAGGATCAAATCCCACATTGGGCTCTTTGCTCAACAGGGAGCCTGCTTCTCCCTCTGCCTGCTGCTCCCCCTGCTTCTGCGCTCACTTTCACTCTCTCTCTCTTTCTTTGACAAATAAAAAATAGAATCTTAAAAACAAAACCAAAAAACTCAAGATTCTAGTTCAGTAGGTCTAGAATGGGAATTTTTGTTTTTAAATTAAGACTTCTTTAGAGCGTGAGGGATGCCATGAATTCCATTTGGAGGCATCTTTAAGCTCACCGAGTAGACACCCCGAGCAAAGCTAACCCTCCCGAGTTGAAAATATTTATGGATAAGAAATTATCATTGAAATTAAATGGTGGCAGACATGTTCAAGGAATATTGCGGGGGTTCGATCCATTTATGAATCTTGTGATAGATGAATGTGTGGAGATGGCAACTGGTGGGCAACAGAACAATAATGGAATGGTGGTAATACGAGGAAATAGTATCATCATGTTAGAAGCCTTAGAACGAGTATAAACAATGGATGTGTTCATCAGAAGAATCAACTGCTTCCACATGTCCCTTCTCCATAGTACTTGTTTTACTACAATATAAAAATCAGATCGTGTACATTTTCATATTGAGCTTTTAATAGCCAAAAAAAAAAAAAACAAAAACAAAAAAAACTTCTTCAAAGAGCAGTTTTAGGTTCACAGTAAAATTGAGGAGAAGATACAGAGATTTCCCATATACCCACTTCCCCCACACATCCATAGCCTCTCCCATGATCCCCCACCAGAGTGGTACATTTTTTACAATTGATAAACCTACACTAACACAGGGGCGCCTGGGTGGCTCAGTGTGTTAAAGACTCTGCCTTCGGCTCAGGTCATGATCTCAGGGTCCTGGGATCAAGCCCCGCATCAGGCTCTCTGCTCAGCAGGGAGCCTGCTTCCTCCTCTCTCTCTCTGCCTACTTGTGATCTCTGTCTGTCAAATAAATAAATAAAATCTTTTTAAAAAAAACCTACACTGACACATCCTAATCACCCAAGTCCATAGTTTATATTAGGGTTCACATTTAGTGTTACACATTCTGTGGTTTGGGACAAACATATAATTACATGTATCCATCACAGTGGTATCATACAGAGTATTTTTTCTACCCTAAAAATCCTCTGTGCTCCTTCTGTTCATCCCTCCCACCCCTGACAGCCACTGATCTTTTTACTGTCTCCATAGTTTTGTCTTTTTTGAGATTGGTTTCTTTTACTTGGTAATCATGCATTTTAAGAGTCTCCCATGTCTTATAGACAGCCTCTCCTCTGTTGTCCTGCGCACCGCTGCCTTGTAGTGTGTTCAGTAAATTCCTATCTCCTTAAAAATAAAGAGATTCTTCCAGCCTTTGTAGCTCATTTGTTCTAGTGCCAAATAATATTCCATTGTCTGGACATACCACAGTTTATTCATTCACTTACTAAAGGACATCTCAGTTGCTTCCCAGAGTTGCAGTTATGAATAAAATTGCTGTAAACATCCATGTGGGAGTTTTGTGTGGACCTAAATTTTTCAACTCTGTTGAGTAAATACTGAGGACCACGATTGCTAGATCCTGTGGTAAGAGCATATTTAGTATTTGAGAAACCACCAGTCTGAGTGCCCAGCTGGCAGTTGATGGAGCATGCAGCTCTTGATCTTGGAACTGTAAATTTGAGCCCCATGTTGGATGTAGAGATTATTTAAAAATGAAATCTTAAAAGGAGAAAGAAACCACAAATCTGTCTTCCAAAATAGCTGTACCATTTTACATTCCCACCAGCAATGAGCGAGAATCCTTGTTGCTCTGCATCATCATTTGGTGGTGTCAGTGCTCCAGATTTTGGCTTCTCTAATAGGTATGTAGTCATACCTCGCTGTTAGTTTAATTTACATTTTCCTGATGACATAAAGTGGAACATCTCTTCATATGCTTTTTGTCATCTGTGTACATTCTTCGGTGAGGTGTCTGTTAAGATCTTTAGCTCATTTTTTTTTTTTAAAGATTTTATTTATTTGTCAGAGAGAGAGAGCGCGCAAGCACAGGCAGAGAGAGTGGCAGGCAGAGTCAGAGGGAGAAGCAGGCTCCCCGCGGAGCAAGGAGCCCAATGTGGGACTCGATCCCAGGACGCTGGGATCATGACCTGAGCCGAAGGCAGCTGCTTAACCAACTGAGCCACCCAGGCGTCCCGTTTAGCTCATTTTTTTTAAAGATTTTATTTATTTATTTGAGAGAGAGCACAAGCAGGGGGAGCGGCAGACAGAGGAAGAGGGAGAAGCAGGCTCCCCACTGAGTTGGGAACCTGACGTGGGGCTTGATCCCAGGACCCTGAGATCATGACCCGAGCAGAAGGCAGGTGCTTAAGCGACTGGAGCCACCCATGTGCCCCTTTAGCTCATTTTTAATCGTGTTGTTTGTTTCTTTATTGCTGAGTTTTGAGAGTTCTTTGTACATTTTGGATAATAGTCCCTTATCAGATATACAAATCTTTTCTCCCTGTCTCATGGTTTATCTTCTCATTCTCTTGACATTGTCTTTCTCAGGCAGAAGTTTTTAGCTTTCATGAAGTCCAGTTTATCAATTGTTTCTTTCACGAATTGTGCCTTTGATGTTGTATCTAAAAAGTTATTGCCATACCTCAGGTCATCTGTGTTTTCTTCTGTGTGATGCATTTTGAGTTAATTTTTGTGAAAGGTGCAAGGTCTGTGTCTAGATGCATGTTTTTTGCATGTGGATGTCCAGTTGTTCCAGTACCATTGGTTAAAGAAACTCACTTGTTCCATTGCCTTTTCTCCTTTGTCAAAGATCTGTTGACTGTATTTATGGGAGTCTATTTCTGGGCTCTGTGTTCTCTTCCATTGATATATTCTTTCTCCAGGACCATACTGTCTGGATTACTGTAGTTTTATAGTAAGTCTTTTTTTTTTTTTTTTAAAGTAATCTCTATACTCAACCTGGGGTCGAACACACAACTCTAAGATCACAAGTCATATGCTCTTCCAACTGAGCCACCTAGGTGCCCCTAAAGTAAGTCTTGGAGGTCAGTTATCATCAGTCTTCCAACTTTAGTTTCTGCATCAGTATTGTGTTGGCAATCTTGGATCTTTTGTCTCTATATGAACATTAGAATCAATTTGTTGATTTCCACAAAACTACTTACTAGAATTTTGGTTGGAATTGCATTGAATCTATGAAGTTGAGAATGACAATATTGAGTTTTCCTATGCATGAACATGGAATAGCTCTCCATTTATCTAGTTGGGTTTTTGTTTTGTTTGTTTTGTTTTTTAAAGATTTATTTATTTATTTGACAGAGGAGGAGAGACAACGAGAGAGGAAACGCTAAGCAGGGATAGTAGGGGAGGGAGGAACAGGCTTCCCACCAAGCAGGGAGCCCAATACAGGGCTCGATCCCTGGACCCTGGGATCATGACTCAAACCAAAAGCAGATGCTTAATGACTGAGCCACTCAGGCACCCCTAGTTCTTTGATTTCACTCATCAGAGTTTTGAGGTTTTCCTTATTTAGTTCCTGTACATATTTTGTTAAGTTTATATCTAAATATTCCTCTTTTTTGGGTGCTAATGTAAATGGGTTTTTTTGTTTGTTTGTTTGTTTGTTTTCTTTTTAAGAACCAGAATTTTTTTTTTTTAAGATTTTATTTATTGGGACGCCTGGGTGGCTCAGTTGGTTAAGCAGCTGCCTTCAGCTCAGGTCATGATCCCGGCGTCCTGGGATCGAGTCCCACATCGGGCTCCTTGCTCGGCAGGGAGCCTGCTTCTCCCTCTGCCTCTGCCTGCCATTCTGTCTGCCTGTACTCGCTCTCTCCCCACCTCTCTCTCTGATAAATAAATAAAATCTTTAAAAAAAAAAAAAAGATTTTATTTATTTATTTGACAGAGATCACAAGTAGGCAGAGAGGCAGGCAGAGAGAAAGAGGAGGAAGCAGGCTCCCCACCGAGCAGAGAGCCCGATGGGGGGCTTGATCCCATGACCCTGAGATCATGACCTGAGCCAAAGACAGAGGCTTTAACCCACTAAGCCAACCAGGTGCCCCAAGAACCAGAATTTTTAAACCTGTTCCTCTTCTGATTTGGTGTAGCAGGTCTGACAGTTCAGGAGCCATTGATCTCATCCAGCATCATCATTTTACTCTTTTATGATTATTTGTATTTGAGTGTGGTTGATGCATGTTAAATGAGATACAGGTATACAGCATAATGATTCGGCAGATTTATACATTATGCTACACTCACCATTGCACCCTCCTTTTCAAATGAGGAAACTGCGACCTAAAAATAGTGACTTTTATTTCAGGGGCACATAAGGACATACTACTTTGTAGGACCAGTCATTTTACTCTTTCTTTGGCACGAATTTTGGGTTCTGGGTAGTCTTTTTACTTATTTGACAGAGAGAGCACAAGCACAGGGAACAGCAGGCAGAGGGAGAAGGAGAGACGGGCTCCCTGCTGAACAAGGAGCCTGACAAGGGGCGTGATCGCAGGACCCTGGGATAATGACCTCAGCCAAAGGCAGATACGTAACCGACTGAACCACCAGGTGCCCCTTTGGGTAGTCTTTTAATGATTAAATCAGGATGGATTTCGAAGGAGTACATCTGAGAAACCACACTAAACCTATGATTGTTGCTTTATTGTTTTCTGTTCTAGGTTTGTAAGTGGGAATTTAATAACCTCTGTTTATAAGGGGGGAAACATTGTTTTGTATTTTACTCATCAGAATTCTCAAAAGAAAACAAAGCTTTCAGTAATTTTAGTATTTTCGGTCTAGAACTGGCAGCCTGAACATTCTCCATACTAGTAGTTGGCTTTTTTTTTTTAAGATTTTATTTATTTGTTTCAGAGGGGGAGAGCGAGAGAGAGCGTGCGCGCATGAGGAAGGGAAAGGGCAGAGGCATAGGGAGAAGCAGACTCCTAGCTGAGCTAGGAGCCTGATGCGGGACTCAATCCTGGGACCCCCGGGATCATGACCTGAGTCAAAGGCAGATGCTGAACCAGCTGAGCCACTCAGGTGCCCCCATACTAGTAGTTTTCATACTGTTTTTAACAATTCATTCTTTCTAATAAAGCAATTAGGAAATCATTTTTTTTTAAGATTTTATTTATTTATTTGACAGACAGAGGTCACAAGTAGTTAGAGAGGCAGAGAGAGAGATGGGGAAGCAGGCTCCCTGCTGAGAAGAGAGTCCGATGCGGGGCTGGATCCCAGGACCCTGAGATCATGACCTGAGCCGAAGGCAGAGGCTTAACCCACTGAGCCACCCAGGCACCCCTAGGAAATCATTTTTTAGGGGCACGTGGGTGGCTCAGTCACTTAAATGTCTTCCTTTGGCTCCAGTCATGATGCCAGGGTCCTGGGATCAAGCCCCGTGTCTGTTCCCTACTCAGGGGAGAACCTGCTTCTCCCTCTCCCTTTGCCCCTCCCCCTGCTTCTTATGTGCACATGCTCTCTCTCTCTCTCACATAAATAAATAAATTCTTTTTAAAAATTTTAAAGGAAATCATTTTTTATATTGTATATAGGTTTAAAGCACACATATTATTATTATCTTTTATATATGTAAACATATATATAAATAAAGATTGTTCCCTTTTATAAACAATTTAGTCCTCGTGTCATTACACAGACCAAAGCAAGGAAGGTGTTTGGGTTAGAGGTGCGGGTGGGCCATCATGGCCCAAAGTGGTGTCAGGGCCCAAGTGAGGTGAGGAAAGCATCCATGCAGGATGGGAGCAGTCCATTGTAGGGAGATGGGGACTAACAAGGGTAAGGATGTCCACATGACACAGAGTAGGTAGCCCAGTATGGGGAATTGGAGGGGAGAGCAGCCCAACATAGAGTCAGTGCCTAAGCAGAGTAAAAGTTTCATCTGTGCATTGGTGGGGGAGAAAGTATGTGTATGAGCTTGAGCTGAGAGTGTCCACATGGGATGAGAGCAGTTTAGGTCCAAAGTCTGAGGCTAAGGATAGCATTCCTGAGGAAAGGCAGCCTGCAGAGGGATATTAGAGCCAGAGCAGAGTGAAGGGAGCATTCATACAAAGGGATAACCCAAATGGGGTGAGGAGGGGGTCCACATAGGAAATGGGAATCACAGTTCAAACAGAGAAAGGAAGACATTCATGCAGGGGAAGAGTAGAAAAGAATATAGGAGATTAATTACACACAGGAATCTTCATCATGTAAGTATAATAAGTATAACGGGAGACAGACTTCTCATTGTCAGAGAAAGGAGTTACCAGTACAGGAGAGAGGACTAAAATGCATCTTGTGTTGTTGGCATTGAACTGGATGTATCAGTGAGAACTCGTGGGATTCAACACATAAAACAGATAGGTATAGAAAAATAATAGATTAAGTGTGCATGTGCCTGTGTGTGCATATATTGTGTGCATATATTGGCAACTATCCACTGAGAGGGTTTAGGAACAATACCCCCAAAGCAGTGAGCATAGCTACTGGGTACATCTTGGTCTTTCAATACCATTTTCCACTAAAGAAACCAGGACTCCTTATTTTAGGCCTGGGCAGGAAAAGTACAAGATGAACCTGGAACATCTTATGCAATAATGCTTGTCAAAAGAACATTTTAATCAAATGATCAACTGAACATTATCCGTGATGGGACAAATCAAAACCATGAGCCACTCAACAAAATACAGTGAAAACACAGCATCACTCCAGTGAGATTCCTGCCAAAGAGTCATAACTTGAATCTAATCATGAAGAAATATCAGACAAACCCAAACTGAGGGACATTCTATGAAATAACTATCCTATTATTTGAGAAGCATCAAGGTCAAGAAAAGTCTGAGACACTCTTCCAGGCTGAAGGAGACTAAAGAAACATGACCCATAAATTCAGCACATGAATCTGAACTGAATCTCTTTGCAATAAAAGACATTGGGACAAGTTGTGAAACTTGAATGAAATCTGAGGATTGGATGATAATAATGTATTGGTGTTAATTTTGATAGGTTGTGTTAAGATTTTATAGGAATATATATACACACATATATATGTGTATAAATATAAAAATCTTTTAAAAAGAGATACATATAATACACACATATACATACACATGTATATATGTGTATATATACATAAATATATACACATATTTTTAAGATTTTTTAAAGATTTTTTAAGATTTTTTTAAAGATTTTATATATTTGAGAGAGAGAGAGAGATAGCAAGAGAGAGCATGAGTGGGGTGAAGGGGCAGAGGGCGAGGGAGAAAGAGGCTTTCTGATGAGCAGGGAGCCCAATATGGGACTTTATTCTAGGACCCTGAGATCAGGACCAGAGCCAAAGGCAGACCCTTAAGGACTGAGCCACCCAGGCACCCCAAAGATTTTACTTACTTGAGAGAGAGAGAGCACATGAACAGGGGTGGGAGGTGGGGGTGGAGAGCAGCAGAGGAAGAAGGAGAAGCAGACTCCCCACTGAGCAGGGAGCCCAGCGCAGGGCTAGATCCCAGGACCCCAGGGTCATGACTGGAGCCGGAGGCAGACGCTTAGCCAACTGAGCCACCAGACACCCCTATTATATGTATTTCATAGGACAAACGCACAAAGGTATTTAGGAGTGGTGAAGCTCTCGGGTCATGGTTCCAGAGTCTGCTCAGCAGGGAGCCTAACCCAGGGCTCCATCCCAGGACCCTGGAACCATGACCCAAGCCAAAGGCAAATGCCTAACCGACTGAGCCACCCAGGTGCCCAAAGCATGGGACTTTTGATCTCAGGGTTGTGAGTTCAAGCCCATGTTGGTTGTAGAGATTACTAAAAATAAATAAACTTAAAAAAAATTTTTTTTTAATGTAGACCCATGTTATATAAGTCTGTTTTTTATTAAATAGAGCCTAGTTGTTTATAGAGTATAGGGTTCTAGAGTTGTTGTACCTAATCTTTATCTTCTTCTATTGTTAATAAGTCAAACAGCTGTTGAAAATAAATGTTAACTTTTTATAACAAACATATGTTTAGTATTTATAAGAAATTAACACTTTTTAGTAAATTCAACATGAATGTAATGGAATCAGACAATACTAGATTCTTGTCCTTGTTTTGCCCTTGACCTACTGGGTGTTTCTCATCAAGTTAGTTCTATCTTTGCTCTTTAGTTTAAAGATTTATTTATTTATTTATTTGACAGAGAGAGATCACAAGTAGGCAGAGAGGCAGGAAGAGAGGCAGGCAGAGAGAGAGGAGGAAGCAGGCTCCCTGCCAAGCAGAGAGCCCGATGTGGGACTCGATCCCAGGACCCTGAGATCATGACCTGAGCTGAAGGCAGCGGCTTAACCCACTGAGCCAGCCAGGCGCCCTGCTCTTTAGTTTATTCATCCATGAAAGTTGGGATTAACTAGTAACTTTTAAACATTTTTTAAATCACAATCTGCATTAAGGAATACATTTTATACTATGACCCAGAATATACTCCCCTCAATACATCTGTGTTTATGAATCAACCCTTTCTATAGGGGACATTTTCTTCTATATATTTTTTTTAATTGGGGTAAAATTCACATAACATAAATTTACCATTTTAACCATTTTAAAAGGTATACAATTCAATGGCTTTTAGTACATTCACAATATGTGTGCTCATCACCATGATCCAATACCAAAACCGCCCCCCCCCCAATAAAAATTAGAAAAGGGTGGGAACAGTCCATTATAGGGAGACCGGGACTGACAAAGATTAGGAGGGCAAAAGAGAAACCCCATACCCATTTAGCAGTCAGTACTTTTTCCCTACCTTCCAGCCCCTGGCAACCACTAATCTCCTTTTTGTCTCTATGTACTTGCCTCTTCTGGGCATTTCATATAAATAGAATAGAATCATATAAGTGGCCTTTTTGTGTTCAGTTTCTTTCACTCAGCTTAATGTTTTCAGGCTTCATCCTTGTTGTGACATGTATTAATATTTCATTCCTTTTTAACACTGCTACAAAGATTGGTGTACAAGTTTTTGTTTCATTTCTCTTGGGTATATATCTAGGAGGAAGATTGCTGGGTTGTATGGTAATTCTGCTTTAGCTTTTTGGGGAACATACAGGCTTTTCCACAGCAGCCAGATCATTTTATATTCCCACCAGTGGTGTTCGAGGGTTCCGATTTTTCCTCACCATCACTTGTTAGTTTCTGTGATTCCTTTTTTGTTTTTGTTTTTGTTTTTTTGTTAATTATAACCATCGTAGTGAGTGTGAAGCAATCTCTAATTGTTGTTTTGATTTGCATTTCCCAGCTAATTCATGATGCTGAGCCTCTTTTCTTGTGCTTACAGCTCCTGAAAAGAAATGTTTATTCAGGGCCTTTGCCCATTTTGGGGGCTATTTGCAATGTTGTTGAACTATGTTTTTTTTTTTTTCATTCTGGATACTAGATCTTTATCAGATACATGATTTGCAAATATTTCTACCACTGTTGGTTATCTTCTCATCTCATTTTCTTGATACTGTCCTTTGTACAGAAGTTTCTCATTTTTATGAAGTTCAGTTTATGTTTTTTCTTTGGTCACTTGTTCTTTTGGTTTCATAGCTAATAATTCATTGCCAAATCCAAGACCATGAAAATTTACCCCTGTGTTTTCTTCTAAGAATGTCATAGTTTTAACTTTTACATTTAGGTCTTTATCCACATGGAGTATATTTTTCCATATGGTATGAGATAAAGGTCTGCCTTCGTTATTTTGAGTATGGTTATCCAGTTGTCCCATCATCATAATTTCCTGTTGAAAACATTTGAATATTATAATGTGGTAACTGTGGAAATTACTTTCTCCCAGGGGTTTGTTGTTGCTACTTGTTTAGTAAATTATCTTGTTCTTTTTCCTTTTTTTTTTTTTTTAAAGATTTTATTTATTTATTTGACAGAGAGAGACACAGTGAGAGAGGGAACACAGGCAGGGGAAGTGGGAGAGGGAGAAAAGCAGACTTCCCGCCAAGCAGGGAGCCTGATGCGGGGCTCGATCCCAGGACCTTAGATCATGACCTGAGCCGAAGGCAGCTGCTTAATGACTGAGCCACCCAGGTGCCCCACCTTTCTTTTTTTTCTTTTTCTTTTTCTTTTTTTTAAGATTTACTTATTATGTGGGGTCAGTCATTAAGCATCTGCCTTTTGCTAAGGTCAGGATCCCAGGGTCCTGGGATCAAGCCCTGCATCAAGTTCCCTGCTCGGCGGGAAGCCTGCTTCTCCCTCTCCCACTTCCCCTGCTTGTGTTCCCTCTCTCGCTATGTCTCTCTCTGTCAAATAAATAAATAAAATCTTTTTAAAAAAAAGAATTTACTTATTATTAGAGAGAGAGAGAGTGCATGAGCAGGGGGAGAGGCAGAGGGAAAGAGAATCTCAAGGCGACTCCCTGCTAAGCACAGAGCCCATCCAACACAGGGCTCAATCCCAGGACTCTGAGACCATGACCTGAGCCGAAACCAGACATCAGCCACACAAGTGAGCCACCCAGGCACTCCTATTAAGTGAATTTTCTGAGGTAATTTTATAAAGTCTGTATTATTTGCCATGTGTAGCCACTGAAATCTCTGTTGCATTAGCTTGGTGGCTCACTAATGATTTGACAGAGATTTTCTTAATCACTTGTGGGAAAAAAAACCTCTCCCCAGTCTTTGCAGACTCATTGTGTATGTTTGGGGGGTGTCTGTCTTTACCAGGCAGTTTACAGCTTTGTGTCAGTTTACAACTTTCTGTTAGCCTTCACTTCCTGCTTGTGCGGAGCTTGTGCAGGTCTGCAAGAGAGCTTAGGACCTTCTCAGGTCTTTTCTGAACATGTGCCAGACATGGGCATGCAAATGGCCTTCTAGAGTCCTAGGAATACGTCAGCTTTTCAAAGCTCTTTTTCTCCAAACTGTGTCATTCCCCAGCTTTTCTCCCAAGCTTTTTGGTTTGTGTACAGTTTGCCCCAACTCTCATCCCTGGCCCCAGACAGCAGAGGCTAATGCATTTGCCTTTAAATGTTTTAAACAAATGCCTCTGCCCTGGCAGAGTTCCAAGTTATGCAAAACGAAGTCAAACCTTTTAAGTTCATCCTTCAGGGAGCCACCAGAAAGTTAAAAACAACCACAGTTCTTTGAGAATAAGGTCCATTCTAGTCCCTCTGGTATAGGAACCTATACTGGGAATATGGGCCATTGTCTTCAGAGCTCTTGCTGAGTAGGAGAGGGAGACAGGGTAAGTTAAAACACTAAAACTTTTTTACCAAGACTCAGGAGGGTTTTTTTCCTCATTAAGCATTTTACTGGTTGCTACAAAGTTTTGAATAGTTTATAGAGTTCTGAGAAAGTTAATTCTGCCAGGATTTTTGCCACATAATTCTCTGCTTTTATAGAGGGGCAACCTTTTAGCATTCCCTACTCTGCCGTTTTCATTGATGTAACCTCTCTCTGTATGTTTTTTAACGTGAGCCACAGCTCATTAATGCTGCAGTTTGAAAGCACTGGTCTGACATCCTTGCTGTGCAAAAGAGCATATGAACTAAGCAAGCAGAGGATTTCCATTCTAAGGCATGTTGATGAACTATGATTATTCATACTTTAACAAAGGTGTCTGAAAATACAACCAAAGTAATTTGTTACCCCAACTTTCAGATACATTGGCCAAATTACATCACTTCTCACCATGTTAGTAGAATATCCAGACAAGTTTCTGAATGGTGTCCCTGTTAAAAATGTATTTACCTGGGCACCTGGGTGGCTCAGTTGTTTAAGCCACTGCCTTCAGCTCAGGTCATGATCCTGAAGTCCTGGGATTAAATCCCATATCCGGCTGTCTCTGCTTTGCAGGGAGCCTGCTTCTCCTTCTCCCTCTGCCTGCCACTCCTTCTGCTTGTGCATACACTCTCGCTCTCTCTGCCAAATAAATAAATAAAATCTTTCAAAAAAGAAAAAAAATGTATTTACCTCTACAAAATCCTTAAGACTTCAGGATGTACTATGCAATTACTTACAATGATATTTGACCATAGACCCTCCTATTCCTCTGCTTCAGCTGTGGGACATCCGGAAGAAAGCAGCCATCCAGACATTTCAGAACACCTACCAGGTGTTAGCTGTGACCTTCAATGACACAAGTGACCAGATTATTTCTGGTGGAATAGACAACGATATCAAGGTATGTT
Organism: Mustela nigripes; assembly: GCF_022355385.1. Taxonomy (NCBI): domain Eukaryota; kingdom Metazoa; phylum Chordata; class Mammalia; order Carnivora; family Mustelidae; genus Mustela; species Mustela nigripes. The sequence goes on along the minus strand of NC_081570.1, from coordinate 23,159,643 downwards.
TAATGTTTGTGTTACACCTCCCTTTCACCTGTCTCCATTCACAGATGGTAGTCTTTTCAAACTTCTGAGTTTGTGATAGCTTTGTACTTTATACCAACTACAAAGAAGATAGTAACTTAAATCTTGTTTTCTTTCTGCCCTATCCTTATTGACTTCTAAGTCAAGGGTTGCATTATAGCATATAAATGCCATCAGGGACCAGACAGTTCATGTGAATTGAGGCCCCATGTGTGGAGTCTGTGAACGTGAAGAGTGCGTTCCCTGGCTAAAGACATTTGCAACCTTTTTTTCCCCCTCACTCTGTTGGCCTGCTGAGATAGCGTTGAATCACCCTGTGATTCTCAACTCTGATCTCTGAGTGTGTCTTTCTCTTTGAGACTGCACAAAGGAAGTTTCAGAGAATCCACAGCCAAGAAAGAGGGAAGGCGGTGATGATGTGAGAGTGGCGGTGGTCCACACAGCAGCACAGTGTACTCGTGCTTTTGACCAATTAACTTGGTTTCTAACCCCAGTTCTGTCATTTTCTAGTTTTTTAGGACTGCAAGCAAGTTCTTTAACAGCCTTTTAATAACCACAATAATAACATCTACTTCATGGGGTTGTAGTGAGGATTAAATGAACTTAATGCATTAATTAGAGCACGTAGCGGTTTCTGGACATAGCAAATGCCAGTGGTTGGAAAGTGTTTTGGGGGTTACACAATTTGTGTCTGTCTTTACATACTGGCTTCCTTAAGTGTTTCAAAGATTCTTGGCCTTCTGTTTTACCTTTAGAGTGATAACTGTAGGTAAATATCCAGCTTCCTACTGTTCCTACCTAAAAATGTAAGACTGTGTGCCCTTCCCTCCCTGCCTCCTCTGCTGCTACTACAGATGAAATGTCCTTGCTTTTGTTTAAAGGTAGTCCCTTCATTGGAAGGATATCGGCTCCTTTTCCCTGACTGGGCCCTCATACCGTCTGTTTTCCCAGATCCTGTTTCCAGTCTGCTCTTCTGTCTTCGCATCATCACTCCGCTGCGCTCAGCTCTTGGCCTTAGGGTGGGGAGTCTTCCTTTCATTCCACTTCCTCCTGTTGTTGCCCTGTCCGTCTTCCCCGTCACAGCCAGACTTCTTTCGTGGTGGTGACAGTAATAATGTTATCGTTACCGTGGGACCCTCACTGTCAGTGTCAGGCCTTGTTCTTCGAGCTTTCTCTTACTCATTTAAGCTTCACAGCACCCTATGAAATAAATGCTATTCACGCCATTTTACAGATGAAGAAACTGAATTAAAAGAAGTCCGGCAAAACCCAGACTCGGGTTTCAGAGTCCTGCTCTTAATGCCTATGAGAAGTGCCCTCTGATGATTGTTCTACACTCACTGTCTTCAGTTCCACCCCATTTCATTCCTCCACTCCATGTCTCCTGATCACTCCTCAGCAGTCTGGCTTCTGCCTCCATTGTTTCATTGGTGACCTTTTCTTCAAGGTCACCAATAATCCTCCTCCCTGTTCCTAAATTCAGTAGATTCTTTTTTTTTTTTTTTTTAAGATTTTATTTATTTATTTGACAGAGAGAAATCACAAGCAGATGGAGAAGCAGGCAGAGAGAGAGAGATAGAGGGAAGCAGGCTCCCCACTGAGCAGAGAGCCCGATGCGGGACTCGATCCCAGGACCCCGAGATCATGACCTGAGCCGAAGGCAGTGGCTTAACCCACTGAGCCACCCAGGCGCCCCTTCAGTAGATTCTTTTAATCTTTAATAGTTGTAACAGTATACTCTCCTACCCCCTCTGGCATATCATTTTCAAATACCTCTGAGAGCCATTCTCTCTATATATACTTGTCAGGTGAACGTGATAACCACTACACTATGGAAACTCTCTATACATATTTGAAATGTCGTTATTCCCCAAGGTCCTTTACTAGGTGCTTCTCACTATATCCCTTTTCCCTGGACAGTTCTCACCTAAGTCCATGGCTTTATCATCTGTATGCTGACTTTATATTTCCGGCCCAGATCTTCAGCTCCAGACCCCTGCATACAGCCAAGCTCTCAACATTCCCCTGCTTAGATGTCCCATAATATTTGAAAATTGACCATTTCCAAAATTTAACTTCCCATCCTTTTTCTATCTTATAACTGTATGGAGGATGTCAAATCAGGGCATAGGAACTTAATTAGATCATCTTAATAGCTAATGCAGTATTTCCCAGAGAGAAGTTTGGGAGCCCATTAGCTTTAGAATCACTAGAGGGCATCTCATACACATGACAGTAGGTTAGTGTCATTAAGTTATTATAATTTTCATACTTTTAAAATTATTAAGAGTGTCTGGCTGGCTCAGTTTGTAGAGCATGTGACTCTTGATCTCAGAGTCATGAGTTCAAGCCCCCCACATTGGGCATAGAGGTTACAAAGAAAAAGAAAAAGAATTCCCATTAAAAAATAATAATAAAATAATTATTAAAGTTTACATATGGCGAAATCAAGTTTGTTTTGTATACAGTTTTATGAATGTTTATGGTTGCATAGATTTGTGTAGCTACCACAAACAAGGTACAGAACAATTTACATCATCCCCAAAATTTTGTAGTGTTCACTTGTGTCAAACCCTCTTTCCATTCCTAACTCATTCCAACCACTGATCTCTTCTTTGTCCTGTAGTTCCTTTTTGTAGAATATCATACAAATGGAATCATACAGTATGTATAACCTTTTGAGACTGGCTTCTTTTCTTTAAGTCTGAGAATTTGATGCCCTCATCTCCACTATGAGGATAGATCAGCTTAAGAGTAATACTCTTGTGCTAGGAAAGCCTTCTTATGACATACAGTGTGGCTTATTCCACATTCTTTATCCTAGACTCTTCCTGGGTCTTCTCTAAACAGATATATTTAATTATGCTATAGTCCTTAAGGGGTACCCGATCCCATTTTAGGATTTGAAGGTTTTCCATGACTTCTCAGACACGCAATGTATGTTATACCTTCTGTCAGGGTAGGCAGTTTCTGTAGACAGCTAATCTCAACTCTGTTCTGAAGGCCGAATTTATCTCACAGAGAATGTGCAAATAAAGTTCTATAAGTACAGTAATAACATATGTCACTAGGTTTTTTTCTAAGAGGATGTCCTTCAGGGGTACCTGGGTGGCTCAGTCAGTTGAGCATCTGACTCCTGATCTCAGCTCAGGTCTTGATCTCAGGGTCAGGAGTCCAAGCCCCATACTGGACTCCATGTTGGCTGTGGAGCCTACTTAGAAAATGAATGAATAAATGAATGACCTTCATATTTCTTTGAGAAGTTCCCTATTTCTAGTGTCATGTAATTTGGTGAATTATTTCCTACTTATTATAACTGTGTTGTTTTTTCTTTTCTTTTTCTTTAAGGTTTTTTGTTGTGTTTTTTTTTTTAATAATCTCTACACACAATGTAGGGCTCAAACTCATGACTCCTAGGTCAAGAGTCACATGCGGGATGCCTCAGTGGCTCACTCAGTTAAGTGTCTGCCTTCAGCTCTGGTCATGATCCCAGGGTCCTGGGATGGAGCCCCATGTCAGTCTCCCTGCTCAATGGGGAATCTGCCCCTCCCCCAAGTATGTGTATGTGTGCACGCTTTCTTTCTCTTTCCAAATAAATAAATAAATACATGAGTAATGAGTAAATAGGAAGTCTATTCTGTCTACAAATATTCAGATTTTTCTGCCAATCCAATGCTTTGTTTTCAGGATTTTTTTTCTTTTTCTTTTTTTTTTTTTTAAGATTCTATATTGGGACACCTGGGTAGCTTAGTTGGTTGAGCTGCTGCCTTTGGTTCAGGTCATGATCCCAGGATCCTGGGATCGAGTCCCACATCGGGCTTCTTGCTCAGCTGGGAGCCTGCTTCTCTCTCCGCCTCTGCCTGCTTGTGCATGCGTTCTCTCTCTCTCTCTCTCTCAAATAAATAAAATCTTTTTTAAAAAATTCTATTTACTTATTTGAGAGAGATGGGACACCTTGGTAGCTCAGTGAGTTAAAGTCTCTGCCTTCAGCTCAGGTCATAATCCCAGGGTCCTGGGATTGACCCTGCATCAGGCTCTCTGCTCAGCGTGGAGCCTGCTTCCTTTCCTCTCTCTGCCTGCTTTTCTGTCTACTTGTGATCTCTGTCTGTCAGATAAATAAATAACATCATTTTTAAAAAATACTATTTATTTGAGAGAGAGAAAGAGCAAGAGCACAGAGAGAGGAAGAAGCAGACTTACCACTGAGCAAAGAGCCCGATGCAGGGCTTGATCCTAGGACCCTGAGATCATGACCTGAGCCAAACGCAGACGCTCAACCAACTGAGCCACCCAGGCACCCCAGAATTTATTTATTTATTTATTTATTTTTTAAAGAATGTACCCAGTAGGAGTGCCTGGATGGCTCAGCGGGTTAAAGCCTCTGCCTTCGGCTCAGGTTATGATCTAGCATGAAAACTCATATTGTTGATGCCCACTAACCAGAGACCCAAACATTCACTGAACAACTGATTTGGGCACTTGGAAAATATCTTGCTTAAATTAGTTCTTTCTGCCACAAATCCCAGATACACATTGATTGTGCACAAACAATGTGTGCAGGCCACAAGAAGGAAGGTCTGGAAATGGTGCCCAAGTGTCGGGGCAACTGGCTTTTGGCTCAGATCATGATGCCAGTGTCCTGGGATGGAGTCCGGCTTTGGGCTCCTTGCTCAGCAGGGAGCCTGCCTCTCTTTCTCCCTCTGCTTACCACTCTGCCTGCTTGTGCTCTCTCTTTCTCAGTCAAATAAATAAATAAAATCTTTTTTAAAAAGATTCTCTCTTGGGGTGCCTGGGTGGCTCAGTGGGTTAAGCCTCTGCCTTCGGCTCAGGTCATGATCTCAGGGTCCTGGGATCGAGTCCCGCATCCCGCTCTCTGCTCGGCAGGGAGCCTGCTTCCACCTCTCCCTCTGTCTGCCTCTCTGCCTACTTGTGATCTGTCTGTCAAATAAATAAATAAAATCTTTAAAAATCTAAAAAAAAAAAAAAAGATTCTCTCTTTCCCTCTCCCTCTGCCCCACCCATACCCGCGCTCATGCTCTCTCTCTAAAAAAGTTTTTTTTAAAGACGAGGTTTTTTTCCTCTTGACAGAAATCCTCTATTTTGTGCTAAATACTGGGCCCACAGCCAGATGGAGAGGGGATACCAGTTTCTCCAGGCAGTTGACTCTTTAGTAACTATGTTTCTTTGCTATTCTCAATTTGATTTCTGGGAGTACCTTTTTGTTTTTGTAGGTCTGGGACTTGCGCCAAAACAAGCTAACCTACACCATGAGAGGCCATGCAGATTCGGTGACTGGCCTGAGTTTAAGTTCTGAAGGCTCTTATCTCTTGTCCAACGCAATGGACAATACAGGTAACTATGGAAAGGAAAGCTCTCCAAGGGTCCAGACGCTGTGGACCTCAAGGTCTGCATGGAAAGTGGGCATTGGGTACTAGAAATGTGTACTGGGATACATGTGAATCCAAAGAAAGAGTCGGGGCGCCTTAGTGGCTCGGTGGGTTGAGCCTCTGCCTTCGGCTCAAGTCATGATCTCAGGGTCCTGGCATCAAGCCCCATATCAGGCTCTCTGCTCAGCAGAAAGCCTATTTCTTTGCCTACTTGTGATCTCTGTCTGTCAAATAAATAAATCTTTAAAAAACAAAACAAAAAGAAAGAGTCAAGGGTGGTTCACAGGTTTCTGCCAGGGCAACTGGGAGAACACATTGTAATAGAAAAGTCAAGAAGCCAGGATTCTAGTCCCAAATCTGCCTACTCTAATCCTCGGGAAACTTTGCTTACAGCTTTTAAGACCTGTTTCAGCTCTGGTATGCTGTGGAGCCAGGCATTGTACGAGAAGCTCCTGGTGATTAGTAGATTGTTGAGATCCATCCAAAGCAGTTCTCGAGCATTACAGAGAGCACCAAACTTGAATGACCAGTAGAGCTGCTGGTAGAGTTGCATTCTGTCCCCCAGTGTGCCCTCCCTCCCTGCTCCAAAGCCCTGGTGGGATGGGAATTGAACAGTAAAACGTTGCAACATTCTGCATTCACACAAATAGATGCTTCTCTGCTTGTTTTTGAGTTGCCACGTGGGAGGATGGGTTTACTATTAACAAAAAAGAAGGTGGATTATATGCTTAATATTGGGAGAATTTAGAGATAACCGCCCCCCCCCGCCTCCGTGTACAAGTTCATAGGCTTGTCAGAAACAGAAATGCTTTCACTGACATTTTTGTAATGAAGACAGTGCCTAGCACTCAGCGGGTGTTGAGTAAGTAGTTCTTGAATGAATGAACACCCTTACCTTCTGACTGTATTCTCACCTTAATAGCAAACTTTCACACCTACCTTCACTCTCTGTGCCTATCTGAATCCTAGGATTGTTATGTTTATTACACTCAGTTAAAATGACATCCCTTGAATTCCACTATTGATAAAGGATTTGTTACCAACAGCTGTAGCCACTGCTTACTGTGCTGTTTATATCCTGATTTTTATGTATTTGCCATTAACAAATTCTAGCGTTGTTCACAGTAAGGAATGATGAGGTTCCCTAAATGGTTATTAAAGTAATAAGAATTTTTTGTTATAGCTGTTTAATAAAATGACAAAATCCTTATTTTTATCTATTGCCTCTATTCTTTTAGAGTCCTGGTATATGTATCATCTTATCTGGTCCTTAATGTACTCTTGTAAAAAAGAAAAAGAACAAGTGGTATTCTCATCTTACAGAGACTAAACTATAACCTTACTTTTTACCTAATACCACCCATACATATAACAGCTAGAATGAGAATCAGAGTTCATTTTTTCTAACTATTAGTATAATACTCTCTTAGTATAACTTGACCTTGCTCAAGTCTAGACTGTCCGGTGTCCCTATGAGCAAAATTAGTCCTGTGTTTGGTTTTTATAGATTGATTGTCACAGTAGTCAGTGGCATTTAGATTGTCATATTAAAGCTTTGTTAAATGTGGCTTTTTTGGGTTGGCAGAGGAATCATCTGCCAATGTTTTGTTAATGTCACACCCAGCTACTTTCTGTTGCAGACCCCCAGCAGTGCACTTGGCATTTCCCCTTCCTGCCAGCTCAGCTTTCCACTGTGCCCTTAGACCCTGTTAATGGAATTTGAATGCATTTTATGCCTGTTTAGGGGGGGAAAGAGCCTTATCATGTACCTTATAATATACTGTGTTGGCCTTCCTTCAGGAAAGAGGAAACAGCAGGAAACAGGAAAACAGAAACCAGGAAACAGCATGTGTCATTGACATGACGTTGATTGCAGCTGGGTTCTCAGGAAACCTCTGGCCCATAACTTTTTGCTCTGTTTGCAGTGCGGGTCTGGGATGTCCGGCCATTTGCTCCTAAAGAGAGGTGTGTGAAGATATTTCAAGGAAATGTGCACAACTTTGAGAAGGTAAGTTCTGCATGGCAAAGTGTTTTACTGTCCATTTGACTCAAAGATAACATTTAACATAGTGCCAAGAGCAGTATTTACATATATCAAATCATTACGTTGTATACCTAAAACTAAAACTATGTTCAATGTCAATTATATCTCAATTCAGGGGGGATAAAAGGGGGTGGCACTAAGGGTAGAGGGTGGTAGCTCTACTAAGAAGGGGCTGCATTTCAGTTAACACTGTTCTTCATCAAAACTGTTCTTGTGGGGAGCCTGGGTGGCTCAGTGGGTTAAGCCTCTGCCTTCAGCTCAGGTCATGATCTCAGGGTCCTGGGTTCGAGCCCCAGATTGGGCTCTCTGCTCAGCGGGGAGCCTGCTTCCCCCACCCCCCCACCCACCCCCGCCTGCCTCTCTGCCTACTTGTAATCTCTCTCTCTCTCTCTGTCAAATAAATAAATAAAATCTTAAAAAAAAAAAAAAAAAAAAAAACTGTGCTTGCCTGGGTGGCTCAGTTGGCTAGGCAACTGCCTTTGGCTCAGGTCAGGATTCCAGGGTCCTGGGATCAAGCCCCCACATGGGGCTCCCTGGTCAGTGAAGGGCCTGCTTCTCCCTCTGCCGCTCCCACTGCTTGTGCTCTCCTGCCCTCTCATTCTGTCAAATAAATAAATTAAAAAACTGTTCTTGCCAGAAATAAAGCTAATGGAAGCATAGGGAGGAAGGCAGGTGGGACCCCCTTTTTTTTTTAATTTTAAGATTAATTTAAGATTTCTGACTTCAACAAGATAGTGTTATCCTTTTAGTTCTTTGGCAACTTTGACCCTCTGGTCAGTGTTCCATATGGAACCCAGCCTTCCTGGCTATTACTCATGGTGGCTTCCCTCACCTTCCCAGTGCCCACTCATAGGGCCCTGAGAATATATCCCTCTTCTCAGTATGGATCATGGCCCAAAGTTTGAGAGAATTTTTTCTGTACCAGGTCAGCTCTTAATAGCAGCTTTTCCTCCAGATAATTTGTTAATAGAGACATATGGTTTTCTTTTGAGAGTCTGTTTGATTCAGTTTCACTTTATAAATCAGATCTTAGGGCACCTGGTGGCTCAGTCCGTTAATTGTCTGCCTTTGGCTCAGGTCATGATCCCAGGGTCCTGAGATTGAGTTCCACACCAGGCTCCCTGCTCTGCAGGGAGTCTGCTTCTCTCTCTGCCCCTCCCCCCACTGGTTCTCTCTCACTCGCTCTCACTCTCAAATAAATCTTTAAAAAAATTGTTTTGTTTTTTAAGATTTTATTTATTTATTTGACAGATAGAGATCATAAGTAGGCAGAGAGGCAGGCAGAGAGAGACGGAGAAACAGGCTCCCCGCTGAGCAGAGAGCCCGATGTGGGACTCGATCCCAGGACCCTGGGATCATGACCTGAGCCGAAAGCAGAGGCTTTAACCTACTGAGCCACCCAGGCGCCCCATTAAATAATTCTTATTTTTTGTTGAATTTGGTTTTATTTTTATTTTCCTTCAAGATAAAATTATTAATGAGGATCAAAATAAATATGGAGCAAAGGAAGTCTCCATTTGTAGGCGGAATAAAACTTTGTTGCCAGTTCCTCTCTTAATTTACTATAAATTAAACATTTTCTAACATTGGTTTGTATGTTATATGAAATAAAATATGTGGTCTTAGGCCACAGAATATAAAATAATGACAATTTGAAGTCTCAGGGCACCTGGGTGGCTCAGTGGGTTAAGCGTCCAGCTCTTGATTTTGACTCAGGTCATGATCTCAGGGTTGTGGGATCAGGTCCCACACTGGGCCCCCACACTAGGTGTGGAGCCTGCTTAAGATGCTCTCTCCCTCTTCCCTGACCCTCCCCTTAAAACAGAAAAAATGAAAGAAAGAAATTTAAAAAGTTTTGGGAGTTTGGGAGAGGCTGCTTGGTTATGGACATTGGGGACGGTATGTGCTATGATGAGTGCTGTAAAGTGTGTAAACCTGGCAATTCACGGACCTGTACCCCGGGGGGTAATAATACATTATATGTTAATAAAATATAAAAATTTTTAAAAATAAAAACTTAAAGTCTTTCAGTGATTTTATAGTCTAGTAAAGAGGGGCTTGGTACATTACTGTATTCATTGAATTCCTGCTTATTCACCTTTGTAGAATCTTCTGAGATGCTCTTGGTCACCTGATGGAAGTAAGATAGCAGCTGGTTCAGCTGACAGGTAAGGGTTGCCGGGTGTGAGGTGAAGAGTAACGGAGCGGCAGGTCCCCTGTTATGCGTGATCCGAGCTGGAGCAGACACAGAGCTACGGCTGTGCTCGGAGAGGGATCCGTGTGCGGTGTGAAGGGCCTGAGCATCACATCAGACAGGCGCAGCGTTGCCCGTCTGGATGCATTTTCGACGGGAAGGGCAAACACTTGCTTCACTTCTGTTGGATTCCCTCTGCCATCAGGGTGAAGTCTAGGCTCCTAATCTGGCTCCCGTTTCCCTCTTCAGAGTCTTCCGTGGTGCTTCAGTTCATCAGATACGTGTTGTGTACTCGCCTCCCCCACCATTGCCGCAGTGCTTCAGTCACATGGAACGTTCCCTGTCCTTACACCCCCTGTGCCTCCAGGCTTCTCTCTCATGTTCCCTCTTTCTCTAGACTTGAGTATCTCTCTAGAAATCGCCTCTGTGTTCTGTCTGTAAACTTTCCCTGGCCCTCTCTCTCCCTTTCCTGTGGGGTAGCACTAATCACTCTGCTCTCTGCTCTGTCGTCACACCTTACACAGCCAGCCTTTATCAGCATTCATCACATCTTACAGTGAGACAAACACAGTGGGGCACCCTCACTAAGTTATTTGCTCCGGGAGGTCAGGCAATGAGTGTTAGACATCCGGAGCGGTATTTGACCTATTCTAAGCACTTAGTGAATATTACATGAATGAATTCCTAACTCGAGGACAGCAGTCAGCTCTTAGCCTGCATATCAACTCAGCTATTGATAACTGGCTGCCATGCTGAGGATGATTCAGAGCTGGGTGTGAGTACAATAGGGCCATGATTGCTAGATGCGGGAGCTAGGTGTTTTTCAGCCCCGGGCTGAATTCAGAGATGTTGAGACTTTCCTAGCTGTCAATTTAAACTGGCTCAGCCATTCAGTGATGAATTAGAGAAGGGAGCCTAGATGCCTGGGTGGCTCAGTCGGTTAAGTGTCTGCCTTCGGCTCCGGTCATGATCCCAAGATCCTGAGAACCAGAAAAACCAGGGGTGTTTTCTAGGGGTCAAGGGTCCACATGCAAACAGGTTTGCATCCTGGTGGTATAGAAAGCTGCCTTGCAGAGGGAATCTGAGGGATTTTTAGTAGGCAGGTTGCTAAGGAAGACCTTAAGAAACGGACCCACAGCCTAAGGTGTGTTCTGACAGAATAAGAACCAATTTAAGCGTTTTTACATCATTTTCAGTGGTGATACTTTTTTATGTAGTTAAGCTTTTACATGATATTTGCCTAAGCTTTTGTTTTGAGCAGTTTGTTTCTGCCATTGACCCTTTCTAACTTTCAGTGTCCTCTTCCTTCTTTCCCTCCCCACTGTTCCTTTAAACCTTACATGGGGGCCTCATGGCTCTGGCCTGGGCACAGGCCATGTGTCTCCATGCTGGGGTTGGCCACGTTTCACAGGCCACCTCTCCAGTTAGCCCCAAGTCAGCAAGCAGCTCTGTTATATAAGGAACCTGGTTCCTGCCAATTGTTGCCATGCCAAAGTAAGGGGAGGACAAGGAATCCTCTAAATTTAGCATCTAACTGGTGGCCATAGAGAGTGAGGCCTTCAAGTAAACCCTTGGAGATCTTGCTGGCTTTTATGTGCCTGGGAAATGTGTCCTCAGAAGATTGCTTTTCAGCTTGGCCTGGATTTGGCAAGTTTCCCCTCTCTACTTGAAAATCACCTCCCTCCTCATGTTCAAAATCAAAACCCCTCAACAGTTCCTATCCAGGACTGTGGGAAGACTGGCCAGTCTGTCTGCCGTGAATTAGTCAGCCTATTGTCTTCATGTTCATCTGTTGTGATCATGAATGTACTCGTCATAACAGCATCTGTCCTTCTGTGTGCCAAGTGCTTCACATAGGTCATCTCGTCACTTCTCTCAACCAAGCTGTGGGCTCAGTGTAGTCTCCATCATCACAGTGAAGGAGAGAGGAGTTCAGATAAGTTAAATACTTGTCTAAGGTTACTTAATGAGTAAATGGATACATGAGACTTGAGCCCAGGTCTTCAGACTCCTGAGCTCAGACTCTGTTACTCTGCCATATCATCTTGGGGGCATTATTTGCTCTTAGCAAGGAAGAAGACCGCAGGAAGAACATGAACATCAGAGCCAAGGAGTCTGGAGACAGATGAGCTTCCTGCTTCCTCCCCATCTTGCTTGGAAATTTTATTTAGTTCCTGTGGAGTGTGGTCCTTGAGAGCTAAACAGTGCAAGTAAGAAGCTCGTATTTAGTTGTATTTTAGACCAAAAATGGAATGTCACATCAGCACCAGGCATTTTATAATCAAATACTGGTGACTATACCCTTTTTGGGTTGACTGAACAAAACAAATATGTAAATGATATTTATAACCTGCTTGAAAACCACCAGCCCTTTAAATTTACCAACAGATCATTTTTGCATGGTCATATGAAGATTATGTCTCTTTATTTTACCCTTCAGCCCAAAATGACCCAAGCAAGGTTGAAGGTCATAAGAACTTCTGAGGAGTGAGGGGAAGTAGAAGACGTGAGGGTGGTAAGAGAAAGGAGAATACCGGCGTTCTCATTTTAGTTCTGTCGCTAAGCCACTGATGAACTGTGTCGCCTTGGAAGAGTCATTGTTCTTAGCCTTCTTATCTGTAAATTGAATTCAGACTAGCTGGTCTGGTCATGGGATTCCCATGAGTTCAGTGCAGGGTTGGTCAAGTATATATTTGGGTTGTGTTATACTGCAGAAATTTTCTGTCCCTTCTCTGGGCTCTGTGATTTGAATGCAGTACTGAGAAGCTCTACAGGATTTGCAACCGAGGCTCCCAGCCTGCCGTAGTTAGGTTACCTATAAGACTTCCTGGACGAATAGCAGGTGCTCTTTAAGATTTCTGTGTGGGGACCATAGGAATAACTGTCCTTCTTCCTTGTTCTTTCCTATCTCAAAAGTTTACATTTGAAATACCAGTAATGCTTATGATTTTAGTTATTCCTGTATCTCTGTTCAGTTACTCGGAGGCAGGGTCCATCCCTTATTCAAAAATCTGTATTTCTGGTTTCTAAATTCTAAATTTCTACATTCTAAAGCTAGTTCCAAAACACAGTTGAGTAAGTAAGGGTAATAAGTAAATCTTTGCTTCCATTTCTCTTAAAAAGCCAGGCCTCTGCCCTCCCCTGAGCTCTAGGAAGCTCTAGCATTGTGCATCACGGTACTTTGCAGGTTCGTGTATGTGTGGGACACGACAAGCCGGAGGATTTTGTACAAGCTGCCCGGACATGCCGGCTCCATCAATGAAGTGGCTTTTCACCCAGATGAGCCCATCAGTAAGTCTGTCCTAACTTTGGGGTAAGGGAAACTATGGGAACCTCCCTAAAGGGGCCCTGAAAATACCAAGGCAGAGGTGGGTGTCTGTTGTATGTGAATTTCCATGTGGGCTTTATGGCCATCCATTGACAGTCTCGCCGTGGTTTTAAATGGTGGACAGGAAGAACATATTCCATCTTTTTAATCTCAAAGGGAGTCTGGTTAATCTATTTCTAGTTCTCTTGAGTTTATATGCTTCAAGTCTGGTGCAGTGATATATTTGGATAAATAATATTTCTTAATATTCAACTATAAGTTGCAATTTAACCTTTTATTGACTAGCTAATTAAACAGTGGACCTTGAATTTAAGGAGAGAGCGTAACTTTCTCCCAGGCTAACTATAACAAGCGGAAACACGTTTGCAGAATGTCTGACACAGACATTGATTCTTCCCTGGAATGGCTGAGAAGGTCTTTTTCACAAGGTTTGGCTGACACGGGACATCAGGGTTTAGACCCTGATAATGCATTTACCATAGCACAGTCCACCCTGTGGTTTCAAGAGGACTTGGATTGAAAAGCCAGGCTACCGTTTCCTGTGAGCAGTGTTGAAGAGGAGGGGAATTTAAACTAAACCCAATTGCTCTTTTATACCAAAATTGGCTCTTGACACAAGAGCCCTTGAGCACCGAGTCTCCTTGAGCCTTCATTAGTTCCAGTTATCTTCTCCATTCTCCTCACCCCAGTCCTCTCAGCGTCCAGCGACAAGAGACTGTATATGGGGGAGATTCAGTGAAGACACAGGAAGGAAGAACCACCGGCTGCTTGACCCTGAGACCTCAGGTGGCATGAGTGGCATCCAGCGGGGCCCAGGCCAGCAGCTCCCTTCGGATGAAGATCGTTCCTAGCAAAAAGCAAGGAGGAGGTGGCCATATTCCAGCAACCACTGCTATCCCGTTCCACAGGATGATTAAGGCAAGCTGACAGTGGCCTCTAAAAACCACCGGCCAGATTTCAGGGACTGTTTGGGTTTTTTCCTTTTTTTTTTAAGTAAGAGTTTTTCAAAGAGACAGACATGGATTGGTTTGTAGTTTCCTGTTTCCTAATCCAGGCCGAAAACAGGGAATGTGACTGAAATTTGTTTATTGGGAATTTTTTTTTTAATTCAATAACTGGCTTGTATGATATTTTTCTTTCTGTGTTTCTCTGAGTCATTTTGTATTAAAAACCAAATAGATGCCTTTTTACAAGAGCCATGTGGATTGGATTTATTGTTGTCTTTGAAGCTTGATTGCTGTAAATCTGAGCTAGGCAAGATGTGGCCAGGGGAATACAGTCCATTTAAACTTCCAAGATGCTATTTACAGGTTTACAGGGATGTCTAGGGTTTTCCCCCCTTTTCTTCTTTTTAGATTTACTCCCATGAAGATTAATTCCTAGAGAATAATTATCCATAACAAACAGTTTCTCACCTACTAGATCCATAGCAGTCAAGAAGTGTAAAGTCTAAAAGAACCTAGTTTCTGTACACTTTGACATGCTCTTTAAGGAACAGGGTCTGTTTCCTACTCCGCCTTCTGCCAAAAACACTGTTCTGAGCAGCAGTCCCTACAGTCAGGCTCCCTGAGTGGGCACGGGATTGGGGGCAGCCTCAGCCGGTAGGAGTGGCGGGCTGGAATGCTGCAGCAGACTCAGCTCAGAAGCAACAGGAGCAAGTTGTGCGGTACCTGGACTAGGACAGCATCTGAGATTTTTTTGCACTTCTGCTTCCTTGTCCTTCCTAAACTGACAAGGACATTGAAAAATGCTGTTAGTTGCTTTCTACCCTCAAAACAGGTCACTGTCTCCCTAGATCACTGGGTGACTGTGCCCAGTGCACACACACCGGCACTAGTGGATCCCAGCTGGCACAGGGGCGTGGTATGTGCCTTCTGGGAACCTCCTGTCTCGACACAGAGGTCTTCAGACCTGCCGCCTGTTTGGAACGTGTGGTTTTGTACATTGAGCTCCCAAACCTGAATCATCTGTTTATCTCATTGTAAGACTGAGTATAGTTCTAAGTGAGCACACCTCCAAGACTTATTTAAGTCATTAATGAAGGAACCAACAGGATAATAAAGCTGTCAAACCAGTTACTTTTCATAGAGTGAATGAATTTTGGATAACATGCACTGGAAACAAAGTAATTTATTGTGCCTGCCAGAGTTCAGGAAGTCTCAACAGGTGATGGGATCCTGCTCACACTGGGACTCAGAGAATGGGCAAGGGCATTGCCAGGTGGACAACGAACAGGTGCCTTCCAAGAAACTACAGGCACAAGCTTGAAAGCTTCGCACATTTCCTGAACCGAAAGAACTTCAGCTTGGGAGAGTTTGTCCTTCATGTACTAGATCCTATAGGTTAAGGTTTCCTAAAGTGTATTCCACAGAACAGTTTCCCCCATACATTAGTGACCTTAGGACATAAAGTCCCCATGCTCAGATAAGTTTGGGGGTAACCTGGGTTAAATAAAGTGCAGTTTCTTTGCTGCAGGACGGCTCAGAGCCTTTAAAACAAACTAGAGAGGTGCCTGCATGGCTCATTTGGTTAAGCATCTGCCTTCAGCTCAGGTCATGATCCCAGGGTCCTGGGATCAAGTCCCACATCAGTCTCCTTGCTCAGTGAGGAGCTTGCTTCTCCCTCTCCCTCCGCCTGCCACTTCCCCTGCTTGTGCTCTCTCCCACTCTCTCTCTCTCTGTGTGTCAAATAAATAAATATTTAAAACACACACACAAACTATAGAGGGATCTTCACAGGGAGTGGTGACTGAGATTTCAGGCGTGAGCAATAATTACACAGAAGGTTATGCCTTTAACCGGATTAGATTTGGCCAACATGGTCCGCAAGCTGCTCCTCACACCTCTAACACTCTCACATTACTCCCGAATCCCTCTCGAGCACCAGACCCCTCCCCTATCTCTGTCTTGGCTTAGGGGAGAACAAGACTTGAACCTTAACACCGCACTTTCAAAGCCTACCAGTCCCTTGAGAAGTTGACTGCGCCTGGGAGAGACCAAGGCCCTGGAGACTGCTAGGCTTTCCTCTAACCTCAGCCTCTTTGCCCCTCCCAAGTGCCTTCTTCAAAGGCTGGATAGAAGCCATTAGCAGGAAATAGCAGCACCATTTAGAATTTGCAGGGAATAGCGGCCCTAGCCTGGGGAATAAGGATTTGAGTATAAAACATCCCTAGAGGGTGCAAATTGTATTCTCACTTTGGGAGAGATAGATTGCTCCCGAATGAGTAATGGCATCTCTGGTCTTCAGTTAATTTCCCTTTATGACTTCCACAGTCTCTAGCACTTAATACCATTGGCACTTAAAGAGCCAAATCTTTTTTTTTTTTTTTTTCCACTGGGTGGTTGAGTTTGGTGGGCTGAGCTCTGAGGGAGGTGGATTTGGACAGGTCGGGAATCTTACCAGAGTGGCTTCTTCACAGCAAAACTCCGGTTGTTTCTCACCAATAGACCTGGAGTCTACTGCTTGTTAATATCTCAGAAGCGTGTGAACAGGAAACTGGGGTGTGAGAGAGAAAGAGCAATTTGGGGCTGCAGGCAGTGGAGCCACAGGGAAAGGCCATCAGGCCATTGGAGTTAGGACAGAATTGCTCTTTCCAAGAGACTTTAGGGCTTGACAGCTGTGTCCCAGGACACAGGGAGGGACCTGACTTAAAAGACAACTCCTGTTCCTGTGGGACTAAATGAAGCCAATCTGAGCTCTGAGCCTGCCCTCTGCCCTCCAGTCAGTTGTCTCAGTATCCCAGGTGCACCCGCTCTCTGTCAATCCCTGAGCTGCCCCAAACTCTCTTCCTTTGTTCCAGGCTTCAACTTTCCCTCACTTGCCTCTGACAACCACTTAGACTCTCAGATCTTCTTTAATTTTATCCTCTAGACCAGTAGTTCTCAACTCAGCAGTTTTGCCTCCCAACGGACATTCAGCAATGTCTGGAGACTTCTGATTGTCACAAACGGAGGGATCCTGTGCACGTCCAGTGAGCAGGGGCCAGAATGGCTCAAAGAATGAGCCTCCGAAAGGTCGGCGATGCTCTTGAAAAACCCTGCTTCAGGGGCGCCTGGGTGGCTCAGTGGGTTAAGCCGCTGCCTTCGGCTCAGGTCATGATCTCAGAATCCTGGGATCGAGTCCCGGATCGGGCTCTCTGCTCAGCGGGGAGCCTGCTTCCCTCTCTCTCTCTCTCTCTGCCTCTCCATCTACTTGTGATTTCTCTGTCAAATAAATAAATAAAATCTTTAAAAAAAAAAAAAAGAAAGAAAAACCCTGCTTCAGAACCATGATTCTCAAAGTATGCTTTCTGGGACGGCACCAGCAGTGGCATCTCCTGAGGACAAGCTAGAAACGCACGTTCTAGAGCCCCATCCAAGATCTACTGAACCAGAAGTTTAGGGGGAAGAAAGTCTTCAGCCATTTGTTTTCACAAGCCCTGCAAGTGATGCGAAGCAAGCTGGCGAGCCCCGGCTCCACGGGCTCAGAGAGTTGTAATCTTTCTTAGGAGAGCCACAGGCTTCTGTTTACTCATTAATAGCTGCCCCTGAGTATGTGTTTAGCTGTTCTTTCTGGCTCGGTGCTGTCCATGCATGATCTCATTTGATTGTCAAACGGGGCAACAGGTTCAAAGAGGAGTAAGACCCAAGGTTAACCAGCTAGTGAGTAGCAAAGCCAGAATGTCAATCCAACGACAGCTCCTACCTCTTCACCACCTTGTAGCCCTCGTGGCTTTTCGCCTTGAATGCAGATTAGAATCAGCGGGTGAGTCTTTAAAACTCCAGATGCTCACTTAGATCATGCCCTGGGCCAGTTAAATCAGAATCTCCAGGGTGAGCATGAGTATTTTTAAAGCTTCCTTAGGTGATTGCAATATGAAATCAAGGTTAAGGATATTAACATTAGCCATGTCTACAGTCATAGCCAGGAGGGCAGCATAAAGCCAAACTGACTTCCCCTGCCACCTCTGGATCTCTGGGAAACCTCTGCTCGGACATGTGGTCTGTGTGAGCTTACACCCACTTCTACACCCGTGGCTGAGCTGAAACTTTGGACCAGAGATCAGAGGTTGATCCACTGTGATCAGTGATCATCTGTGCCTGATGACTTGGGGTTTGTTTAGAAAAAAGACCTGTGACTTCCATTCAGAACCCCTGGGACAGCATCCAAAGGTGCCAGAGCTAGAAAGGGCCTTCCGGGTGCTCGGGTCATCTGGTCCAGCCTCAGCTTACAGGAGGGGAAACTGAGAGGAGTTATGGGTTTTCCAAGGTCACATCCATATTATGAAGTCAGGGGGTTTGCTCACTCGGGAAAGAGTTATTTAACACCCCTCTGTGACAGGTGCTGTGGCAGGCTCTGAGAATACAGAAATGATAGTCATAGTCTTTTGGGGAGTTGCTAGGGGAGAATGGTGGGGAGAAAAACAAAAGCCAGGACCTCTCAAACTTTTCCCCTTGTGTGTCCTTAATGATGGAGAAGAATAAACTGGGGAAGGAGAGACTTGAAATTAATAACTTTGAAATGTTACCTTGGGGCGCCTGGGTGGCTCAGTGGGTTAAAGCCTCCACCTTCAGCTCAGGTCATGATCCCAGGATCCTGGGATTGAGCCCCGCATTGATCGGGCTCTCTGCTCAGCAGGGAACCTGCTTCCCTTCCTCTCTCTGCCTGCCTCTCTGCCTACTCGTGATCTCTGTCAAATAAATAAAATCTTTAAAAAAGAAAGAAAAGAAACATTACCTTAAACCTAAAATGTAAGACCCCCCACTTACTATTTTGAAAATATTCAAACAAAATTTGAAAGATTAATATAGTGAATATCTATATGCCCCACCTAGATTTGATAATTCAACAATCTCTCTCTCTGTCACACAACATATATACAACTTTCAGTGACTATTGAGAGTAAGAGACGTCATACTTCTTCACTCCCAAATATTCCCAAATACTTCAGCAAGCATCTCCTAGGAATTTTCTTCCATAACCCCAGTTAACATTACCACGACTACGAAAATTAGCAGCAATCTGTAATACTGTCCAATGATCATATTAAAATTTCCTCTGTATCAAAAGTGTCTTTTTTAGGGGCGCCTGGGTGGCTCAGTCAATTAAGCCTCTGCTTTCAGCTCGGGTCATGATTCTGGGGTCCTGGGATCGAGCCCCACATCCCACTCCCTGCTCAGTGGGGAATCTGCTTCTCTCTCTCTTTCCTGCTCCTGCTCTCTCTTGCTATCTCTGTCTGTCCAAAAAATAAAATCTTTTTTTTTTTAATGTCTGTTATAGCTGTTTTTTTTTTTTCAATCTGGAATCAATTGAGTTTCATGTGTCTGGCTATTCTGTCTCTCTAGTGTCTCTTAACTCAGAGCAGTCCCCCTACCTTTTTCCTAGAGAAATTGACTGTTTAAATGTGCGTGGTTTTGTGTGCTGCTTCCTAACGTAGCTGTACTTGTTTTACACTAATAAATGTTTTAAATGACTGAGCACCAAGTAAAATTGACACTCCAGAAAAAGGTACCACATTTATCTGCATTTTGTGTCATCTCATGCCCTCCTTTTTGGAAAAGATACAAATAAGCAACTCAAACAGAATCTAATCCATCCTGGAGGCATGCCTATAAGCCAGGGACAGTGCCTGAGGAGGAGTTAGCGGTAAGTTGTACTGAGAGTTAGAATGTGGGGAGAAGGGGCGCCTGGGTGGCTCAATGGGTTAAGCCTCTGCCTTCAGCTCAGGTCATGATCCCAGGTCCATTAGGGAGCCTGCTTCCCCCCTCTCTGCCTACTTTTGATCTCTGTCAAATAAATGCATTTTTTAAAAAAAGAACCTGGGGAGATGGGAGGGAGCTGGGAGCCGGGAAGTACAGCCTGGATAGTGGAAAAAACAGGGACAGTAGCACAGATCACCAAATCGGGAGTGTTCAGAAATGACACACAGCACATGGCGGGAACAGCATGGTGGAGGCGTGACAGGCAGATGAGTAGGAACCTTGGAAAGCTCTGGAGGAGCCAGATTGCAAAGGGTCATGAAAGCCAGTGTGGCAGCTCTGGGCTGGTCTTGCAGAAAGGGAGCCAGTCCAGTTTTCTCCCTACTCTGACAAGGACACCTGATGAGGCTTGGCTTCCGGTTCTGGGTACCCTCCCAGAAGATCTTTGTGAGGAACAGCTTTGGGAACCATGCAAGACAGATCAGTGTCTTCATACACCAGATGGCCACGCTGGAGAAAAGAAAAGGCTCTTCCTCTGGGGGGCTTCAAAGTGCAGAGCCCAGACGAAGTGGACTAGAAGACAGCAGCTTTGCACAGCTTTGCGCTGTATCGATTTAGAGGGCTTAAGCGGCTCACAGACTCCCCAGGGGCGTCTATTACAAGGTACCTGTAAGCAGGTCCTGTCTGCAGAGATTGGGTTTGAGCCGGGCTGGTGTGGGGCCCAGGTTCAAGGGCAGGTCTACACACTAACGCTGGGAGCTACGCAATTAGAGGACCCCTTTCCCAGCTCCACTGTTCTATGATTCTAGATGGCCATTTGCCCCAGACTTGAAGATGCTAATTTTAGGATTCAGTGCATTGTTGTGAAAGGACACCTGGGTGAGGGATGGGGAGCCAGCAGGGGATTGGGAATCCTTTTAGAGCCTGGGGTCGGGAGGCCTGAGCTAACCCTGTCTGTCCTTCCTATCCCAGGGGATCCCCCAGACAAGTGCAGCCCCAGCACAGCACCATGAAGGCCCAGCCAAGTACAGGGCTGACTGGAGAGGCCAGCCCCACGCATCCCCAGCTCAGGTGCCCCGAGGGCAGACTTTAACTAGAAGCCCGCAGCCACCAGGGACTACTGGAAAGGGAGATGCGTCTTGGCCGCAGAGGCTGTGCTAGGTGTTCTGGACCCCACTGCCCCAGACAAGGAGACAACACTTTCTACGAACTGTTTGGGGTCTCCCAACCTAGACCTTGTCCGCTCACTGACACCCTATGCCGGCCTCTTCCTTTTCTCTCAGCCATTTCTGCTTAGCGGAGATTTGTTTTTCCTTTTAAGATTTGCTCCGCGGGGCGCCTGGGTGGCTCAGTGGGTTGAAGCCTCTGCCTCCGGCTGGGGTCATGATCCCAGGGTCCTGGGATCGAGCCCCACGTCGGGCTCTCTGCTCAGCGGGGAGCCTGCTTCTCTTCCTCTCTCTGTCTGCCTCTCTGTCTACTTGTGATCTGTCAAAAAAAAAAAAAAAAATTTGCTCCAAAACTGAGATTTTGAGGCCAGTTGGTTGGAGAGGAGTGGCGGCAGGAAGGAAGCAAGAGGAGGTTAAAAGTACATGCAGAACTTAAAGAAAAGGGGGCACCATTCCTGAAACACACCTCCCTGTTGGACGCTCCTGTGTCCGCA
Source organism: Mustela nigripes (assembly GCF_022355385.1). NCBI lineage: Eukaryota > Metazoa > Chordata > Mammalia > Carnivora > Mustelidae > Mustela > Mustela nigripes. The sequence goes on along the minus strand of NC_081570.1, from coordinate 23,138,335 downwards.
CTTCTCCCTGGCAGCCTAAACCTGAGTCAGCACTGTCTTTTCTCTGAAGTTTTCCATCACCACGCAGAGTTACCCACTCTCTCCACCATCCTGTCTCTGCACCCGGAGGCCCTCCGCCGCTCTACACAATGCCAGTAACCACCTGCTTGTCTGTTCTGCCTGCCCTGCAGACCCAAGAGTCACAAACCCAGGGGCCTGTCAGGGGCCAGAGAGGGAAGGCAGGTGGGCGAAAACTCGGGGTTTAAGAAGATAAGCAGTGGGGATGCCTAGCTGACTTGCTCAGTAGAGCACGTGACTCTTGATCTCAGGGTTGTGAGTTCGAACCCCACGCTGGGTGTAGAGATTACTTTAAAAAAAAAGAAGAAGAAGAAGAAGAAGCAATAGGTGATGCCACACTGTTGGCCAGTGTGCTAACCCCCAAGTCTTTATCCCGAGGGTTCTCCAGGGCACCTGTCCTCTTCATTTTCAACTCCAGAGCTCCTAGCACAGTGCCCAGCACAGTCCTGGACCTGACCCGGAGGTCTTGACATCCAGGTCTCTTAATGAGCTATGTGGCTTAACAGAACTCACACAACCTCTCTGCCCTTCAGGTTCTCCCCCGCTCTTCATTTCTCCCCTCTTCCAAAAAGGCCTCTGGAAGCTCATCCAGGCCAGTAGCCTTCCCACTTGTCCCTGAGAGAGCTTGCATTGAGGTGTTAATTTGGAGGCCTGCACAGGAGGTGAGGACAGACGGACAGAGCAGTCTGCTGGTCCTCTTTCCCCAAACACACTCCCACACACGCAGGTCCACTTTGTTGTTTTAGAAATGTATGATTTCTTTGGAAGGAAAGGTTCTGTAAAAAAAGAAAAGCTTGAAAAACGCAAGGAATGAAACAGAAATATTACAGGTAGTTCTGCCTGGGGACAAATCTTGTTTCTGCCATGTCCCTGTCTTGCGTGTGTGACCCTGGACAAGTGCTCTAACCTGTCTGAGCTTCAGTTTCCCCATCTGGAAAAAGGGGATGACGATGATAGCACCTACCTTAAAGGTATGTGGTGAGGTTTAATGATTTACTGAGAGAAATCGCTCAGGACAGTGCCTGGTCCAGAATGCTTAAGAGACATTAGCTATTGTGATATCATATAAAATATATCTGGTCTTCGTCCCCATTTGTGAGATCTCCTGAAATTCTTGGAATTTCCCCAGTGATAGGATTGCCTTTTGTTATTCGTGAGTCTCCTTGGATGACATTTGGGTTTATTCTCATGAGGGGACTCAGGACGGGGCTGGTCACCAGACAGATTAAGTGACTAGAGGCGAAACTGTCAGCCGCTCCCACTCATCTCTGGGAAGGCCTGGGGTTGGGAAGGCCCTGCAGACTGAACTCCATAAAAATCTCTCGAGCAATGAGATCCGGAGCAGCTTCTGGGCTGGGGAACCTTCTAGAAGGATGGTACACCCCAACCCCTCAGGGAGAGACCCTTCCAGACATCGCCTGACCCACCTCTTCCTCTGGCTGTTTATTTGAATCCTTTCTAAGAAACCAGTAAAGGTAAGTCAAGCACCTTTCTGTGCTTGTTCTGTGAGGGGTTCACAAGAGAATTATGGGAGCTGAGGAGGAGGTCAAAGGGATCCCCGACTTAGAGCTGGTTGGGGAGAAGCAGGGGTGACCAGAGGTTGTGGCTGGCATCCACGGGGCAGGCAGTCTTGTGGGACTGACTCTTCAGCTGTGGAGCCCTGCTCATTCTGGGTCCTCAGTGTCCGAAATGGGGTGAATTGTCAGACAACCAGTCGGTGCTGAAGAATTGGTTGGTGTCAGAAAATACCCCAGAAATGATCATTAGTGAGCATGTTCTGTCCTCTAACATGGAAGAAGAAGAAATTAATAGGCTTTTTTTTAAAAAGGATTTTATTTATTTGACAGAGAGAGAGAGAGATCACAAGGAGTCAGAGGGGCAGGCAGAGGGGGTGTGGGAGAAGTAGGCTCCCCGCTGAGCAGAGAGCCCAATGCAGGGCTCGATCCCAGGACCCTGAGATCATGACCGGAGCTGAAGGCAGAGGTCCAACCCCACTGAACCACCCAGGCACCCCAGAAATGAATAGGCTTAACATTTTAGCCATCTCATGAGTGAACTTTCTGTGGAACTCTCAGTGTTAACCCTCAGAGGGACTATGGTGGAATATTCAGACCCTGGGACCTCTTGGTTTAGGACAAAGGGGGAACTCCTCACCACCTGGTAAATCTCAAGCCTACAGCAGCCCCTCCCATGCCTCTCTCCAGGGCTGACCGTGACTCTGCCTCCTCACTCAGGAAGCGTGGGTTCTCTCTGAATCATCTCTGTCCTTTATTTCAAAATCCTACTTCATTTGCCCCACAGCCTCTCCCTACTTGAGGGGTTAGTCATCCTTCATCTGGGCTATTACCAGCCCCGCTGGACGTCATCCCCCGTTTCCTAACCCCCCGACATCTCCAGAAGCTGTTTCTGACTGTTCCTACAATTAGACCGCCTTCCCCCCCCACCACCACCCCCTGAGAACGCTGGACTTCCAGGGGGTAAAGAGAGCTCGAGGTATGCTGAAGCCTGAGGCCAGGAGGATCATTCATTCATCACATATTTGCTGACTCCTGGCCCCATCCAAGCCCTGAGGGATATAGAGATAATTTTTGACCCAGTTGCTATCCGCAGAGAGCTCGCAGTCTATTGTGGGAAACCCGTGAAATCAGACAAGTATAGTAAATCCCAGGAAAAGCTTAAATGGAGGTAGCCCAGACCACTGCTAGCCCAAAAGTGAAGGCACCGCCCTGGGTCCCAGAGGGTGACGAAGGCTTCCGAGGGGAAGTGACAGTTGTGCTGAGATTTGAAAATTACGGTTCTCCAGGTTAAGAATTTAGACGGGAGACACACTTTAGACAGAACAAAACACACAAAGCTTGGAAGATGTCACGGTGTGTGCGTGGCTTCATTAGGGCAAGGCTTGGACTCGGAATGACCTGGGGCCAGCGGCTGATTCTGCTGAGGTCAGGACAGACCCTCCTTTGTCCTGTGGGATGGACTTAAGAGTGCTACAGCCAGGCCTTGGAATGGGATGTCCTGGGTGGGATGTGATCCACCCGAGAGCCTGGGAAGGGCTGGTTACAGCCCCAATGGAGCCCACCGCTATTCTAGGGCTTAAATGAGATAATATATATCAAGCAACCGGCTCAGAGTAAGCACTCAAGACGTGGTAGCTATTATTGTTAATATTATTGAATTGCATCGTTAAAGTCATGGAGGAAGCTGGTAGAGGCTCTTTCTGGAAGAGACCCCAAAGAGGATCTGCTGGAGAACCGTTGCATCTGGGCCGAGGCTTCGTGGGGCCAGTTCTCATTCTTTTGTGGAAACAGACTCTTTGAAGAATCTGATGAAAGCCTCTCCCCAGAAAAAGGCACATCTGCTCACATGAAGCTTTGCATATCATCTCAGGGACTTCACAGACTCTGGAAGCCCGTCTGGTCATAGAAACCGGTGGGACACAGCTGTTCCTCGCCAAGCACGGCTGAGAAAAGTTCCCACTGTTCCCTCGGCCTATTACTCCCAAGTGAAAACCTTAGCACAAGGAGTTTCAACTCTAGGAATAACCTGTGTGTCTTAAAACACCCAGCTGCATGCCCAGGAATGGCTGGGGGTTGTGGTGGTGGTGGGGCAGTGAAGAGCCCATTTTAGTAGTCCGGGGAGAGGATGGGGCTGGTTTCCGACTTCGGGGGGTACACAGTCTCCGTGGGCCTGCAGCGGCCTCCCGGTGCTTGGATTCATGCTCTGCTGGGTCGTCATCCTCAGGTTTTTAACAAGGAGCCGTGCATTTTCCTTCTGCTGCAGACCCCACCAATTACAGAGCTGGTCCCAGGAGAAGATTATAAGAATGGATCTGAGAGCTTACTATGGGAGCAGCATACAAGTGGCAGCAGGGCTGGGACTGGAACCCAGGCTGTGTGGGTGCAGAACCCCGGGTCTGGATCTGCCTCACACTGCCCGCTGGTCAGAAGCGGCTAGTTAGAGCAGAGAAGGTGGGAAGAATTAGCAACGTTCTGTTTCTTCAGCCCCAAACACTGCTTCCCCCCACACACCCCCCCTCCTCCTTCCCTCCTGTAGTCTTCTCAGGATTAATGCCATTTCCTCCAGGAAGCCCTTCCTGGTTTCCACACCTAGACTGTGCCCCCTTATGCTGTCTTTTACCCTTTTTGGTCCTTGAGAGCGAACACTCATCAGAGTCTGTCATTATGTATTTCCGGTTGTAAGGACAGTCCCTCAATGAACTGTTCTCCCAGTGGCTACAGAGACTGGTTGGTTCCCTCGCTCCCAGTGGAGAGTCTGGCACACAGTAGGAATTTTATAGATATTATTGGGAAGGTACGGTTCACAGAATGGCCAGATGGGACAGAGAAGCGGAAGAGGATGACACAGGAATTCCTGCCTGAGTGATGCGAACCACAGAGGTGACTATAGGAAGTTTGGAGGGAGGCAGGGAGGATGAAATGGATTTGGCACGGGTTTGGAAGTTCGAGTGCTTTTCAAGGTGTCTTGGAGAGAGCAATCTTTTTTTTTTTTTTTTTTTTTTTTAAGATTTTATTTATTTACTTGAGAGAGAAAGAAAAAGAGAGAGCACAAGAAGGGGGAGCAGCAGAGGGAGAGGGAGAAGCAGACTCCCAGACCAACAAGGAGCCGGATGCCTGATATGGGGCTCGGTTCCAGAACTCTGGGATCATGACTTGAGCAGAAGGCAGACGCTTAACTGACTGAGCCACCCAGGCATTTGGAAGGAGGCAGTCTTCTGCTTTCTGACTTCCTCCCCACTGCAGTGGGGGTGAGGGGCTGGCCACAGCCCTTGGGAGGACCTCTGTCTCTGCCATCAGGCATCTCACCCTCATGCCTCTGGGAGCCTGTCTGTTCCCTGCACTGGGAAGCTCAGTGCGCTCTGGGACCGTGCTGCAGTGCTCATCTCTGGACCCCTGGGTCCCCGACGGGTGTGTATGCAGTCCGCCTCAGTAAATGCCAGTAGAAGGAAAGAGGGAAGGACGAACACGTGACCAGACACTTAGGAGGGAGGCTGGGATGAGGAGCAGATCTGGGAACCAGAGTGGAATGAGAGGGCCAAACCTGGAACCTCGGGGTCCCAGGGACAGGGTGGAGAGAGGAGAGCTCCAGCACCCTCAGGAGCTCAGGCACAGGATTAAGAGTTTTAGTCACACAACTGCTTTCCACCCTCTTGGCAACTCTGAAGCTGACATTATTCCCACTTTGCTAAGAAAGCTGAGGCCCAGAGAGGAGACGTGACATGCCCAAGGTCACACAGCTCTCCAGCAGCGGGGAAGTCCGGGTCTGACCCAGGGCCCTCAAGCCTGCGCTCTTCCCAGTCACTCCCTGCCTCTCCCGCCTCCTCCACTGCCCTACCCCTTCTCCCCTCCTCTCTGCTCCCGCGGCCGCCCCGCCCCTCCCTCCCACCCTCCCTGCCGGTGGCGGCCGCGGCGGCGGCGGCAGCGAAGCCACGTGGTGGGGCCGGGAAGCCGCGGCCGCGGAGCGCCCGGGCGGCTGCCCCAGCTGGGCAGTGCTGCTCTGCGCCGCGCGGCGCTCGGTGCCCGCGTCCCCCGCTCCGCGCTCCCCGCCAGCCGCCCCGGGGCAAGGAGGCGCGCCTGGCTGCCGGCCGGCCAGACAAAGGAGGCGCGGCGCGGCAGAGCCAGCGCGGGCCGACGGACCATGGACTCGGAGCGCGAGCGGCCGGCCCCCGCCTTGAGGACCCGGCGCCCCCGGGCCCGGCCCTAGGCTCCCGGCCCCGCCGCCCGGGGCGCGCAGCCGGGAGGACGCGGAGCCCGCGCGGCGCGGAGAAGGCGGCGGCCGCCGAGCTAGAGGGGCGCCGCGGCGGACGGCCCGCACGGCCCCCGGAGCCATGGGCAAGTGCAGTGGGCGCTGCACGCTCGTCGCCTTCTGCTGCCTGCAGCTGGTGAGCGCCGGGTGGCCGGGGCCGGGTGGGGCTTGGCGGGGCGGGGTCCCGGGCGTGCGGGTGGGCCGTGGGTCTCCGTGCGTGTCTGCCGCGAGTCCCAGCTTGGGGTAGGGGAGCGGACGGGCGGAGCCTGCTCCTGCTGGCCGGGCTGGCTCTTTGTGTGCGCTCCCCGCCAGGCGCTCCCCGGTCCCCGAGTGCGTCCTGCGCGCGGGTCCCCCCCCCCCACGCCCACCGGCACCATGCGAGTGGCCTGCTGAGGGACTGTGGCTCGCTGGGGCCGGGGGGTGTGTCCCGGGCTGCTCGGCGGAGACGCTGAGGTCCCTGCCGGGTGTTTTCCGCTAGATTCCTCGGTTGCTAGCGGCTCTCCCTTCCTCGGGGGTCTGTGCCCGTGTTGAGTGTTTCTCGCAAAGTCTCTGCTCCTCTGTGTCTGTCTCCGTCTTTCTCCTGGGGGTGTCTCTAGCTCTCTAACCATTTCTGGTCCACGTTCGTCCGTGTGTGTGTTGGGATCTTAGACTCCAAGAACCGTACCCTCCTCCTCCTCCTCCTCCTTTGTGCTGTTTCTGCCTGCCTTCACCCTCCTGACTGGGCAGGCCTGGGAATGGAGAGCCACCTCTCTTGGAGAGCGTCGCAAGGAACTGCCAGGTCCTGGGCCAGTCTGTCAAACTGGGTGCTGACCGCCCTCCCCGCTTTGATTGTGGCCACTGCCCCCAGGGGCTCTCCATCAGCCATCGGTTCCTCCCCAGCGTCATGGGTGGGGACCAGCACCTCGCCTGGGCAGGCAGGGGTGAGGGGTGGGGATCCTGGGGTGCCCTGGCAGGGAGGGGAGCATCTGGGGGAAACTCTGCTTCATCCCAGCTTAGGGAACTCAGGTTCTTGCCTCAGGGAGGTGGGTGGAGTGAATCTGAGGACTGAAGGGGACCAATGCTCTTCAACTCAAGCTCTGGCAGGTGAATTTGGGGAGCGTGTTCAGGAGAAGCCAGGGTCTCCTGCCCATCCTAGAGCTCGGGCCTGACAACTAGGGGTTTGAGGCTATGCGGAGCCTCTAGGCAGAGAGGTGCACAGGGACCTCCTTGGGCAGAGCTCCCAGCACTAAGCCTCCCTGATGCCCAACTCCACCCTCTGGTTCCCACTGTTGCCTGCCCCCACGCTTCCCCAGCACAGGTGCATACAGTAATGCAGAGGGAAGCTCTGAGCCTGGATGTGCAGACCTCATTCATCTTGTTTCTCCCCTCTCAGGCACGCCAGCCCCAAACTTGTCATCCGCAGCCTTGCCCTCCTGGGCGGTGGTGGGAGCAGCCAGGCCATGAAGACTGTAGCCCTTTCCCCAGCTGTGGGACGCAGGGCAAGGGACTTCCCTTCCCTGGGTCGCCTTGATCTGCCTGCCTGCAAAATGCCTCATCCTTGAGGGTTGCAGAGGGGGTTAATTAAAATCAGGTAGAATGGAAACTCTAGAAGGGCAAAGATTATCTGTTTTGTTGCCTGCTAAATCCCCAGCAGCTGGAACAGGGCCTGGCAGTCCATTAATATTTGTAAAATAAATTAATGAATCAGTTATTTGGCAACTCCAGGCTCACAGTCGAAACACCCTCCTTTATATACTTTGAGGAATACAAAATGCCAAGAAATGATGAAACTTTTCCAAGGATTTTTTTCCCCTGCTCGTTCATTTTTAAAATTTAAAGGAGGACTTGCTTTATTCTTAAAAAAGTAACGGACATTTATTGTGAAAAATGAATCAATAAATAATCCAACAGTGCAGAACATAAAGGTACGGTTCCTTCTAAGCCCAGTCCCACACCCCAAAGGTAAGCCCATTTGGCATTCTGCCCCATTCTCTGCTGCTGCAGCGAACAATGGTTAGCTTTCGGCAGCATTTACTAGATGTTAGGTGCCCTTGGAAGCCCTTTTCCGTGTATTAACTTATTCAGTCCTCGTAATGATCCTATCAAGCAACTTGCCCAAAGTTCCATGGTTAGGAGCCAGGCTTTGAAGTCAGGCAGCTGGCCAGCTTACTCTGTTGCCTTCTTCATTATAAAATATAAGCAGTTCTGGCACAGAGCCATCAGAGTCCCTTAGGAGGTCTTTACTCCTCCCTGCCTTCCACTCGCCTGCCTCCAGACCTCTCTCCAGCTAAGCTCCCTCGGCCCTTCCACTAAAGGGTTCACAAGCCTCTAGGGGCTCCAGAATTAGGCAAGACCTGGGTGGGATTCTGATTCTCCTACAACTTGGCTGGGTGGCTTTGGGCCACTTGTGGGAGTTAGATGAGATAATTTTCAGGGAGGGGGTGCTCCGAGGAGGGGACTTGAAAATTGCTCTCTCGCCTCTGTTCTGCCTCGGTGGATGGCAGAGTGGGTCCCTTCGGCTGACGCTAACCCCCGGGGGCCTCGGCTGCCTGACGGCTTCTCATGCTCCAGAAGGCTGGGCTCCAACAGCCTGACATGATGTGGAGAGAGAAGGGAGGCTACTTTCCCATCCAGTGGAAAGAGGCTGAGAAGGAAAAGGCTGTTAAGTGTTTCTCAGCTGCAAACTTTAGAAGGGGAACTGTCATTTTTCCTCTTTTGAACAGGGTTTGATCATTACAGTAAAATAGGCTAGTTCTAGACACTCTTCTATAATCGGGATAGACTTGCTGTCGGTGAGTGTGTCCTGGGGGGTGGGAGGAGCAAGTGGGGGCTTTACATTCAGGCGGACAAGAGTAGGGACAGGGCTCTGGAGTTTGATAGAACAGACCTGCGTTTGAGCGCTGGCTTTGTCACTTCCTAGTTGTGTGATCTTTGGCAAGTGGCTTACCCTCTCTGAGCCAGTTTTGTCATCTGTTAGTGATAATATAAACAGTTGCCCATTCTTAAGGTTGTATTGAGGAGTAAATACAAGTGATGAACTTAGCATTGTGCCAAGCACTGAGCGGATGTTCAATAAACTATTGTTAACATAACTATTAACTACTGTTATGTTAATAATATATACACCATGGGATACTTTCCTGGAATTGTGGCCCAGGCATTTCTAGGTACCCCTCTGTACTCTTCCTCTGTGGGAAGCAGCAGGTAGTTGGGCACTGAGCTGAGAGGCAGGAGGCTTGGATTCTAGTCCTGCTTTGCCACTGAGATCCTGTGAACTCAGGCAAGCCTTTTCCCCACTGCAAGCCTTGATTTTTCCATCTATAAAATGGGGGAGGACCACTGCTCTGTATCTTCTGGGGTCCGGCCAGTCCTGCCCATCTGGGACTAGGATGGTGTGTCTGGGCTGGCCTGGAGGTTTCAGGGTGTCTCAGTCTGGTTCCCTTCTGTAGAACACCTTGAGTCCCTTCCTTTCCCGAGTTCTACTTGGTGTATCATCTTGACCTTTTTAATGCTATTCACTCCCTTATTTTTAGGTGCTCCTCTTTTCCCTCCCCTGCCCAAACCCTCCGCTTCTTTCTGGGTTCACCTCCTTCCTGCAACCTTACAGGCCACCCTGTTCTTCCTGTAAGAAGATGGACCAAGGAGATTTGCCCAGGGGAATCCTCGTCAATTTCATCATTATCATTACCGTTCCCATTCCTGGAGTCCTGTGCTAAGCACTCTATATGCATTACCTCATTTAACTAAATGAGCTTACATATGTAAAGCATTTGGCAGAGTGCCTGGTACGTGTTCAGCGATCGATAAACGTTAGCTTTCACTGTTTTTATCCTCGTTGTTCTTCGGCACAACGGGATGGATATTCTCGCTCTCCCCTATGTCAGATGCGGAGACTGAGGCTCAGAGAGGTGACGACGTTTGCCTGAGGTCTCTAAGCTAGCCAGTGACAGACCCAGGACGTGTGTGCTTTACTGCCCGAGCAGAGAGCCCCCTGTCCTCCAGCAGCAGTCCACGGCTGGTGTTTGTGCCGTGCATAATCTCAGACAGGTCTCTTCTCTGCTTCTGACTTCAGCTTCCTCATCTGAAATTGATAATATTTCTTTCTTTTTTTTTTTTTTAAGATTTTATTTATTCATTTAACAGAGAGCAATCACAAGTAGACAGAGTGGCAGACAGAGAGGAGGAAGCAGGCTCCCTGCTGAGCAGAGAGCCCGATGTGGGGCTCGATCCCAAGACCCTGGGATCCTGACCCGAGCTGAAGGCAGAGGCTTTAACCCACTGAGCCACCCAGACACCCCTGAAATTGATAATATTTCAATAGGATCATGCACTTGGCTGGGCCCACGAGCCAGTGAGCGTCAGTCATACCTCACTGCCATGGCCGTTCTCGTCCCCGCTCTGGGTGACCTTGGACACATACATTCACTCCTCCGGGCCCCAGTCTCTTCCTCCAGTGAAGAGAAAGAGCCATCCTTACCTAGTGGAGTTGTAAAAAGGGGTTAGCCAGGTGTCGTGCACACAGTAGGCATTCAGAAAAATGCTGTTTTCATTCTCTTCCCTTCTGGAAAGCTCCCTGCTTTCTCGAAGGTGGTGGGTGAGGGGAGAAAAGACGTAGCTTCCTGCTGAGCTGCGAGTAATGGTGTGAAACGTGGTCAACCTGATTGATGTCGTTATTAGCAGTAGTGATGGTGGAGATTGGAGGGAGCTGGGCTCCTGTGGGGGGGCCTGGGCTCCAAAGCAGCTGTGCCTGCAAGCTGGTGGCCTCCTGGGATGGATGTGGGGCCTCCACTCTGCTCTAGGCGCTTTGGGCCCTTGGGCCAGGCTTGGGAGTCAGGAGCATAGAGCACGGCATTGTCTGGGCCACTGACCCTTTTTGTTCCTCATACCTTTTGACGGCTGGGATGGTCAGCTCCCTTTTGCAGATGGACAGACTGAGGCCAAACAGTCCTCGAGACCCTTATGAGGTGGGCAGAGCAAGGTGGATAGAGAAGAGGGCCCCCAGGGGACCCATGGAGGGGGGTGGCCCTGGTTTGCCTCTGTTGCAGGGGTAGGCAGGTGCGGGGTTTGGGGATAAGCACCCCATAAACAGCAGCTGCTCTGAGATGTGAGGCTGGGTTAGGAGCAATACCTTGGGGCTCAGACAGACCTTGCCACCTTGCTTTGTGACTTCCAGCATGTCCCTTCCCCTCTCTAAGCCTCAGCCTCCCCGCTGCCATCGGCCCTGGCCGTACCCTGTGGCAGTTTGGAGGACTCCGGGATCAGGGTCATTTCCATAAATGCTTCAAGTCTTAGTTTCTTTATGCGGGAAGCGTATGGTTCAGAGGGAACTAATAACAGCAGCTCCGACTTCTGTTTGTTTGGGGTCGCCCATGAGCCAGGCTCTTTATCTGCCTTGTCCCTGGTTACTGTCTCAGTCATCCGTGGCCACATGGAGGGCAGGGATAGAATGGGGATGCAAACCCAGACCTAGGTCTCCATGGCTTCCACCGCCCATACCCCACTGCTCCCCTGAGGAGAGTGGAGAAACCACAGCTGGAGAAACCAACCCTTTCCTTAGCCACTAGGGACCTGCTGAGCTGCTTGTCCCCCATTTCTACTCACCCATCACCGTGCCAAGGTTACAGTTGCTATGAGGCAGGTTGAGGGAAAGGTACCCAGGGAAGAAACTGGAGACCTGGAGCTCTCCTAACAACTCTGTGAGGTAGATGTGGTTTTTGTACCCATTTACTGATGGGCATACAGAGGCCTGAAGCACAGAGTGACCTGTCACCAAGGAAACAGAAGATACAGCCCGGGTCTTGGATGAATCATCGAGGGAAAAGGAGTTGAGAGGGCTTGTAAAATCTGGGCCAAGCAGAGATGGTCAGCTGTGATCATTGACATCTCTTCTCTTCTCGGGCTTCAGAGGGGCATGGGTGATGGAAGAGCAAGTTGAGACCAGGAATGTTTTTTTTTTTTTTTAATATCTTATTTATTATTTATTTGACAGACAGAGATCACAAGTAGGCAGAGAGGCAGGCAGAGAGAGAGAGGAGGAAGCAGGCTCCCTGCTGAGCAGATGCCTCGATACTAGGACCCTGGGATCATGACCTGAGCCGAAGGCAGGGGCTTTAACCCACTGAGCTGCCCAGGCGCCCCATGGTTTTTTTTTTATGACCTTTTAAAAGTAATTGCTGTGCCCAGTGTAGGGCTCGAACTCCTGACCCCGAGCCCAAGGGTTGCATGCTCTACTGACCAAGCCAGCCAGGTGCCCTAGAAATGTGTTTATTTAAAGCTAGTTCCAGGCTACAGGCGATGGAGCCGGTAGTGGTCCGAGAAAGCCCCGTTCCAGTGCCTTTGGCCTCTGGCCTTGACCTGGAGAGGGAGAGGGCCGATGAATCTGAGACTCTTCGCCTGTGAGCCCCATGCACCAAGGTTTTAGCAGAGCTGTTACTGTGGCTGCAGGCTTGAACGTGTTACCCGGCCTCCGGGCCTCTGCCTCTCTGAGCAGCTGACGAACCAGAGGCAGAGCGGTCAACAGGAAAGAACTTGGGCTTTGGGGTCAGGCTGGGGTCTGAGTTCCATCTCTACCTCTTTGTGACTGGGTGACCTTGGGGCAAGACACTTGACCTCTCTGGGCTTCCACCTGCACTTCTCTCAATCAGGAGACTGATCTGCCTTGGAGAGTTGTCAGGAGGCTCCTTTGAGATAAGATACACTGAGTAAATCTCACAAAACGTTCCTGCTCCTAAATGCTCCAGAAATGAAACAACAAGTTCTATGAATCTAAAAACCATGGTGTAGGAAAGGGGACATGTCCTTTTTCCAATCCATAGAAGACACAAGTGAAGTGGAAGTTCTGCCAGATCTAGGCAGCCTTGGCCTTACTGTTGTTTAGTCTTTCTTCTGTAAAATGGGAATAATCATAACCCCCCCCCGCCCTCATGGGACTATAGCGAGGGTGGCCTGAATTAATGCAGGGAGCTCTGGACTCAGAGCCCTGCAGAGGGGAATTATGGCCCCCTATGTCCCCTCTATAAAGGGAGGAGGTTGGACTCATCATCTAAGAGGACCGCTCCAGCTCTAAGTCCGCAATAAGTCCCGTCCTTTCCCAGGGGAGACCAGACTGGCTGCCACACCAGCCCCTCCTGCTGCGGACAGCAGTGATGTGAGGCTCGGGCTCGGGCTCTGAGCCAAGGAGGACCCCCCTACCTCCAGTGGCCTCCCCAAGGCTTTACACCCAAGGTGCCAGGGAGCCTGGAGCTCCCATGCCCTCTTCTTTCCTCTGTCTTCTGTTTGAATGAGCATCTGTACCGTCCCCATCCCAAATGCCCAGTTGGCATATTTGGTTGTAAACTCAAGTCTCAGACCGCAGAGTTTCAGAGCAGCAGTGTCTGACCCATGACTCACCCCAGGCCACTGTAGCTCAGCGTCCTGAACTCCCGAAAGACTCCATTCTGTTGGGTCAGAGAGTCAGAATTGCCTCCAGCTAACCCTACCCAGAGTTGTATTTAGCAAATATTATGATGCACCCACAAAGTGCCAGGCACAGTTGTAAATGCTAAGTCACCCTGGGGTGCAAAATATGCCTTCAGCTGCAAGTCAGAATCCCGGGGTTCTGGACCTCATTTGCTGTGCAACTGTGAGCTGGCCCTGCCCTTCTCTGGGCCTCATTTTCTCCAATCTGGGAAACGGGAGAGATTGTTGAATTCCATCAGTGGCTTTCAGGTTATCTACAGAGGCTCTGCAGGGGCAGACTTGATAGTCATAGGGTGAGTTCCCTGTCACTGGCGGTGGTTAAGAATTTATATGTAAGTTGAATGACCGCTTGGATGTATAATGGATCTGATGATGATCCAGGTCCCTTGAACCACCAGATGCTGGTTCTAGGTCCTGAGAGGACCATGGCAAGAGCATAAAATGGTATCTATTAGGAATAGTGGAAATTGTGGGCTCCTATCATGTCCCTTTGCCTTAAGCATGCACCTCCCTGCCCCATCCCAAATCACAGATCCTGGCTGAGCTCCTGGCATGGGGAGCGGGGCACATGGGAGTCTGTAGGCTCTTTAACCCCAAGTCTACTCTGGTTGTGCCTTGCCCTAGAAGGGGAGGCAGCCCTGGGATTTTCAGGATAGTGATGGCTCCTAAGCCTTTTTGGGGGGGGGGGTTCTGCAGCCCCAGCCTGAATCAGAGATGTGGGTTTTCAATTACACAATTAAATGCACAATTAGGCATAATTACCAGTGCTCAGAGCCTGAGACTGCTCATAATAGGCGTGTAATCTACTGCAGCCTCTGTTTATACTACTCAGCGCGCGCCCTAATGATGCCAGGATGCCTTCACACTGCACTGTTGCCATGGAGACAAGCCCGCCACCACCATGCCTGGCTGACAAATGGTGTTCCAGTCCTGGGCCCCTGGATTGTTTCTGAGGCCTCTGCAGCCAGCCCCGGAGTGAAGGGGCTGGCAGGGCTGGGCAGGAAGGCGGGTTACCCTCCCTGCCCTCTGACGCACCCCACTGGCTGGAGCCAGCCTTGGAGCCAGTAGGGGAGACAAGAGAAGGTTGCTTCAGCAGCCGGCCCAGAATCCCTAAGCCCGAGCAGGCTGGCGCAGGTGCTGGAAAGGGTCTTGAAGGGTTATCCGTGCAAACTGAGGTGTGGCCGGGGGGGGGCGGTGGCAATACAGCCAGCTCCCGTGTGGGCCTGGGTCTGCCTTGAACTAGCTCTGTGACCTTGGACCAGTCCTTGCCCTTCTCTGGGGCTCTTTCTCCATATGTGAAATGAACTGCAGGGAGTCTGCATGCATGCCTTCTTATAGATTTACTGAGCACTTCCACCACACTGCCTACTGCTGTAACTGCTTCCCCCGTAGGAGCCCATTCCCCCGTGCTCTGTCCCGGTGGGGTAGACCTATCATCCCCATTTCACAGAAGCAGCAACTGAGGCCGTGAGCACTGATATCAGGCAGTGGCAGGGTCATGATGCAAATCCAGGCAGTTGGACCCCAAGCCCCCCAACTCTTGGCCTCGAGTATAGGACCTCACACAAGCCCTCTCCTGGCAGTCTCGCCGCAGCCCTAGAGGGGGACCCTGGTCATCTCCATTACCCAGATGAGGGCTCTGGGGTTCACGGAGCTGAAGTCACTTGCCCAAGGTCACACAGCAAGGCGGTGGCAGAGTGGGTTCTGCCTGATGCCAAAAGCCAGAATTCCTAGCTTTGGCTTCTTAGTGGGAGTCGCGAAGGAGTAAAAGATCTCCTTCCATGAGCATATACAAAGGATCCCCATTGTCCCCACCTGGCTCCAGCTGCTGGAGAGGCACTAAGTCCTGGGGCCCCTGAGACCCAGCACTTAGCTTTGACCTTGAAAGAAATCTTGGCCTCATTCTACCTACATCATCTCACTCCCGCCTGGTCACTGGCAACAGAACCTGTGTTTGATGCTCATTTGCCCTACATTTCTCTGTTATTTGGTACATTATTATGGTCACCTACCAGGTGCCAGCTCTTGGGGACCAGATGACTCAGATGTAGTGGAGAACCAAGACTGGAGCACAGAGGCTTCGGGGTCCCATGGTCCGGGGTTCATATTCTGTCACTTAATGCATGATGTGGGGCAAGTTGCTTGACCTCTTTGTGCCATAGTTCATCTGTCATGAAGGCAGCCGTCTGTACTGTGCAGCCGTCTATACTGTGCAGGGTTGGTAACATCACACCATTCATCAAATGCTTACTCTGTGCCAGGCCTTTGCCTAAGGCCGTTCTGTGCTCTCGGGGAACCTTGGTAACACACAGCCTATCATTGCCATTTAACAGAGGAAGCACCCAAGGCCCCAGGCCTCAGAGCTGGTGGGCAACTGGGCAGGCTTCAGAGTCCAGAGCCCCGCCCTTTGCCACCAGGCCCCCCACCAGCATGGAGAGACAAGCGTTCCTCCTGCTGCTTTCTGGGAACTGCCGGCTGCTTGGCCACATCTTTGGAAATGAGGCATTTGGAGGAAAGGGCAACCTGAGGGGAACAGTGTGTACCTGGCCCAGCCCAGGGTCCTGTCTCACTGGGTGCCGCCCCGACTGACCCCCTAAAGTCTGCATTTTCTGAGAGGAGGCTGTCAGACATCACCTTCACTCCTGCACCATCCAGGTGGGAAGACCAGGGTTTGCCCAAGACCGCAGCGCAAGTTAGTGACAGAGTTGGGACTGCGACTTCGGACCAATCTAGGAGACTTCTTGTTACCTTCCTTCCACCTGCTATGGGTCCTTGGGCGAGAGAGGTTTGGGGCTGGAGTGTGCATGCCTGCGTGTGTGTGTGTGTGTGTGTGTGTCTGTATTCAAACCTCCACACGGCTGCATGCCCAAGCATTTGTGGGGCAGACACTGGCACGTAGAGATTTGTGGATCAATAAACATCCCTTCCCGCTTCCTCCCTCTTCATTTATTCATGAACTCTGAACTCCTTGGCTCCAGAGAAACTGCCTGGAAGAAAGCAATTAGAGCATAATTAGAACCACTCCTATTAGCAACTCTCAGTGGGAGGGGAAGGGGGCTGCTCGGCCATGGGGGTAGGGGTGGCCCCGGAGTTCCCTGCAGCCCCCATTCCTGCAGGCTGCCCATTCAGCTCCCGCTGCCCCCCCCACAGAGCTCAGCCTCTCTGGAGTCCTGGGCACCAGCCCACTTTCACCAGGGAATAAGGACCTCATCCCCGGAGGCATCCAAGCTCCGAAAGATTTAAGGCGCAGTGCGTTCTGCTCACGTGCTAAGTAAGAGCAGATGATCTCCGAGTCCCTCCCGTGCTGAGCTTCTCGGGTGCTCCCTGCCAGGGCCCCGGGCAGCACAACATGGCTCCTGCTTTCTAGAAAACATCCCGGCATCAGATGATAGCGAATGAAGACTACGCTCACAATAGAAAATGTAAATTACCTGGAGGAGGCGGGCCTCCGTTCACCGCCCGGTAATCATAGTAATACTGTACCAGAAGTCAGTGTCTGTGGAGTGTTCCTGACCCCAGAGCCACTGCTCTTCCCCACCAGGTGACCCACCAGCAGAGGCAGGTCACCCAGGAGCCAGGGCGAGGGGCTCCTCCTTCCTCCCCGAGGACTGGGAGCACGGGCTGCAGGGAGATCCCAGGTGCTGTGATTCTAGATTCCGATGCTTCTCCTCATGGAGTCTCTTGCAGGCGCCCTCGGAGGTAGATGCTAATATTGTCCCCGACGTACAGATGAGGAGACTGGGGCTTGGGGAGGCACAGAGCCTGCCCAGGGTAGCGCAGTATTGGCCTGTCGCACTCTAGACTCCTCGTGCTTTGTGCTCTTCTGGGTTTGAGGGTGAGATCTGCTCTCTCCTGAGCTCCACAAGCTCTTTAATGTGCCTTCCGTGCCCTCCCTGTTGAAGGTAACACACTGAATCGTCTTGTTCCTCTTTCCACACCCAGTGTCAGCTAGAGAGACCAGGGGAGCCCCCGCCGCTGACTTGGGTCACCGCCCCCAGGACCAGCCTTGGCAGAGGAAGGTGAAGGCCTGGCAGATGTGGGTCTCGGGCCTCTTGAGAGAAGATCACCATGGATACCCCGGGAACCAGGGCTGTAACCAAGGAGATAGCCCCCCCCAGCCCTGAGGCTGTGACAAGGAGGGTGTGGCTTCAGTCTAGGGAGGGGGGAATGGCCACCTGAGGCCCAAATGTACAGAGGAGGGGATGATGAGCTAGATGCGGGCAGAGGGGGACAGTGGGGTCAGTGATGCTCCCTCCTGGGAACGGGGGTGGGCCAGTTGGGGACAACCAGGCCTCCTTCCATTGCCCTGTCCCACCTGTGGCGAGGTTGCCATGATAACCAGCTCCCCTTCATTGACCCTCCGTAGGGTGCTGCCCCCTTTCTCCTAGTGACAGGTGGTCACCCTGGCAACAGGCCCTGTGCCCAGCAAGGGTCTTGACTTTCTGGTGGCCCCGTCCTTCACATGTGCGGATAGATTATTCTTCTGACACGTGCAGCAGCTCTGTCCAGCTGGAGGTGAGGGGCCGCATAGGGCCAGCCCTCAGACGTAGGACTTTCACCCACCCCTCACCAGACTCCCCCGGGGACCATCGTGAAGTGCAGCTCTGGTGCTCCTTCCCTCTGTTTACAGTAGTCCATGGCTCCTCAGTGCCTTGGGGAAGAGGTCCTAATGTGGCGCATCTCAAACTTGAATGTGCAGCCTTGTCACCGGGAGGGCTTCTCCAAATGCACATTTCTGGACCTAACCCTGAGTTTCCAACAAGGTGCTGCTGATAACTGCTGGTCCGGGGACGCCGTGGTGAGAATTACTGGGTCTAGCCAGTGGGACACAACACTGCCCAGGCTGGCCCGCCAGCTTCCGGTGCTGGAGCGCAGACCACATTGCTGTAAGCACGGCAGCTACCCCTCATGCCTCAGTGCCTTTGCATTTGCATTTGCTGTTCTAGCCTCTGGATGTCCTGAAGGCCAGCTCACTCATCATTTCCTCTTTGGAGCTTCTCTGTCCTCCTGCACCACCCCCAACACACACACACACACACACACACACACACACACACACACATATACACATGTCCTCCTCCGGGCTCTGACAACACCTGTCCCCACCATTTTCGTCATGGTGGGTGTCAGGCTGTTGGAATCTGTTCCCGTTTCCGCTTCGAATCTCCTTAACTGGGAGCTCTGGGTTGGAGCTGCCTGGCCCTCTGTGAATGTGTGATGCTTGGTTGACCCCTGGGAGCAGACGGAAAACCCAGGTGAATAATCACAGAGCTGCTTCGTTCACTCAACCCGTCTGCTCTTCCTTGGCCCCTTCTCTGTGCCAGGCCCCGAGCTAGGTGCTGGGGGTTCGGTGGTGGTGTGGGAGGCACAGGGCTTCTTAGAGGTGCCAACCAGTCTGCAAGCAAGGCATGAGCTGGGCTTGGTCTGGATTTCTTGGTGCTAACTTCTAAGCTGATTCTTCATTCCCCTGGGCTCCTCCTGGGGCCCAGGCACCTGTGGGGCCTGAGACTACTTTGGGAACATGTCTCCAGTGAGGATTTGGCAGTTTGCTCACAAAAGATCCCAGTCCCCATCCACTCGGCCCAAGCCCACTTTGAGGACCTGCCAGGGCTTTTCCAGAGGACAGCCGGTGTGGCTGGTGTGTGCACTCCAGGCCTCAGGGACAAAGGCCAACTGTGGGGGTGGATGTTACTGACACTTACGTCCAAAGGTGTCCTGACCTGTGTTTTAGGCCCCTGTCCAGAAGAGAGCCCGGGGTGGGAATGCGGGCCAGGGCTGCCTGGACACTACTGTGCTCCAGCCAAGCCCTCCAGAGGGTCAGAGGAATTTACATTCACAGCCTGGCTTCCAGGCTGTTATGTCTAGGTGGAAAGATAGGACATATTTTATTTAAGGGTGTGTTAGCTGGGTTCATAACTTAAATATTTAGATGCATGGTGCTGTGTTGGTTCCCTCACTTTGGTCCTAAGGACCCTCAGATCTTAGAGAAGGTTCTGGACTTGAGGCCGGGTGCAGGCAGAGGCTCCCAGGTGCCTGATCTGCCTTGGGCAATGCCAGCTGCTGCAGCCTGTCACCGCCTGTCTGCTGTCAGCAGCCCTATGAGCCATCTGAGCAGGCTGCTGTCCCCCAGCTGCCACTAGCTGTCATCCCCAAGACAGGGCCCTAAGGACACAGGGACCGTCCCCCTCCCCCACAAAGTGAGAGACTGTCGGGGACCGACCTGGGACTCACACAGTGGCTATCGGCTGGGGTAGGCTGGATGGGTTGGGATGGAAGGTGGGGGGCTCAGTTTATCAGGCCTGCAATGGCCAAATGTTTGACATATGTGATTGGCTCTCGCCCTCCCAGATGGACAAGGCTATAGTGAGCCACCCTACTTCTGCTCTTCTTCAGGAGTTTGAACACGGGCACGTTGCTCAGTCTGACTTGTTTCTTCATCTGTAAATAGAGATAATCGTACTGGCCTCCTAGGGCCACTGAGCAAACTCAGGGCAAAACTCCTGGAGAGCACTCAGCACAGCACCTGGTACTTAGTACTTAGCACACAGCCAGCAAAAATCACGACCCATCTTTCGGAGGGCAGCACGCCTATAAGGCCCAGAGCCATGACTGTTGGCTTTATGGGAAACTCCCAGGCAGAGAACCCTGGGATGTGGGGGCCAAGAGGGTCCCCTGGAACAATGCTCAAACCCCTTGTATGGATGGGTACACAGAAGTCCAGGAAGGCAGTGGAGCCCTTTGCGAACTGTTCTAGGAAGCAGACTGACACCACTTCTGGAAAGGATCGTGGTTGGGTGTGCAATTCCAGACAAAAATACCCAGAACAAAAATAAACTCCCCAGATAGGTGGAAGCACTTGGCTCCTCAGCTCAGTCTGGGCAGCCGTAGGCAAGTCTACGGCTAGAACCCTTCCCCGTGCTCTCATTGTTTCCAGACAGGAACCGATGGGGAGCAGTGGCAGAAGTGCCCATCCGTCCAGGAGGTGCCACAAGAGAAGTCAGACATTCCCATGAGACGAGACTTGACCCCCCACTCTGACACCCAGTGACCTCAAGAAAGGGCCTCCATCTCCTTCTTTAGAACACGTGGCTGCCACTGCCCTAGCAGGATAATCAGTCTCTTCCTCATGGACTCTGGGGCCCAGGGACTTGGTTCAGATCTGTCTCCACTGTGTGACCTTGTCACTTCTCTTCTTTACGCTTCGCTTTCCCTGCGTGTGGAGCATGGGTGATCTCAGTCTCTACCTGCCATGTCTCTGTGAGGGTTAAATAAATCAGATGCTAAGCATTCAAGAGACACTTGGCATATAATAAGTGTTAGCTATTATCTCTTAGTGTCACTCTGCGATTATTCGAAATACCACCTGTAAGGTGCTGGGCTCAGTATAGGCGCTTATTAGGTACTCTCTTCTCTTTCCTTACCCCTGTGAACCCCAGGCCTGGAGAGAGGCAGGACCCAGTTCCCATGAGGGGCTCTTCTTCCACCCTACTTCCCTCCCTTTCCTTCTCTTACCCCAGCAGACAGCAAGCCCCTCTTCTTCCAACAGGTTCTGCCTGCAGCTTTCTGGCCCAGGGCCAGGAAATGATTGCAGGCATTGGCTCAGCTCCCTCCCCTCTGCTCCTCTGCACCCCCACTTTAATCTTCCCAGCTTGCCTGAGGGTGGGGGATGGGAAGGGAGAAAGTCTCCTGGGGGCTGCAGGTATCTGTCAAAAGCTTAGGCTCTGGGATCGGACCGCTTGGGTTTGCTCCAGCCCTAAGATCTCAGGCGGCACCCTCACACCCCCCACCATAGACCCGGAGCCATGGCCCATCCCTCACTCTGCTTGTGAGGCTGAGGGACGTGGGGCCTGCAGAGTGCTGGGCACAGGGCATGGCCCAGAGTTAGTGAGAATGAAATATTAGCCATCGTGAACACTAGTGTTCAAGTTCAGAGCCAGCCATTGTGAAGGGAGACAATTCAGCCCAGCTCCCTGGGGGCACCCTTCTTAGGGCGCAGGCAGCCCTAGAGGACCCCCACCCCAGCCCTCTTGAGCTGGACCAAAACAGGGCACCCCACCCTAGGATGAGGATAGATTCCCAGGCGCAGAAGCAGGAGACAGGCGGGGGTGGGAGGGGAATAGTTCTTCTACTCATTGATTGGGGGAATCAGGGCAGGTTACCTGCTCAGGTAAACGGACCTTCGCCAGGTGGGAGTGAGGGCGGGACATAGGGAAGGGTACCCAGCCATAGACACTGCCCCTCAGCTCTCTGAGCCTCAGTGACTTCATCTGTCCAGTGGGGCTAATAACACCACATTGCGGTGGGGGGTGGTGGCATAAATCACAGGCTGAGCTGTGAAGAGCTGTCCAGATGTTGGCGGCTGCTGCGATTCTCTGCTGGGAGAAGTGGGGAAGCCGGGAGCTGAGCCAGGACTGTAATGGAAAGAGAAGGGGGATCCTGCAGCCCAGGGGGAGGGGCTCCTGCCGCCCACCACCGAGGCTCTGCAGACATCCCTGCCACCGCCCCCCAAGCCTTTAGTCTGGAGGGTAAGTCAGAAGTGGTTGCTGTTGCCATAGCAGTGAGGCTGGTTTTCATCATTATTTTCTTCCTGGGAGCATCAGTGCAGGAGACTGCTAAATAAGTCAGGGAATTGGATTTTTTCCTCCCTCCATCAGGTCACGTGAAGAGTGGCTCAGTCGGGAGAAATGACCTGCCAGCTCCTTCCCACACTTGACCCTCTGCACTAGGTGCCTGACTCCTCCAATATGATGCTTAGCCCAAGGGAGCGCTTGAAGGGCTTGGTGTCTCCTCTCCAGCTCCAAGCTGCTCTCCTGCTCAGGCCTCTGACCCCGCCATGCTGGCAGCAGGCCACAGCACGTGGTAACCCTTCCAGCCCTTCCCTCTGGCCTTCTGCCCCCTCTGGTTCCCCATGCTTCAGCCTCAGGGGGCTTAGCTGCACCTTTCTTTTTGCCAAGTTTCCTCCCACCACAGGACCTTTGTACTTGCTTTCCCTGCTGCCTGTTCTTCCCTCTCCTCCCTACTTTGCTAACCCTTCTTCCTTCAGTTCACTTCCTCCAGGAAGCCTTCCTGAGCACTACCATCATAGCTCTCATTCTTGTTACCCCTCCTTCAGACACTTAGCACAACAGTAATTTGGCTGTGTGTGTGTGTGTGTGTGTGTGTGTGTTTTCCATCTCTCCCTCAACCCTACTCTGAATGTTAACTCTGTGAGGCCAAGAGCTAGCATGGTTTTGTTTTTGTTTTTGTTTTTTTTTAAAAGGTATGATTCCCGTAACCTAAAATTCAGCATCCTAGGGGGCACCTGGCTGACTCAGTCAGTAGAGCATGACCCTTGATCTCAGGGTTGTGAGTTCAAGCCCCATGTTGGGTGTAGAGATTACTTAAATAAAATCTTATGGAGCGCCTGGGTGGCTCAGTCAGTTAAGCATCTGCCTTCAGCTCAGGTCATGATCCTGGGGTCCTGGATGTCCTGCTTAGTAGAGAGCCCCCTTCTCCCTCTCCCTCTGCCTCTTCCTCCACTTGTGCTCTCTCTCTAAGAAAAAGATCTTTTAAAAAAAATTTCATCTTAAAGTATACAGTTCAGTATTTTTAGTGTGTTCACGCTGTTTTGTAGCCATCCCCACACTCTGATTCCAGAACGTTTTCATCATCCCAGAAAAAAACCTCAAACCACTCCCCATTTCCCCCTCCCACCAGCTTTTGGCTATCATGAATCTGCTTTTTGTCTCTCTGGATTAGCCAATTCTGGACATTTTCTAGAAGGAGAGTCATAGAACACACAGTCCTTCGTGACTGGCTTCTCTCACTTAGCATAGTATTTTTATCATTCATTCGTTCATTCATTCAAAGTAGGCTCCCCACCCCATGTGGGGCTTGGACTCGTGACCCTGAGGTAAGAGGCTGTTCTCAACCAACTGAGCCAGCCAGGCGCCTCCTAGGGTAACGTTTTCAAAGCTGATGCTTGTACCCTGTATCTGTGCTTCCTCCCTTTTTATGGCTTCATAGCCCATGTGTGGCTCTATCGCATTTTGTCTACCTGTTAATCAGTTGATGGCTATTTGCGTGGTTTCCATTGGGACTGCTGTGAATAACGCTACCGTGAACTTTTCTGTGTAAGTGGAATGTAAACTTTGCTTTCAATTCCAGTGTATCTACTTAGGAATAAATTATTTTGAAAGATTTATCTAGTTTGGGGGGGGCAGAAGGAGAGAGAGAGAGAGCCTTAAACAGACTCCATGCCGAGCTGGAGCCCAACATGGGACTTGATCCCACTTCAAAGTCGCAACCTGAGCCAAAACCAAGAGTCGGACGCTTAACCAACTGTACCACCCAGGCGCCCCTCTACCTGGGAATAATTTGCTGAGCCATAGGAGAACTATGTTTAATTTTTTGAGGAACTAGCTTTGTTTTCCACAAGAGCTGTACCAATTTTACATTCCCACCAGCAATGCCTCCAAGATTCTATTTCTTCACATCCTCATCCAAACTTGTTGATATCTTTTTTTAAAAAGTTTATTTATGGGCGCCTGGGTGGCTCAGTGGGTTAAGCCGCTGCCTTCGGCTCGGGTCATGATCTCAGGGTCCTGGGATCGAGGCCCGCATCGGGCTCTCTGCTCAGCAGGGAGCCTGCTTCCCTCTCTCTCTCTCTGCCTGCCTCTCCATCTACTTGTGATTTCTCTCTGTCAAGTAAATAAATAAAATCTTTAAAAAATATATATAAAAAAAAGTTTATTTATTTATTTAAGTAATTTCTATACCCAACATGGGTCTCAAACTCAGGACCCTGATATCAAGAGCCACACGCTCTTCGCATTGAGCCAGCCAGGCAACCCCGTCTTTTTTATTTAAGCTATCCTTAGGGATATAAAGTAGTATCTCATTGTGGTTTCAATTTACATTTCCCCGATGAAGTTGAGCATCTTTCCATGGGCTTATTGGCCATTTTTTAAATCTTCTTTGGAGAAATTTCCATTCATATCCTTTGCTTATTTTTTAATTGGGTTATTTATCATTTTGTTGAATGGTTGGAATTCTTTATATATTCTGGACTCTAGACTCTTATTGCTTCTTTGATTTGCAGATATTTTCTCCTATCCTGTGTGTTGGCTTCCACTTACTTTCTTTCTTTCTTTCTTTCTTTTTTTTTAAGATTTTATTGATTTATTTGACAGAGATCACAAGAAAGCAGAGAGGCAGGTGGGGGGGTGCGGGGGGAAAGCAGGCTCCCTCTGAGCAGAGAGCCAATGCTGGGCTAGATCCCAGGACTCTGGGATCATGACCTGAGCTGAAGGCAGAGGCTTTAACCCACTAAGCCACTCAGGTGCCCCTGGCTTCCACTTTCTTGATTGTGTCCTTTGATGTTCAAATGGTTTAGATTTAGAATTTTTTTTTTTTAAGATTTTATTTATTTGAGAGAGAGTGAGCACAAGCATGGGGAGCGGCAGGTCAAGGGAGAGAGAGAAGCAGATTCCCCGCCGAACAGGGAGTTTGATGTGGGATTTGATCCCACAACCCTGGGATCATGACCTGATCTGAAGGTTTTTTTTTTTTTTAAAGATTTTATTTATTTATTTCACACAGAGAGAGATCACAAGTAGGCAGAGAAGCAGGCAGAGAGAGGAGGAAGCAGACAGAGAGAGGGGGAAGCAGGCTCCCTGTTGAGCAGAGAGCCAGACGTGGGGCTCGATCCCAGGACCCTGAGATCATGACCTGAGCTGAAGGCAGAGGCTTAAACCACTGAGCCCCCCAGGTGCCCCTGACCTGATCTGAAGGTTTAACCAACTGAGCCACCCAGACACCCACGTAGTTTTGATTTTGATGACAGCCACTTTATCTGGTTTTTCTTTGGCTGCTTGTGCTTTTGCTTTGGTATCTAACAGGTGCCTAGTCCAGGGTCCCTTGGATTTACCCCTATGGTTCCTTCTAAGAGATTTATAGTTTCAGCTCTTATATTTAGGTCTTTGGTCCACTTTGAGTAAGTTTTTGCATATGGTGTGAGGTAAGGGACCAACTTCATTCTTTTGCATGTGAATTTCCAGGTGCCCCAGCACCCTTTGTCGAAAAGGCTATGCTTTCTCTCCATAGAAAGGCCTTGGCACTCTTGTTGGAGATCAGTCAAACATATGGGCTTATTTTTGGACTCTCAATTTTATTCCACCAACGTGTCTCCCTAACCTTATGTCAATACCACTCTTTTTTTTTTTTTTTTAAGATTTTATTTATCTATTTGGCAGAGATCACAAGTAGGCAGAGAGGCAGGCGGGGGGTGGGGGGCGGGAGCAGGCTCCCCACTGAGCAGAGAGCCCCATGTGGGGCTCGATCCCAGGACCCTGGGCTTTAACCCACTGAGCCACCCATGCGCCCCAATACCACTCTATCTTGATTACCGTCATGTTACTGTGAGTTTTTAAATCAAGAAGGCTAAGGTCTCCCAACTTTGTTCTTTTTTTCAAGATTATTTTGACTCTTCTAGGTCCCTTAAACATTCCTATGAATTTTAGGACCATCTTATCTGTTTGTGCAAAAAAGGTAGTCGGAATTTCAAAAGAGATTGCATTGAGTCTGTATCTCACTTTGGGAATATTGTCACCCTGACACAGCAGGGTATGAATCCTGCCTCCACCCCTTCCACACCCTCCTTGAGCCTCTGTTTCTACATTTGGAAAATGACAAGAGTTGAGAGGAGAATGTGAAGTGGGTGGACATAAGGCAGCGTGTCCAGGATGGGGTCCGGAGGGAAGTCCCTGCTCTCTTCTCTGGACTCGTGCAAAACTGACACTTGAAGTCAGTGGTCTGTTCAGCCAGCGCAGGCCTAGTGTGGGGTCAGAGTTCGTGAATGTTTGGTGGGTGAATGAGAAGAGCCAGGGTAGAGAAGGGGGCCAGGCTGGGTCAGGCAACTGCTGGCCCTGATGCGGTGGGTCAGGGAGAGTGCTTCCTAGCCTCAAAGGGGTCTGCACACCAGGACAGTGGTGGTCTCTTCTTTAGGATTTGAGTCCTCTGAGCCTGTAGGGGACCCAGATCCAGAGTCATCACTATGAGGAATTCATTGAGACTAAAGTGTCTTTACCCGTGACTACGGGCCAGGCAGTGTTCTGAGCATTTTACACATATTCCTCACTTAAGGCTTATTGACAATCCCATGAAATACGTACTATCATCATTATCCCCATCTTATAGATAGAGAAGTTAAAGCACAGAGAGGTTAAGTGAGTTGCTGAAGGTCACACAGCTAATAAATATAAAAGTAGGATTCACGCCCAGAAAGTCTGGCTCCTAGGCCACACTTTTAAGCACCGCACTGTACAGCTTCTCAGGGAACAAGCAGCAGGAATCTGACCTTGGTAGGAAACCAAGGACTTAATTATCCTAATAATGGTGATACGGGCACAGTACTTTACAGTTTAAAAAGCACATTATAGTATATAAATTGCTTTCAAGGCTATGGTCTTCATGGATCCTCCAATTTCTCTGTGAATAAGACAAGACATTATTATCCCCTATTTGCCAATGAGAAATGAAGATCCAGGGAGGGAAAGTGGGGACTCAACAAGTTCTGTGCTCCTGTTAACATCCCTGAATCCTCACACGGGCCCAGGAGGTGGGTATTTGTGGTAGTTGTGTTCCCATTTTCCAGACGAGGAAACTGAGGTTCCAGGAAATGACTTTCCCAGGTCCTACAGCTTGTGAGTGAGAGCTGGGACTCCCTCTCTGGTCCACCCTCCCCGCCCCCCCCCCCCCCCCGACTCTGGAGCTTGAGCAGATCGATGCTGGGCTCTGACACCACCGAATGCTGGGCAGATTTAACTCCTGAGTGTGTCAGCCTTCTGGTCTTTCCCCCCCCAACTCCAGCCTTACAGACATGCCTGCAATTCTCAAGGCCTCCTGAATTCTCCCTGCTCAAGTGCCCACCCCATTAAGGTGCTCTCTACCATGAGTTTTTTGGCTTAATTATATGGTGTCATTTGTTGTACTTAATGGGGAATCTGATTAATCACCTTTTTATTTATCCAAAGTCCATCGATCTGCAGCCAGCGTCTTCTGGGAGAGCCTGTTTGTTGCTGGATTTTCTCTGCCTGGATTGCCTTCCCATCCATCCCTGTCTGAAGTGGGGCTCCTTCATCCCAGGCCTTTGCTGCCCACTCCAGAGCCTGCTGGGGGGGTCTCGGCATCGGGGGCATGGGACTGAGGATACCCCAATAGGCTGGACATGGGCACGGAGGCGGAGGTAGTGTGGGCATCAGCAAGAAAGGGAGAGTCCTGGAAAAATAGGACTCTGGGCACGTAGAGGGATTCTGGGCCCTGTCCTTAGTCTTCCCAGGAAAGCCTGGGAGGTCAGGCCCCATATGACCACCCACCTCCAGCCCATCCTCACTTCACCAGAGAGTGCCATGCCCAAAGCACCCTGCTGCCTCGTCCCTCTGCTGGAACCTTCCCTGGCTCCTAGGTGCTGGTGGGATGAAGCCCTAGGTCTCCTCACCCCTCACGCTCCTAAGCCCCCAGGCGGTCCATACCCCTGACATCTGGGATGTCCTACTTGTCCCAGTTTGCCCAGAACTTTTGGGTTATATCCCTTAAAGGGCTGCACCCCAAGAAAGCCCCCAGTTTCAGGCAAACCGAGATGGTTCATCACCCTGTCCACACCTCAGGGGTTTTGCCCACGCTCATTTGTGGGCTCATTTGTCCCCTCTTAATTTCTTCTTTATTTTGTTTTTTTCTTATAAAAGTATTACTGCTCAATGTGAAAACTTTAACTGAAATAGCTCTGGTTGAATCTCGGAGACTCCCCCACTGCTGCAAGAATCCTACTCTCCAGAGTCCGAGGACCGTTTATTTTCCCTCTGCAAAAAAATAGGATCCTACATCAAGGGGCCCTCGCAGCCTGCCTTTTCCCACCAAACCTCTTGGCACTCTTTTGCCCCTCGCCACCACATTGGAGCAGCTGCGTCGTGTCCTGAGATGTGGAGGCACCATCATTTGCTGCGGACCCTCCTGAGGGACAACCCGAGCGAGTCGTGTGTCCTTATTGTAGCCAGTTCAAGGCCAAAGCTAAATATCACTTCCGCAAACCCTTCATGGACCCTCTAGGTGGCCTCGGCTTATTTTCTCCTCCCTGTCCTCATTGAAGTAATAATAGTTACCATCTGTGGAACACTTAGCATGTCAGGCACTTGACAAGTGTCGTCTCCTTGAATTTCCACAGTATTTCCAGAAAGTGTGGGAACTGTTATCTGCATTTTACAGATGGGGAGACTGAGGCTCATAGATTGAAAATAAACCCAAGCGCGCCGTCTGCCCACTGCATTAAACTGCCTCTGGTGGTTTTCCCAAAAATGCACTAGAGCGGGTGGTATTTGGGTGGGGTGGTCAGAGCCATGTCAGCCATCCTCTGCTCCCTGGCTGTGAACCAGCATGGGACCAAATCCACTGGCATTTTGGTGAACGGCCAGAGCTGGTAGCCACCAGCTTCTAATCCACTTCCTGCCAGATTCAGAAATTCGGGCAGGACAGCCTGTTGGGAGGCAGGGGGCCCAGTAGCCCCAGATCCAAGGGGCGACTCTTCTGGGCTCCTGTGGACTTCTCTGGGCCTATAAGGGAGGCCTGGCCCACGGGCGGAAAGCAGGGAGCTCCAAGAAGTGGAGATGAAAGGTCGGAGGGGCTGAGACAGGGCCAGGGCTTGAAATGAATCTGGAAGAGCCTTCAGTGGTCTCAACACTGCTGTGAAGTACGCATCCTTGTCCCCGTTCCATGGAGGAGGGGACTGAGTCGGACTCCCTGTGCTGAAGGCCCCTGTCTGCCCCGCCCACAGGGCCTCCACCGTGGTACCTGTGGGTTTGGACCAGACTGGATGAAGAGATAGGCCTGATGGCTTGGAGGGACCCTTTGATTTCAGACTGACCTTGGTATCACCCTGGGCTTCTAGGCAGGGTTTATGCAAATTAATGTAGATGTATGCTAATCGGACCACTACCGGGCCTGTTCTAATGGTATAGTGGGATGGATCAGCACAGAAGGGGTCTGAGGAGTCCCCCAGCTGGGAAGGGTCAGCAGTGGCTGGGAGGAGGGGAGGGGTTGTCATGGAGACAGAGGCCCAGCCCCAAAGGCTGCCTCCTGTGGGGACCCGGGCTGGCCTGGACCAGCCCTCTGAGACAGTCCTGGGCCCTCCTTAAGCCCCAGGCTGGTCTCCCAGGGCTAATTACACATGAGCTAGTGGCCAGCTGCTCCCTGGCTCCCCCTGGCCCAGCTGAGGTACAGGGCTGGGCCACAGCAGGAGGGCATAAGGACAAACAGATGGCAGGCTGGGGGCTGGGGGGCTGGGGAAGCTGTCATGAGGAGGGAACAGGCTTGAACAGAGCTACAAGGGCTGAGATTCCCAACTGCCCGGGCAAGCAAGCTGGCTTGGTAGCCAGGTCTCAGAGAGCCATGTGGTAGGGAGGAGTGAGGACTTGGCTGCAGTCTCAGCTCTCCTGTGTGTCCTTGGGCAAGCCCCTTTACTTCCTCGGGGCCTCAGTTTCTTCATCCAGTGATGAGGGTAGCACTAAGAAACCTGAGTTTGAAAGGTGATATACAGTAGGTGCTCAATAAATAATTCTACTAATCTGAAGCCCAACGAGAGGTTATTTTGTTTTGTTTTCTAATGGGAAGGAACGTCCCCCTCATCTTGCTCCTCTTCCACACTTCCCTCTTCTCTGGGCTGTGGCAGATGTTCTGGTATCTTCCCTGAGCGGGGAACAGGCAGGACCGGCATCCCGTGATGACAGGAGCTGGGTCCTCTACACTCACCACCGACTTCTCTCTCTCTTAGCACACAGAAGGCTCTGGAGAGCTGTTTGTAGAATGAACAGATGTGAAGGACTGAGCATAGTGTCTGGCACTAATAGGAGATTAATAAATGTTACCTGGTATGTCAGCACTGCCCATGGGAACCAGGAAGGGGTGACTCATGGAAGCCAGCTCTGCCTCTTCGGGAGCCCCTGACGGTCTCTGGAGAGAGGTGTGGTGGGTGGGAAGAAAGGTGAGTGTAGAGACAAGGACTTAAACCTGAGCTCGGCCACTTCCTGTCTGAGTGACTGTGGGAGCCTCGGGGGGCCACTGTGAGCCGCCTGCAGGCATGTTCCAGGCAGCCACACCAGGGCTGTAGGGAGCCCTTACCCCTTGTCCGGCTGGACCTGAGGAGAGGTGGGTGACAGATACGCGTGTAGTCAGGCAGGGGGAAGCAGGGCTATGATGATCCAGGCAGAACCTAGGGAAGACCTCACTAGGGGCTGGCAGAATCAGCTTCTGGGGAAAAGGGGCCATTAGGCCCTCAGTGGGGGTCACAGGACCCCAGTGGGTTGTCCCCTTCCAATAGGCAGGCTGCAGCACCGCTAGTCCCAGACAGTGATTTGGAGCTACCGAGGCCCCCATTGTACAGATGGGAACACTAGGGGGAGGCCTAGGGGGAGAGGCCTGGCAGGACTCCGCAGCACATTCAAATCAGAGGAGACCTCAGATCCCCTGAGAATCTTTACTGCTTTTTCATGTGAATCAACATTGAAAAACCTTTCTTAACGTTTTTGAAAAATCTTTGTTGTAAAAAAATTCCAATATACAGAAGTATGTCTAAGTGAAAGTATGAGTTTTCCCATGTCCCCATTCCCACTCCCCAGAGGGGACTTCTTGGAAGCTTCGTGGTATGTTTCCCAGGCTCTTGACTCTGTGTTTATACACGCACGCTTCGTGTCTTTTTCATTTTTATTTTTGGGCTTTTTGTGTGTTTTTTTGTTTTTGTCTTTACATAAATGGAATCCTGTTGTTGTTTTGTTTTTTGCTTTTTGTTTTCACTTAACAGTGATAGCCTTGTCCATTTTCCAGCAGGATTCAGGTGGGGGCAGAGAGAGGCAGAAGGCTTGCAGGAGCCCTGGAAGAGACAGAGAGAGAGAGTGTGTGTGTGTGTGTGTGTGCGCGCGCGCGCGCACGCGCGCGCTGAGGGTAGGAAGGGGTCCTCACAGGCCACCACACACAGTGGATGGGGAACCTATCAGAGAAGCCCCCCTTCTTAGCTCCCGGAGGGCTGTGTGTTTGTCTCCAGACTTGCGCTCCCTGAGGAGGGAGCCACACCAGTCTGTTCGTCACCAGACACTCTGCTCAGGGCCTGACACATAATAGATGCTCAGGAAATACTTGTTCAGTGAACTGCTGGGCCAGTTTTTCCCTGCCCCTGCCAAAGACTGCCTGGTCTCTGGGACTGTTTCAGCTCCTGCTCAAAGGCCGTTGCCCTAGATGGACCCCAGAGATGTGTGCGGAGCTCAGGGAGAGGGGAAGACTCCTCATAAACCACTCGCCGCTGTCTGTCAGTTTGCTCCGCTCCCTAATGAGGGGGTTGAACTGGTAGCTCTCCAGGGGTCCTTCTCTTTGGCTTCAGTCCCACTCCCTCATTTCATGGATGAGGGGCTGAGTCGAGTTTAATTTTGTCAGCTGCCTCAGAAATCCACTGGGAGAAGGGGGGCTTGAGCTGGGGGATGCAGCAAAAGCCGTTGCCATATACAGAGCCCCCCGGGCGGGCCAGGCGCTGGGCTGAGAGCTTTCCATGCACCGTCTGACTTGCCATGTGCTTCAGGACATTTTCCCAGGTTCAGGTTCAGAGAGGGGGAGTGGTTTGCCCAAGGCCTCATAGTGAATCAGAGACTGACCGGGGATGGAACTGAAGTTGGCTGGACCCCAAGTGGGGGGCTGAACCCCAAATGGGGAGCTCTTCCCACCTCAATAACAGTACCAGGCTGGACCAAACCATTCTTTGAAAATGGTTTTCAGGGAACCCTCCCTCGTCATTCCCCCAGATGGCCTGACTTCTGTACCTAAGTCCCACGGTGACATGGCTGGAATTTTGGCCAGGAAAGTTGTTGACTTGCAGAATTGGCCGGCAAGGGCTTGGGCACCAGAGGCTTCTGATGGGTTCTGTGGCCCACAGCCCAACCTCCTCTCCCCCAGCCAGCTTCCTGGGGCTAGGGTGGGCCCATCTGCATCCCTCATCCCTTGCCCCCACCTGGTGTTAGGCTCCTGGGGTTGGCGTCTAGACAGGCTAGAGTATCCTACTGAGAACAGAGGCAGCCCTGACTCAGGGCTGAAGGTTCCCATGGCAACCACATCCCCCTTGGCTGGCAGCTACCTGATAAATAAATAATCGGGAGGGGGTGGGGAGCTAAGGGCAGGGGAGGGGCCGCTGGGTGGCTTCACTGGGGAAAGGAGAGGAGTGGGTTAGGCTTCAGGTAGGCTTGGTGGGGCCGGGCTGGGCAGGGAGGGTGGCTGGTAGTGTTGTGATGGCCCCGTGAGAGGACAGAAGCAGGAGAAAGTGGTCAGAGGTGAGAGGGATTCAGATGAGCAGGAGGGGGAACAGCACTTGAAGTTGAGCTTTCTGGCTTTTGCAGTTGGACACATCATGGGTCCCAGACACCGGAAACGGGCCAGGTGTGAGCGTATCAAGTTCACAACGAGCCTTCTGATGGGGGGCTAGAGGCTGAAGGGAGAACAGGTAGTGCCCGAAGGTTGGGTGGGCACCTGATTGCTTGGACGAGGGAGCATGAAGAGGGCCTGGGAAATGGCCTGGGGGTGTTCTGACACTTAGGGTCCTGGCTGCGTGGGAGGGTGGAGACCGATTGCGATTGCGTTGGCACCTGTGGCTGGGCTCTCACCGCCGGGAGTGCAGCTGTGAGCACCTCTGGCAGAAATCCCCACCGGGGAGTGTGCCTTCCAATGCAGGAGTCAGACCGGGAAAGGGAAAGGGAGTGGGTAGTACAGTAATCTGTGATAAGCGCCATGGAAACAATAAAGCAAGGGGAGACGGGGAGTTCTGCCGCAGGACATAATTTTAAATATTATCTGGGAAAAAAAAATAGGGCACCTGGCTGGCTCAGTTGGTAGAACATGCAACTCTTGATCTTGGAGTCGTGAGTTCTAGCCCCACATTGGGCATAGAGCTTACTTTTTTTTTTTTTTTTTAATTTATTTATTTGACAGACAGAGATCACAAATAGGCAGAGAGAGAGAGGGAAGCAGGCTCCCCACCGAGCAGAGAGCCCGATGCAGGGCTCAATCCCAGGACCCTGAGATCACGACCTGAGCCCAAGGGAGAGGCTTTAACCCACTGAGACACCCAGGTGGCCCTAGAGCGTACTTTAAACATATCTATGAATTAACAAATGATACGGAATCTCTCCACCACCGTATGAGGGAGGTATCGTGAATGATGTTCATTCTGCGGGTGAGGAAACTGAGGTGCAGGAGCGTGAAGCGACTGGCCCTGTGGCATGAGGATTCTAACCGTGGTTCTGCTTCTAGCCCCTGAACCAGATCCTCACGTGCCCGTGGGCAGAGGAGCGGGTGGGAGGGAGGGCGTGGAGGACGTGAGAGCGTTGAGATAGATGAGGCATTCGCTGGAGGAGCGGGGGCCTTTTCTCTTCTGCTTTTTTCTTTTTTTAAAGATTTTATTTATTTATTTGACAGAGAGAGATCACAAGTAGATGGAGAGGCAGGCAGAGAGGGGGGGGGAGCAGGCTCCCCGCTGAGCAGAGAGCCCGATGCGGGACTCGATCCCAGGACCCCAAGACCATGACCTGAGCCAAAGGCAGCGGTTTTAAGCCACTGAGCCACCCAGGTGCCCTCTCTTCTGCTTTTTTTTTTTTTTAAGATTTTATTTATTTGTCAGAGAGAGAGCGGGAGAGAGCGAGCACAGGCAGACAGAATGGCAGGCAGAGGCAGAGGAAGAAGCAGGCTCCCCGCCGAGCAAGGAGCCCGATGCGGGACTCGATCCCAGGACGCCGGGATCATGACCTGAGCCGAAGGCAGCCACTTAACCAACTGAGCCACCCAGGCGTCCCATCTCTTCTGCTTTTTTAATGGAAGTGGCTTGAGTGTGCTTAGGAGCCGGTGGGAAGCATCCTGGGCAGAGGGAGAGGTGGAGTTATAGGCAAGAAGTTTCCGAGGATGGGGTGAGCACCTGAGGAGACAGGAGATGGGGTCCAGAGTAGAGGCGGAGGCCCCTGTCAGAAGACGGGGTAGACAGGGGGCTGGGCAGGGACCAGAAGCCAGGTCCCCTGAGAGGGAGGCTGGAGGGGTCCCAGGAGGGCGGAGGACAGTGAAATCGGAAGTGGTCTGTGGACAAAGTGAGTTCCCCAGAGAAGCCTAGTTGGGTTATGGGGTGGCGGGGAGGGCCTCTCGAAGTTGTGGTGATGGACCTGGCATTGTGGTGCTCCTTGTCCGCCTAGGGAGTGGCTCCCTCCAGCAGCACTTCGCTACTTTGCAAGCAGGGGAACACTGTTAACTGGGTTTGTGCAGGTTCGGGCTTTTCCTGACAGGTGTGAGAAGGCTGTGGGGTCTTCGAGTCGGGCTTACAGGTGAAACTGATGCGGAGGTGAGGGGGCATCCGCAGTCCCAGCGAGCGCAGCGGGGATGTAAGGCTCCGGGGAACTCGAGGGGTGGGAGGCAAGAGGCAGAGGACTCAGTGGGCTGGACCCGGCTGGTCCCCGTCACCGTCAGGGCCGTTGGGAAGCCAGCTTGGGGGCGTCCAGCGGGGGCTGTCGACTTGGTGACTTCGGAGGCGGGGTAGTCCGCATGGTGGCCGTGGAGGAGCGGTAAGGGGAAAGGTCCCGGGGATGGTGTTTGAGAGCGGAGAGGCTGAGGGGCTGGAGGGCGAGAGGGTGGCCCCTGGATGTCAAAGGATGCTGCAGAGATGAAACTCATTTCCGGGGAAGGGCAGGACCTGGAGGCTGGTGGATGACGGGCTCTCTGGGTCTGTAAGCAACTTAGGGACCCCAGAGGATCCCCCCTCACCTTTGGGCCCAAGGAATATGGGATGTGAGAGGAGCACAGAGACAGTAGCATCCGTGGGTGCAAATGGGGGGGGGGGGGGGGGCGGGTTGGGAGGGGCTCAGGGGGGGGGGGGGGGGGGGGGGGGGGGTCAGGCGAAGCAGCGCAAGGCCTTGAGGAGACGAGGGTGGGGAGCTGAGGGGCAGGCATGTGGGACTTACTCTGTGGGTCTGACAAATCCACACGGGAGCTGGGTGACTTGTTCTCATCTGTCATTCAGGATGGTCTGGGCACTTGTCCTTGTCCTGCTTATCTGGGGTCCTGGCGGGGGGCAGGGGGATCACTGGCAGGCCCAGGGGCCTCAGCGATTGCCCCAAGCTCTGCGGGGCAGAGGGAGTAACTCGACGGGTGCCTAGGTGGCTCAGTCGGTTAAGCATCCGACTCAGCTCAGGTCTTGATCTCAAGGTCCTGAGTTCAAGCCCCATACTGGGCTCCAGGCTGGTGTGGAGCCTCCTTCGAACAAACAAACAACGAAAAACATGCAAAGAGAAGGCACTTGGACAGGGGTGCTGGCCAGCACTGTCCCCCCACCCCCAACCCACAGGAGGCTGCATCAGTTGTCAACAGGAGCTTCTGTCCTGGGCTTGGCCTACAGGCCGGCCAGGTTAAAAACAAACAAACAAACAAAAAGCCCAAAGTCTTAAATCACTGCGGCCCTCAGATGATTGTTCTAAGCTGGTGCAACCAGATGGGGAAGATGTTCCTTTTATTTGTTTGTTCTTTATTTGGTAATTAGTCGCATCTCACAGCTGCACAAGCAGAAGTTCTAGAATATCTGACTTGGCTTTCTAATCAAAAGTAATAACTTTAGGATTGAGATTATTTATAAGATGCAGAATCTCAATTAAAAGATATATATGGAGGGGCACCTGGCTAGCTCAGTTGGTAGAGCGTGGGGCACTTGATCTCAGGGTTGTGATTTCGAGCCCCACGTTGGGTATAGAGTTTACTTTAAAAAAAAAAAAAAAACAACTAAGTTTACACCTGGGTGGCTCAATAGGTTAAGTGTCTGCTTTTGGCTCAGGTCATGATCCCAGGGTCCTGAGATTGAGTCCTGGATCGGGCTCCTTGCTCAGTGGGGAGTCTGTTTCTCTCTCTCCCTCTCCCCACCACTCATTCCATCTCTGTCCCAAAAACAAATAAATTCTTTTAAAAATATATTAAAAATGTAAAAATAATTTAAAACAAAGCTTAGGGGCACCTGAGTGGTGTAGTCAGTTGAGCCGCTGACTCTTGATCTCAGCTGAGGTCCTGATCAGCAGTATTCAGGTCTGGGTGGCCGTGCCAACTACACTGATGGATGACGGTCCATTTCCCACCCATCTCCCCAACTAGACTGAGTTCCCGGGGGGGCAGGCACCAGAGCTTACTCCCCTCTGCATGCAGCGCCAGCACGGGACCTGACGCAGAGCACATGATCTGTGAACAAGTAGGTAGACAGTGACCCCCGAGGCAGATGAGGGCGGGCCACACTTCAGAAGGTTGGAGGGAGGGTGGAGGGAGGCCACAGTGACGGCTGACAGTGACCAGAATGGCCAGGGGTCCGTATTCAGGGGGAAGAGTCATCCCTCTGGCCAATCAGGGAGGTCTTCCTGGAAAAGGAGGGAATTGTGCTATGCTTTGAAGACCAAGGAGGACTTGCATAGAGGAAAAGGGAAATGCAGGCAGGACTTCAGCTGTTGTTTCAGCCGCTCAGGGGGCAGGAGCTGGCTGGGGATAGGGGAGAGCCGCAGCTCCCAGCAAGCCTGCGGTGCCCATCTGAGAAGATACCACTGTTGCGTCTTCTCCTAATTAGTCACCATTTATGAAGTCTAGTCGTCCGTTAGTCTGTGTGATGTCTCCATATCCTCACAACGACTTCTCGGGGGAAGGATTGCCTTCCCTATTACCATTGAAGAAATAGTCTCAGGGAGGGAAAGTAACTTGAACTAAGTCACAGAGTGGCCATTTGAACCTGAGCTTTGGGGACTCCAAAGCTTTTTGTGGGAGCTGTCCCCCTGTTTGTTATGTTAGTAAGATCCCTGGGAATCCAGAGTGGTTGGAGAAGAAGGCCAGGGGTGCAGCAGGGTGACCCCATGTTTTAGGAGGGCATTTCCAGGCAAAGCATCTCCCCAGCCTCACCATGAGCCTGGGCAAGTCTGTCTCGGCCACCTCCTCTGTCCTCTGATGGCAGCCTCCTTGCCAGGAACAGATGCCAGCTAAGTTGAGAACATCAAGTGGACCCCAAGCCACCAGGGGGCTCCCCAAGGCCTGGCAGAGTCTGGGTGAAAAGGAGAAGAGTGGAAGTGGGGCAGGAGAAGTGGGAGCAGGGAACAACCTGGGGAGTTTCTCCCCCAAGGTCAGCAGACCACTGGAGTCAAAGCAGGAAGGGCCCTTAGAGTTCTGTAGTCCAGTGGTCTCTTCTGTACAGAAAAAGGAGCTTGAGGGTCACTGGGGAAGGTGGCCTGCCCCAGGGCACCCAGGAGTCTGTCAGACTCTCAACCAGAATCCACACCTCTTAACTCCCAGGCCAGTACCAGCAGGGAAAGGTGATGGGTTGGTGCCAAGGTGGGACAGGTGGCAGAGAAAAGTGAATGACTGCCCAGCTCTGCCCCCTCCCTGCAGTGTGACCTTGGGCAAGTCACTTCCCTTCTCTGAGCCTCCTGGTCTCTTGCTTGAGAACAAGATCATGATCCCCAGCTCCGCCTTTCTGCCAAGGAGCATCCAGTGGGCGATGAACTTGGAAAGCTCTTTGCAGTCTGTAAGGCCCTGCAGGAGGAGTCACCAACAAGAGGCAGGCTGGCGCCAGGTGGGTGGGTGCCAGCGCTGGGCCTGCAGCTTCCTGGGTCTTTGCCCAAGCTTTGCCATCTGTGTGGTAGCACCAGCACCTCCCGCTCCCCACCTCCCTGCCAGGAAAACGGCTTCTGGGATCTTCTCAACCAGAATCTTCCCTGTCCCTTCCCAGCCATATTCCCTTCTCTCCCCTTCCATTTAAATCAGGACTTTGGGTTGCAAGTGACAAATCACACCTACAAGGAGGGAGAATTAACTTTCAGCGTGGCTAGACCCTCAGACCGAAAACTACATGGCCTGCAGACTCCCCTTGATTGTTCACTCTTCCTCCCTCTCTGTCCCTTTGAGATGGCAAAGACGGCCACCAGCAGCAGCGAGTGACACTGCACCCATTCAGATACACCGGCAGACAGCATCTCTCTCCCGGCTGCTCCGGCAGCTCTCCGGGGTAACTCTCGGGAGCTGGCCACAGGGTGAGCGCCCAGCTCTGACCAGATCCCTGTGTGTCGATTATCTGGTCAGGATTGAGTCGTGAGCCCACTGCTAAAATTAGAAGTGGGCTCAGCCCCACCCAAGCCACAGGGACTGAAGGACTGGGAGGTGGTTTCCAAAACAGAGAGATGGGTTCTGTCAGCACGAGCAGAGGTGTTGGACAGTCCGTAACAATGGATGTCACTGGCACCTTCGTTCTTAATGAATCAGCTGAATCACTGAACCAGGGGCTCCTGGAAAGGGTCGATTGACTGAGTCCTGTATCAGTTCACTTTTGCTGGTAACAGATCATTCTGGAGCAGTCATTTTGAGCTTTTGTTTTGTTTTGTTTTTAAGATTTTATTTATTGATTTGTCAGAGAGGGAGACTGAGCACAAGCAGGAGTGGTGGGTAGAGGGAGAAGCAGGCTCCCTGCTGAACAAGGAGCCCAACGGGAAACTCGATCCCAGGACCCTGGGATCATGACCACAGCTGAGGGCAGGCACTCCACCAACTGAGCCACCCAGGCATCACCTGGAGCAGCCATTTAAAATAATCATTTTATTTAGCTCTTGATTCTGTAGGTCAGCTGGACGATTCTTCTGGTCTGGCTATGTGTTTCTGGTCAGTTGGTAGGTTGGCTAGCGTTGGAATGGTCTAGAATGGCCTCACTCACATGGCTGGCGGGCTGTCATGGGCGGTGGGGAGAGGGCTTGGTTCTCCTCTCCTCCTCCAGCAGGTCACGGGGGCTCTTCCGCCTGGTGTTGTCCGTCTTACAAGTATAGCAACTGGGCAAGCTCTAGGGCACACTCCAGTTTTGCAAAAGATCTTCTCTTGTACTGTGCTGCCTAAAGTCTCACTGGGCAAAGCAAGTCACATGACTCAGCACAGAGTTAGTGGAGAAGGGTGCTGCCACAGAGCACGGAGTCGGGGAGAGAAAGAGCTTGAGGTCAATTTTGCAACACGACAGGTCCCTTGGGGAAGGGAAGTAAAAACAAATCCCTTTCTCTGCAGTGCATGGATTCCACGGGCCAGGGCAGCCTCCAGATAGCAGTGCTTGGAAAAGCGGACTCAGGCCCAGGAACTTTCCTGGGCCCTTGAGGGCGGTGGCTCTGCTCCTGGCCAGGGCTGGGGGAGGCAGACTGGATCCTAACTCCACCTGCTCTCAGCCCCATGTCAGGCAAGGGCAGGTGAGGTGCCAGTGGGGAGGGCCTCTTGGCAGGGAGGAAGATGTTCTGAACCTCAGCTCCCTCCTCCCCTCCCCAAAGTGATGACCAGGGCTCCGTCCCAGTTTGTACCCCCAGACTCGCTTCCATCTCCCCATCTCCCTGTGGTCTGGGAGAGCCGGGACGGCTCTGAGACTTGTGAGCAGTCAGGCCGTGGTGGCTCGTCACCATGGTAAGTGGTGTGACCTGCTGCATGAGGTCCAGGGGGCGTCCCTGTCCTTCCCTTCCAGGCCGTGACCGTGGCCTCAGCCTGCTCTCTCCCACAGGTCGCTGCGCTGGAGCGGCAGATCTTTGACTTCCTGGGCTATCAGTGGGCTCCTATCTTAGCCAACTTCCTGCACATCATGGCAGTCATCCTGGGCATCTTTGGCACCGTGCAGTACCGCTCCCGGTACCTCATTCTGGTATGGCTCCCTCGGCCCCTCCGACACCCCTGATCCCCCAGCCAGAACTGCACTCCCTACCCCCCGCAGTGCCCAGACCCCCGCTCTCTCTTAGCTCCAGCCTATTCCTGATGCTTCTTTGCTCAGCAGAGAGACGAGATTGATATTTTCCCTGAAGGATTTCCTGGGGAAAAATCCAAATATTAACCATCTGTGTCATTTAGTGAGTGCTTGCCATGTGCGAAGCACGCTGCTAAGCGGTTCGCATGTTTCACTTATCTTTACAACAGCCCTGCAAGGGGTATCCTACCGTCTCCATTTCCCAGGTGAGGAAATGAGGCTCAGAAAGGTTGCGAGGCTTCCTAAGGTCACACAGCTAATAAGTGGCAGGATTAGAGCATCAGATCCTGAGTGAAGGCTGCATTAGTAAGTCAGTGGAGGGATGGACTTCATCTTCCTTAGTTTCTCAGGTTGCTTTGAGAAGGCTGGCTTGGCTTTGGTCCTTTGCTGTTCATCGAGAATGTGGTCTGATGGCAAGTGGGGCCTTTTTTTTTTTTTTTTTAAGATTTTATTTATTTATTTGACAGGGACACAGCAAGAGAGGGAACACAAGCAGGGGGAGTGGGAGAGGGAGAAACAAGCAGGCTCCCTGCTGAGCAAGGAGCCCGATGCAGGGCTCAATCCCAGGACCCTGGGATCATGACCTGAGCCAAAGGCAGACGCTTAACAACTAAGCCACCCAGGGGCCCCACAAGTGGGGCTTAGAGGTCAGTGCCTCCTGTGCTCTGATCCCAGGAGTGGATTGTGTCCCTGGCTCTCTCCTCCTGCTTCCTCTGCCCAAGCCCTGGTTTTTGATGGTCTCTGTTAAACTCCTGTTTTCAGCTAGGCTCACCCTCCTCCCCAGTTCTTCCTCAGTGACATATTCACATGCCTCTTTGGAGGGAAAAGCCTTCTGAGTCGCCTTATTACACACATGCTTGACGCCTGTGATGACGACGACATGCTTTGCCATTCCTGCCACAGCCCATTCTGGCTCATTCTTGGGCTTTGCCCACCTCCCCCAGGTTGAGCTCCCAGAAGCCGGGTGAGCAGCACCCTTCAAAAACTCTGTCTCACCCGGGATGGGAGAGTCCTTCTCTCTGGCTCTCAAGAAGGCCCCAGGCACTCCTACAAGCGTTGCTGTGTGCCGGGAGGCAGCAGCGACATGGCAGGCCCAGGACTTGGGTGGAGACACCCTGCTCCTCTCCAGCATTCCGGAGCCGAGCTGTGTCTCTTCTCCGAAGAGTGCATCGGATTAGCTGCCAGAAGACTGGAGCTTGCGGGGCAGGCCCACCTCTTCCCAGCTGTGTGATCTTGGCAAACTTAAACCTCCTCTCTAGGGCTGACGTTAGTTCTCCTTAGAGGGAGAGCAGTGCCTTCCATGCAGGGCTGTTGTAAGGACAGGACAGATGTAATAATGATTTGTGAACTAAAGTGCTCTCTGCGTGAGACAGTGTCATCACTTCCCCTTGCAAAGGTCTCCTCAGTCCCTGAGCTCTGGCTCCATTGACATGCCCCTCCCCACTCCCCCAAGCCCCACCCTGATCCCACCTCTCCTCTCCCCAGTATGCAGCCTGGCTGGTGCTCTGGGTTGGCTGGAATGCCTTTATCATCTGCTTCTACCTGGAGGTTGGACAGCTGTCCCAGGTAAGCCTCAGGCCTGGCAATGCCAGAGGACAGAGCCTGACCTTGCCCATCCCCTAGCCAGGGGCTCCTAGTTTAGTCTGGGGTTTCATCTCTTGAATGAATGATACACACGAATGATCTGTACTCCTCAGACTCTACCCCCACATTTTTTTTTCTGCACTTCTCAGAAACAAATAATGGGACAGATAAGGCTGAGGTGCCGTGAAGATGGGCCAGGTCGCCCTTGATCACAAGCTCAGTAGAAACCAGCCACTTGCAGTGGTCCTGGAAAGTGCCCTGGGGCCCTACACATGTTCAAGGCAAGGGGGTGAAAATACCATGCCCTTTGTACTGCTTAGGCCACAAAGATTTGTGTCCAGTTCTGATCAGTATTTTCAGAAAAGAAAGAGATGAAGTAAACTTAGGGAAATCAAGTGGACCAGGTCCCGTGCAGAACTATGGAAGAAAGGGGACGTTTTTAGATTGTGTAAGAGCAAGTCCAGAGGACACAACTTCTGTTTTTAGTACACAAGAGGGAAAAATATATGAATGGGAGCATTGGCTTTGTAGTTCTGTTAGATCTAAATCCCAGCTCCAACATTTCCAAGCTGTGTGACCCTGGGCATGTGGCTTACCCTCTCTGAGCTTGAGTTTCCCTGTCTGGAAAACTGCTTCATGGGATTGCTTGAGGGGATGAAATGAGATTATACATCTCAGGGCTTGGCACCTGGTCAGAACTCGATGAATATTAGTTAACAGGCTGCAGGAGAGAATGGAGAGATCATGCTGTGGTGAGAACCTCTGATCTAGGGCGGCCTAGATAGGGACACCAAGAACTAGAGAGGATAGGTTTGCCCAGGGCCACACCCAGAGAGCAGTGGAGAGGCTGAACAGGCTGTGAAGGAGTCTGTTTTGAGGATTTCACCCATGGCTGGAAAACTGGACTTAGTCACTGTTAGTTCCTTCACATCTCTGAAACTTTGGGGCTCCTGTGGGTCAGCACTAGCCCTTTCCGCCTCTGGTGGAAGTGTGAGACCTATGTAGTCATCAAGTGCCACCTACTGGCCAAATATAGACTTGCAATAACGGACTCCCTCCGTACCCTTCAAATCAAGGAGAGGAGACTGCTTCAACAGTCCAGGTGTGAAGTAGATCTTATATAAAGAAACTTTATATAAGAGTTTCCTGGGGCCTGAAGAAGATGCCCCCACCCCCACCCCTGGCCCCAGCTCAGTATCCTAGGCCCCTCTGCCCCCAGGACCGGGACTTCATCATGACCTTCAACACATCCCTGCACCGCTCCTGGTGGATGGAGAATGGGCCAGGCTGCCTGGTGACACCTGTCCTGAACTCCCGCCTCGCCCTGGAAGACCACCATGTCATCTCTGTCACCGGCTGCCTGCTTGACTACCCCTACATCGAAGCACTCAGCAGTGCCCTGCAGATCTTCCTGGCTGTGAGTCCTCCTGTTCCCCCAGCCCACACACTCCCAGAGGTGAAGTCCACCCCAACCCCTTTGTTTAGCTCTAGTTAAGAAAGGGAGAACCTGGATCTTCCAACCTGCCTGTGCTTCTGTCTGGC
This sequence comes from Mustela nigripes, assembly GCF_022355385.1. NCBI lineage: Eukaryota > Metazoa > Chordata > Mammalia > Carnivora > Mustelidae > Mustela > Mustela nigripes. The sequence goes on along the minus strand of NC_081570.1, from coordinate 23,095,140 downwards.
TCTGCCTCGGTATCTTGTATCTCCTCCCTTCACCCCTGCCCCAGCTCCCATTCCAAGAGTGAGTGGGTTTAATGACTAGGATGAGTCATCAGACCATGAGTCAACCCAGTCTCCAGTGTATCCACTGTGTGACTTTGGACAAGTCACTTGCCCTCTCCAAGCTTATATGCTTATTCACAGAAAGGCGTGACCACATCAACTGTGTAGAGTTGTGAGACTGAAAGAGTGGCTCCAAGATGATAATATAGTTCCCAGGCTTGCCCTTAGCACTCCACACATCCAAAGCCACAAAATCCTCACTCCTCTTAACCCATCAGTAAAGTATTGCCCAGGTCCAGCTGGGAAAACTGAGGCTCAAAGAGGTAAAATAATGACTTGTCCAAGTCCACTCACAGAACACAGAATGGAACCAGATATGTTTGACTGTAAGGCCCAAGCATTTAACTTGAAGTTGTTATGGTTTGGTGTTCATCCTCGCACGCCCCGCCCCTCCCGTCCTACTGAGCCCGGCCAGGCGCTGGGTGGAGGAAGAGCTTCTGTCTTCTTTCCTTCCACCCCCAGCTCTTTGGCTTCGTGTTCGCCTGCTACGTGAGCAAAGTGTTCCTGGAGGAGGAGGACAGCTGTGAGTGCCAAGCCCCTAGGGAACCGGGATGCCTGGCCACACACCACCCCATGCCTTCAGCACCCTGGACAGAGCCCTGTGCTGCCTAAGAGGCAGGGAGACCTGGGTTGGCCAACTGGCTCCTCTTGGTGGGGGAGAAGAGGTGGCAGGGGTGGTGGGGGTCTGCATAGCCACAACATTCTGGGCTGTGACCCAGACATCCAGGTGCCCAGTGCACGGCTCCAACACTGCTCTCCACCCACTCCTTTTAGGTTCTGCCCCTCAGAGGAGCTCCCCGAGGCACAAGGAATGTGGGTGCCCAGCCTCGTCCCCTCACTACCTTCCACCCCCACCCCCCAGGTCTTACCCCCTTAAGTAGCTCAAGCCCTGCTCCCTTAAAGGACGGCCCACCCCCGAGGCTCTCTATCTACTTGGGCTTTGGCCCATTCTGGCTGAGCTCCTGCGAGTCTCGCTCTGCTCCCCATAGGTCCAGCAGCAAAGCCCCCCCACCCCAGGCACTGTACAGGGGTCTGACCCCCTCAGATTCTTCCTTTTCAGCACCCAGCCTCCCATAACTCATACCCCACAGGCCTATCCCTAACTATGCACCACTTCCCCTTCCGCAGTTGACTTCATCGGTGGCTTTGACTCCTACGGATACCAGGCGCCCCAGAAGACATCGCATTTACAACTGCAGCCTCTGTACACGTGGGTCACGGCGCCGAGCGGGGCGGGGTGGTGGGACTGAGGCGTTCCTGTAGGGGAGAAAGGGGCAGGGTGGAGCGGAGAGGGCAGCCGGATCTCTCTGCCCCATACTTTCAGCGCCCACTTCCCTAACCTGCCTTTGTTTCCTGCAGGTCCGGGTAGCTTCTGTCCCGCGCCCATCCAGTTGCCACGAGCTTACTGGCTAGCCTGAAGCCGCTGGCGCGAGCTCGGGCCAAAGTAGCAGGCACGCCCCCTGGCGGCTCGCGGATCGACTGCAGCCTGCGTCGGCTGAGTCTGCAGCGGATTTGGACTTGGCCCTTCAGAGCCTGACTCCAGGGATGGGGGCGAGCCGGGCGGGGTAGGGGATCGCGGGGTTTGTATTTTTTTTTATCTCAGCCTTGGCGTGCGCTGGGGCCTCCCTCCCTTCTCCAGCCTCTCCCTTTCGAAACCCTTCACCCCACTTCCGGCCCCCTGTCCAGAGAGAAATGGCATTCCCCCCATCTCACCACACTTTCACCAGCCCTGGGGAGAGTTACTGTGAACTAGAAGCAGGAGTCCTAAGTTCCAGTCGCAGCTCCATCACCAACTGTCTGTGTGACATCTGGCAAGGTCCTTCCTTGCCCTCTCTGGGCCTCAGTTTCCCTCAATTAAAATAACCTCTTAGCAGATAGAGCTCTTTCTAGCCTTTTCATTTGACTCTTAATTCCTGGGGCTAGGCTGGGATTATAATTACCATTTTGCAGATGTGGAAACTGAGGCCCGGAGAGATGAAGCGATTTGCTTGAGGCCACACAGCTAGGCTTTTGGAGGAGGCAGGCCTTGAACACAGTGTACCTTCTGTAGTTTCAGACTCCAAAACCCAGTGCCTGGTCTCTGAATCCCATTTCCAAGCCCCCATCCAGATGGAACACTCTAGAACTCATGTGATCTACATCACACACACCACCACCACTCGCCAGCGCCTCTCTTGAAGCAATATACCTGTTCTCCTGTTGGGAACCAGATGAACAGAGCCCAGAGCCCTGAGTTCAGCCTGACCCACAGAAAAGCCCTTCTAGACTCGGCCCCTGTCCACCCTGGGCCAACGTTTGAAGGTCATTCCAGTAGGGGAAGGGAGCATATCTCAGCCGCCCCATCCCCTTCCGGGTCCCTGAGGCCGGGTCTGCTGCAGCCATGATCCCCTGTCCCCTCAGCAACTCCACCACCCTCGATGGCTCCATCCACCTCACCCATTGGAGGACCTGTAGTTCCAGAACGGAAGACAGCTGGTCAGCACCTACCGATCACCAGTTTTCAAAGATCACCAGCGTCTATGACCACTCCAGTGTCTAAGAGAAACCTCTAACAAGCCCAGAAGGAGTTGTGAAGAGGCAGACTGGGCATGTGGGTCATTGTGAGGGGTGGGGAGGACCAGCACCCTTGAGAGCAAACAGATGAGAGCTCATTCTCCCCATCTCCTTCCACAGACACCCCTGAGGATCTTGCTTCCTGTGTATGGGCCCTAAGTCCAAGGGCAGGAGGGGCAGGCCTCAGCTTCCCAGTCTGTGAAACAGGAGTGGCCCTGGATAAGGAGGGAGGGCAGAAGGCATGAGGGAACTGGAGGGAAACGCATGGTTTGTATGCCTGAGCCCATCCACGGTGACCCCTCCTCTCCTCGCTCTCTACCCTCTGATCTAGCCTTCCTTACATCTAAGGCCAAAGTATCTGGAGCTAGGACCCCATCCTGCCATCCCCTCTGCAGTGCTGTGCCAAGGAGCCAGCCCCAGGAGTTCCACAGGCCACCCCGGGCACTGAGGTCCCCTATGGTCTACCCAGGTAGCTAGGAGTTCCGCTCAAGAAGGGGGCAGCTCCCTTCGGGCCTGGCTGCTATCCTGCTTCCAGGCCAACTCCTGCCTCCAGCCCTCTCCTCCCACCCCCCACTCTCCAGCCTCCTTTCTACTCAACGGGTTTAGCCACTGGTGCTTTGAAGCCTTTTGTTTTTATAAGATGATTTTTGCAAGGGACCGACTTCTTTTCCCACTGGGACCTTGCAAGGCAGGGAGCGCTCCCTGGTTTCTGTGCAGGTGGGTTCATTAAAGATGGTGTTTTCTTCTCTATCATCCTGTCCTGCCCTGTGAGTCACCAGGGTCCCTGCTTGAGGGTGAGCAGAGGTCCCTGCCATTATCATTCCTGGAGCCCTGGCCTGTGCTGGCTGGCTCTGTAGCTTTTGGAAGTCACCCTCACTTTCCTCATCCATAAAATGCAGAGATGGGGCTCAATCAGTGGGTTCCCAAACCTGGCTCACAATCCCTTAGTCTCTATGTATTTTTCTGATTAAGTTGAGTATAATTGATGCTTCCAAATATCCTTTGCATCTCAAGTCTGCCCTATTCCTTTCAGTTCAGTTCCTGACTTAGAATGAGTGGCAGAAAGTGCTTTTTTTTTTTTAAGATTTTATTTATTTATTTGACAGAGAGAGATCACAAGTAGGCAGAGAGGCAGGCAGAGAGAGAGAGGAGGAAGCAGGCTCCCTGCTGAGCAGAGAGCCCGATGCGGGACTCGATCCCAGGACCCTGAGATCATGACCTAAGCCGAAGGCAGCGGCTTAACCCACTGAGCCACCCAGGCGCCCCAGAAAGTGCTTTAGACACAGAGTCCTGGGACAGCCTGGATCTTTTCTGGCAACACAGCCAGAATTGGTATTTTGAATACTCAAAATTTTATTTACTTTTGTGATTAGATAGTAGGTATATACGGTACAGAATTCAGAAAGTTCCAGGAGTTTATGTCTTTTTACCTACTTTTCATATCTTTCCAAAGACAGACAATTCTTTGTCAACTGACATATTTTTTCCCCTTTTCACACAAATGGCAACATGCTCTACTTAATCTTCAACTTCCTCCTTAACTCTGAACCTTGGAAATCTTCTCCGAGAATACATGTGGAGTTGCCTCCCATTGTGATTTGGTAGAATTAGGACTTGCGTGAAGATTCCCAGGTAATCCCGAAACAGAGGTTCTACAAAGATGCCCTAGGTTCATCACGCAAACCTCTGTGGACCCCTCTTGGTCATGGAGGTTGGAGGAAAATCAGTCACAGACACCGTCTTCAAGGACTTTATGGTTTAGTGGGGAGCCCACAGGATGGGACCACAGAAGGGTGAATGCTGCTGGCAGGGGGTCAGTGCTGAGGACAGGCCAGAGTGAAAGGCTTTTATTAATAAGAGATCAGGTGAGAGGTCACCTGAGTGTCCTGGACAGGGCCACCAGCATGAGCACAGATGTGGAAGTAGGGGAACATGTGTCGGGGGAGGGGAAGGATAGCCTGGGACAGACTGACTGGAGGAAACTTTGATGGAGAATGTGTTAGTTTCCCATTGCTGCCATAGATTACACATTAGTATCTTTTTTTTTTTTTTAAGATTTTATAAATACGTTTGAGAGAGAGACAGCAGGAGCAGGGGGTGAGGCCCATGTGGGGCTCAATCCCAGGACCTGGGATCATGACCTGAGCTGAAGGCAGACACTTAACCGTATGAGCCCCCCAGACGCCCCCACAACATTAGTGTCTTAATACAAATTTATTGCCTTACAGTTCAGTAGAGGTTGGGCATGGGAGTCTTACTGGGGTAAAATCAAATGTCTGGAGGGTTGCATTTCTTTCCAGATGGTCTAGGGCAGAATCCATGTCCTTGCCATTTCTAGCTTCTAGAGCCTACCCCTATTTCTTGTCTTATGCCTCTTCCTCCATCTTCAAAGCCAGCAATTTCCTCTCTCTCTGACCCTCCTTCCCTTGTCACATCTTTACCCACAGCCATGAAAGTTTCTCCACTTTTAAGGGCTCATGTCATTAGGTTGGGCTCAACCAGATAACCCGGGATAATCTCCCCATCTCAAAGTCCCTTTTGCCTTGTAACCATTCACACATTCCAGAGGTTAGAACCTAGACACCCTTGGGAGACATTGTTCTGCCTTCCTGGATAGGAGTTTTATCCAGGTTATAGCAGCCTTGATGTCAAATCAGAGCGCATTGGCCTGAGTGATGTAGATGGGAGCTACTGAAGGATTTTGAGCAGAAGCTGCTCCGTTAGAGCTGTCTTTATGGGAGAAGATATTTGCAAATGACATATCTAATAAAGGATTAGTATCCAAAATACATAAAGAACTTATAAAACTCAACACCCCCCAAAAATAGTTAATCCAGTTTAAAAATGGGCAGAAGACATGAGTAGACATTTTTCTAAAAAAAGACCTAGAGATACATGAAAAGATGCTCAACATCATTCATCATCAGGGAACTACAGACCCAAACTGCAATGAGATACCACTTTATGCCAGTCAGAAGGGCTAAAATTAACAACACAGGAAGCAACAGGTGTTGGAGAGGATGTGGAGAAGGGGAACCCTTTTACACTGTTGGTGGGAATGCAAGCTGGTGCAACCACTCTGGAAAACAGTGTGGAGGTTCCTCAGAAAGTTCAAAAAAGAACTACCCTATGACCCAGCAGTTGCACTACTAGGTATCCATCCAAAGGATACAAAAGTATGGAAGTTTTTAGCAGCAATGTCCACAACAGCCAAATTATGGAACGAGCCCAAATATCCAACAACTGGTGAATGATAAAGAAGATGCAGTGTCTACATACAATGAGATACTACTCAGCCGTAAAAAAGAGTGGAATTCTTGTCATTTGCAACAACACACATGGAGCTAGAGAGTATAATGCTGAGTGAAAGAAGTCAGAGAAAGACAAATACTGTACGATTCCATTCATGTGTGGAATTTAAGAAATGTTAGAGCTGTCCTTTAGCAAGAACTGGCAGGGCTGGAAGCGTGGGGTGGGGGAGAAAGGCAGAGAGCAGTGTTTTATCTGGAAGAGGCCTCAGATTTCTCCCAAGCCTCCATAGATGTGTGTTCTGGGGATCTGGCTGTGACCACGAGCTCTGTGTAAACTTGGGAGCATAATGATCAGCATGGACTGCAGGAGGCATACCTAGGTCCAAATTCATGACTCTGGAGCCAGGTGAGCTGGTGTTCCTACAAAGCCCAGTGATGATCCCCCAGCCCCTGCCACCCTGGGGCCACCTCCCAGCGATCTCCACACACTAGAATAATGTAGGTAGGACGGGCCATCTTCCAGTAACTGCTGAATCACAAAGGGACTCCAAGTGTTCTTTAAAATGAGAATATGAATTCCCTAAGGTACATTTCACAAGCGCACGTGTCTACTGGGACTCAGAGACACACTAGTGTTTTCTTTAATGCACTGGAATTGGATCTTGCAGTTTCTTAAACAGATTAGGAATGTGGCGAGGGCTGACAGCAAAACCCCATTGCTTTATAGGATTCACTACTCCACAGGCTGCTGGCCCAGGGCTGTGTTTCTAGTTTCCAGAGCATAAGAATCCCTTAACATCCAAATTCCTGATCCGGAGCCAAAATATACTGAACCCAAACATCTCCCAGGCAGTGACAGGAAAACTATTTTTTTTTTTTTGCAACCCCCCGCCCCCACTCCACCCTGTAATCCAGGCTCAGGAAATCCTAGCCCTGGGTAAAGAGGCATTTGGACATTTTTAGAACTCCCCCTCCTCCAATGTCATGGAGGGGCCCCTGAATTATACCTGCCAGCTATAGCATACCAGAGCTAGACTTGAAGACTCTCTCCCCTAAGCTCGAGTTTGTTACTGACAATCTTACAGTGCGTGCGTGTGTGAGTGTAGTATATTAGTCATTTTAAAGGCTGTGGTCTACTCCTGAATTTAAACATCTGCCTAACTTTCCCTCTAGGTTAGTTTGGGCAGAGACAGGTCCAAGCCCTGCCTTCCCCTCCCTCAGCCTCAGTCACCTGGAGGAGGAGGTGAGGGCAGCGCCACATGGTCCCACTGCCACCTGAGCTGGGGACCACACCCTGCCCTAAGCCTCCAGCAGTGACTCAGCAGTTCCACTTGGAGCCTGCCCTGGAATTGGACTGGGCAGGCCCAGGCAGGCTGGAGCAGCAGAGGGAGCCCTGTGCCGGGCATCTAGGACTTACATCCTAGTTCTTCCTCTGCCCTGCACCCACCCAGGACCCTGGGGCAGCTCCTCCACCTTTGGCCTTGGTGACTTCATGGGTGAAATGAGAGGGCTGGACTTCAAATTATATTCCTGGGTTTCTTCAACCTGCTAACACTCTGGAACAGGGCTTCTCAACCCAAACTGTACTCAGGATGCCCCCCCCCTTTTTGGAAGACTTTATTTATTTATTTGAGAGAGAATGAGTGAGAGAGAACATGAGAGAGGAGAAGGTCAGAGGGAGAAGCAGACTCCCCAAGGAGCTGGGAGCCCCATGCAGGACTCGATCCTGGAAGTCCAGGATCATGACCTGAGCCAAAGGCAGCTGCTCAACCAACTGAGCCACCCAGGTGCCCAGGCTGCCCTTTTTTAACATACAGATTTCTGACTCCACTTGCATACCAGGTTCTAATTCACTGGGATCCAAGCATCTGAATTCACCCTTGAATATGTACGAACCACCTACTATGTGCCAGGAATTGGGAATATAGCAGTGAACAAAGCAAGAAGTAATCACCCCCTCTGGGGAGGGTATCTATTGGGAGAAGACACACCTAAATAAACCAGCAAAAATACGCTCGATCGGAGGTGTCCCAGAGCAAAATGGTAGGGAAGAGAAATAACAGACCTGAAGAAGGTTAGGGTAGAAAGCAAAGAGAACAGCAAGTACAAAGGCACTGAGGTGGGAGCATGCCTGAATAAGGAAGCCAGTGTGGTTCAAAGCATGGGAAGGGGAGAGTGGCTGAAGATAAGTCACAGAAGCGGGTGGGAGGTGGCATGTCTGATACTGTTGATTTTGAAGGATATCATAAGGGCCTCTGCATTTACCCTGAGGGAGATGGGAAACCACTGGAGTAACAGAGCACAGAGCTGGGAGGATCCGTTTGGATACTGTGTGATGAATAGACTAGGAAGTCAGGAGCTGGAACGGAGGCCGGGTCAGATGCCATCGAGGCAGTCCAGATGAGAGACGCTGGTGGTTCAGTCAAGATGGCGGCCGTAGAGAGAGTGAGAAGTGACTCGATTTCAGTACATTTTGAGTGTAAGACCAACCGATTTGCTGGTAGACTGGATGAGGGGGAGTTAAGTGAAAGGGAGGGGTCAAACAGGACCCCCAAGGTTTGTGGCCTGAGCAAGTAGAGGCCGAAGCTGCCCTTGAGATGGGATGACGGCAACAGGCGAAGGTTTGGGGGTGGACTTCGGCATTTTGGTGTTGGACAGGAAAATCTAAGATGCCCGCTAGACGTTCAAGTGGAGATGTCAAGGAGGAGAGCTCTGGGCTGATACAGAAAGTTTGGAATCATTGGTTTCAAGATAATGTTTCAAGTCGGGAAAACAGATGAAGTCACCAAGGAATGAATGCAGACGGAGAAGAGGGCTGAAACCTGAGTCCTGGGGCACTGCCCCACTTGGAGTTGGAGAACATTCCGTGGAGCCAGCAGAGAGGGCTGAAGTCGGGAAGCCAAGGAGCTGATCCAGACTAACACTGTTGAGCTGTCTCAGTTTACTGATTCCATTCTCAGTCAAGAAATATTAACTGGGCACCCACTATGTTCCAAGCACCATTCTAGACACTGAGACGACACCAATGAGCAAGACTGGCAAGGCCTTAGCTCTCTCACAGCTTACCCTCTAGGCAGAATTGACATGTTTTCATACATGTTCAGTCTTTGTAACAATCCCAAGAAGGCAAGTTCTGTTATAATCATTTATAGACGGAGACCCTCAAGCTGAGAGAGGTTAAGTTACATACCCAAAGTTACACAGCTAGTAACTGGTAGACAGATGTTTAAATGCAGCCACTCTGACCCCAGGCTCATTTTCTAACCATGGACATGTATTGCCTTGTAGGGAATTTCGGTTCCCAGTCAGGGTTGAGAACCAATGCTCTAGGACTGGAGTGGAGGTGGGGAGACTCTGAGTTTTCAAGTGCTGCCTAGCAAGTTATCCCAAAATTAGCAGCTTAAATCAACAAACATTATCTCACACAGCTTTGGTGTGTCAGAAATTTGGGAGCAACTGCCAAGGACACTAACTTCAAAAATCTCACCCTCTTGGTGAACACACCCTGTATGCATCTCTGGCTACCTCCCTTGCTCTTGCTCTCCTGCCCTCAGTGTGACTGGGGATTGGTGGGGGTTCGGGGGATGGGGGTGGGGGGTGGGAGGGCGGAGAGTCCCACCTCTGAGGGGGGGAGCAGAACACAATCAACATTAAACACTCACCAAGTCCTTATAATGTGCCAGACTTAAGTAACTCTCTTCAATCTCCACAGAAACCCTGTGAAGCCAGCGGCTGCATTCCCATTTTAGAGTTGAGGAGACTGAGGCACAGAGAAATAGAATAAGATTTCACAGGTGGTAAAGTGGGAAGACAACGCCCGTTTGTTGAGCCTCGTGGGCACTTTTCACAAGCGATATCGTGCATCTTCCTCACCACCTCCAGCAGAGGTGCAGCCCCTGTTTTCACAACCTTAACCTTGCCCTCCAGCAGCCCACTCTCCCCCTTCCATCAGAACGCGGGGGCGCACGGCTGTCACAGCGACGCCTGCTGGCTGGCGCTGCGAATGCGCTGCCTCCCGACCTGGAGACGAGGAGACCCTCCACCCTCCGCTGGTCAGGCCGCTCCTTGTGCAAGCACCCCGGAGTCCAGGTCCCCCCCCCCCCACTCCCCCCCGCCCCCCCCCCCCCCCCCGCTTTCCTGGGCCTCCTGCTGCCCGGCGAGCGCCCTCCCTCCGCGTCTCCTTTCTTGGTGTTGGCCTAGGAAAGGCCACGGATTCTGAAGTTCGGGTCCTAGCTCTGCCACTTGCTAACCGGGCAAACTTGGCCAAGCCTGATTGATAATCTCACACTGGAAGCCTCACTGGGCAGGGTTCGACAGGACCGCAGACGAGCGGGGGCCGAGTGTAAACTGTGAAGAGTGAGTTCCCTTCCCGGAGTTTCCGATCGTTGGTGTTTGAGGAGGTAGAGGGAGGCATGGGGCAGAGGGTGGAGTGTTCGGGCCCTGGAATGTGTCCTTTCCGCTTGCCCAGAGCCAGAGTGTGGCCCAGTAGCATCCCACTCGTCTGCGAACCCCCACACCTTGCCTTTTCCTGGCACTCCGCCGGTCCTGAAAGATCCCCATGGATGGGGATGGGAAGTTCCAGGACTCCAAGAAGAGGATAGATGGGAAACTGGGGTTGGTTCTAAGTCAGTGGGGAGCTGGAAAGAGAGAGCAGGGTGGTGAGTTCTTGTCTGTTCAATGGATCCCTTCAGGCAGATTTAGCCTGCTGCTCCAAGCCTCAATATTTCTCTCTGTAAAATGACCCTAATAATGTGTGTCTTCAGGCCCTAGTGCATGAGGGTAAGGGCTCCACAGGGCAAGAACGCATTATATTTGGGGTGGGCTGATGCCTCCTTGCCAGAGCACACCCCGAGCAGTCTGGAGAGACGATTCTCAGCTCTGCCTCCCCAGGGAGCTTTCAGAGGCCTCTCTGGCCTGGGGCAGCTCTCAGTGCCAGCCTCCCCCCCCCCCCCACCCCCACAGCCCCTGCCTGCTCTCTGGCGAGGGCGGTGAGCAAAGGGCCATGTCTCGCTGTCACAGGACTTGGCCCTGAGAACCAGCTACAGTCGCCTTCTGCCTTCTCTCCAGCCTGGGATCTGCCCACCTCCCTGCAGCCTTGCCAAGGAGCCCTGTGGCCCTGTGAAGCCTCTCCAAGCCTCTACTGTGATGAGCACTCCCATTGCCTAGAGGTGACAACAGAACCCCTGGGAAGGGAACAAACCATTCCAGACTCTGGGACGATCATCTCCCCATCCCTGTGGCCCACAAGGACTGGCTGAGACCGAGTCACACTTAGCTTTGGTCCTAGGCCTGGTCCTGTCAGCTCCCAGTAGGTGTTTGTTGAGTAATTGAGGGAAGGAGTTGAAAGGGAGGGAGGGAAGAAGGAAGAGCAGGGTCGGTGCTGTGGTCATTTCCTTTTTATAAAGGGGGAAAATGAGGCACAGAGAAGCAAAGTGCCATCTCCCTGACCAGGTCATTCCCCGACTTGAAGGTCCTTCTTCTCCTCCCTGCAGAGACTCTGCTTCTCTGCCTGCCTCCCTCAGCATTACACGCTCTCCACTGGCTCGGTAAGAACACTTGGCCTGATTCCCTGGGTTTTAAGGGCCCTGGGTGCCCCACCTGGCCCGTCTTCCTCTCTCTGGACCAGGTATCCCGGCAGGGGGCGCCGCAGCCCCTCCTCCAGGGTTTGCGCACGCGTGCTGGCGGCCACCACCCAGTCCCCTTGCGAGCTGCGGTCACCACCACCACCACCACCACCACCATACTATCTTCCACGCCCTCTAACTCTTCTGACATGGCTAGGCCACAGTTCTAGAACTAGAGCCCAGGCTCGATCCCAACTCTGCCTCCCCCTCCAAGCCTCAGTTTTACATATTTGAAATGCAGATCCAGCATTTGTGTGTCTCTCTCCCCATTTCTTTCTCTCCCTTTCTGTCTCTCGCTCCCTCTCTGCATTGTGCTGGGTTTGTAAGAAACCACTCATCACTGTGCCTGGCACCCAGTGGGTACTCAATATGTATGTGTCCCTTTGGTCTCATGCCGTCAGTGAAACACCTCCATTGTGAGGCCAGTGCCATGGTCCTCTAAGGATTGTGGGAGAGATGGGGTGGCCAGTGTCTGTCTGTCCAGCCACAGGCCTGCCAGGGTGCAGATGAAGCTCTTGTTGCTTTCTTTTTCCCACCAGAACATCACTCATCTGCCCTCTGTGTCCTGGTGGCTGCCCAGCCAGCATCCTCAATCTGGGCGCCCCCCCCGCCCCCGCCAGGGTCCTGTTCTCTCCGTTCCAGTTAGCTGTTGCTGTTCCAGCCCCAAGCGTGGAGGCTGGAAACATCCAACACATTTGGCAGTTTTGTGGGGCAGGAACGTAGGCAGGGCTCAGCTGGTTATTCTGCTCCAGATGGGGTCAACTGGGGTCACTTGGCAATATTTAGTGGGTGGCTGGTTGGATCTGAGGGTCCAAGACACCTATGAGGCTTCACTCACATGCCTGGTGCCTTGGTGGCATCAGTGATAAAATGGAACCCAACTGGACACGCTCTGCATAGCCTGCATCTTCCCATATGGTCTCTCCAGGAGGATTGCTGGAGTTTTACATGGAGACCAGCACCCTGAGACCCTGACCTGAGCTGAAACCAAGAATCAGATGCCCAACCAACTGAGTCACCTAGGTGCCCCTAGGCCTACCTTTTGGTCAGAAGGTTGGCAAAGAGTTTGTGACAACTTTCATTGGTCACACCACCTGAAATCTTTCTTCTCCAGGCAAGCTTTCCATTCCTTGAGTTTAATACAACACAGGCTGGCTTAGCTCCTCCTGTGCCAAGCCTGTAGAGGGCGATGGTGATAAAAGTGTAAGGGCGGGAGTGGGGGGATGGGGGGGGGGGGGGATGGGAGTGTTGGGCGGCTCAGTGAGTTAAAGCCTCTGCCTTCAGCTCAGCTCGTGATCTCAGGGTTATAGGATCGAGCCCAGCTTCGGGCTCTCTGCTCAGCGGAGAGCCTGCTTCCCCCCTCTCTCCCTGCCTGCCTCTTTGCCTACTTGTGATCTCTGTCTGTCAAATAAATAAATAAATCTTAAAAAAAAAAAAATGTAATGGCAGGGGAAAGGGGACATTTGAACCCATTGCTGTGCCCTAAGGGGTGGAGATTCCTTCCCATCAGAGGCCTCTGGTTTCTTCTGAATTCCTGTTAGATTCACAGATGGGTCTGGAAGTAGGGGCTGGAGAGAACAGAGCATGTTCTGCATGACTGGGTGAGAATTTTGGAGGCCTTATGGGACAAACTGGTTCCAAAAAAAAAAGTGAGAAAGGGGACAGGGAGAAGGCCTGAGAAACTTCAAAGGGCTTTCCCAGTGGGGGATGAAGATTCAAGACAGATGTTTGGTTTCACAGGCATTCATTCCTTCGACAGTAGGCAAGACCAGTCCATGCTTTATGACTAGGGGAGGAAGCAAACTAACCAAGAAAAAGTTAAAAGACATAGAAATAAAATAATTGCAACTTGTGACAAGTCCTGTGAAGCAAATTCAAAAGTTACTGAGAAAAAGAAGAATAAGGATCAACTTTATGTGTTAAAACCCTCCCCCGACATCCACCAAATCTTCTGTCAAGTCCTTACCTACACTAAGGCCCGTGTCAGGGGGATTTGTGGAAATCAGAGCAAGAGGATGAATTCTAGATTTGGTTTTACAAAATGTGTCCCAGAGACAGGAGACCATGATGGAGAAGATTTCCTGACCTGAACTCGCTAAGAATGAACGGCAGCTCAAATTGTCAGCTGACCTTAAGAACCCAGATTCCATCACCCCCTTATGTCTCAGGGTTTTGCAGACAAAGTTCAGGCACTGGGGACCTCCACAAAGTGTCAGTGGAGGAATCAAATGATCCATTACAACCTGAGTTCACAGTGCCTTGCGGGGTCACAATCCAGTGGGGGTGGTACCCTGTCCTTCACCAGAACATGCTAGAATCTGGTGGGGCCTGTAACAGAAGCCCATAGGAGGGACTTAGGAATACAACCTTGAAACACAGGTGAAAAAATAAAATTCATGGGTGCCTGGCCACTTCAGTGAGAAGAGCTGACGACTCAATCTTGGGGTCATGAGTTGGGGCCCCGTGTTGGGTGTAAAGATGACTTAAATAAATAAGTAAGCTTTAAAAAATTCGACCAAGTTCATCTGAACTTTATTAAGTGATTTATCAAGTGGTTTTATGAAGTGATTCATGAATCAGGCAGCATCCCATCTCACAAGTGGAGAGCAGCTCCAAGAGATACGAAATGGAAGGTTTTTATGGGAAGGTGGGAGGTACAAGAAAGTTATGATCAAAAGAAAAGAAACAATAGTTCCAGGCCAGGTCATTTTCCCTTAGGGGGAAGGGCAAGGGGTCTTATCAAGAGATGACCTCATCTTCCTCTGGGGGATGAAGAGGACCCACGTGACAGACGGACGAATGCTCTGGGGCTTATCGGAGAATTCCTGATTGACCAGTTAAGACTTAGTTTCTGGGGGAGGTTGAAATGGCAGTTAGATTGGCCTGGACTTGCACAGACCCAAGTGACATCGTTTTGGCCTGTGGTTTTCTTGTTAACACACACAGCAAGGAGAGCTGATCGTTCTTCTGGGTGAGTTCAGAGAGAACTTCGTGATGAGGAGACATTTGAGCTGAGCCTCAAAGGTGGAAAAGGAGCTCTCTGGGCCTCAGTGAGAGTGAATTAATTGGTGCAAGGCCAGACTGCCCTTACAGAGAGATCCAACTGAGCAGGGGCTGAAAGGGCAGGGAAGTGTGTGTCTTTTTTTTTTTTTTTCTTTTTTTAAGATTTTATTTATTTATTTGACAGACAGAGATCACAAGCAGGCAGAGAGGCAGAGGGGGAAGCAGGCTCCCTGCTGAGCAGAGAACCTGATGCGGGGCTCGATGCCAGGACTCTGGGATCATGACCTGAGCCAAAGGCAAAGGCTTTAACCCACTGAGCCATCCAGGCACCCCAGCATATGTCTTTCTCACAGAGCAGACCCCCTATGAATGGTCCCTGTGGGTGAGAGGCTCTGCTCCTCCCGGCGATGCAGGGACGTGGGCCATTTTTGGTAAAAGTGTCATAGAAGTGCCCTGCAGTTGTAGGCGCCCCTACACCTTGGCTGCCTGCTCCTCTCCTGCTGGTCAGTCTGCACTGCCTGCCCTTGTTTCCCCTTCCACATGTTTGTGTCTGTCTTGTCGGTCCAAAAAGACAGCATGGGCCTAAGTCATCTCCTCACTGAAAAGACAGGATAGGGGCTCCTGGGTGGCTCAGTTGGCTAAGCATCTGCTTTCCGCTCAGGTCATGGTCTCAGGGTCCTGGGACCAGATCCCTGCTCAGTGCAGTCTGCTTCTCCCTCTGCTTTCCGCCTCCCCCATGACCTGCTTGTCCTCATGTGAGTGTGCTTTCTCTCTCTCAGATAAATAAAATATTTTTTAAAAGATTTTATTTATTTATTTGACAGAGAAATAAACAGCGAGAGAGGGAACACAGGCAGGGGGAGTGGGAGAGGGAGAAGAAGGCTTCCTGCCAAGTGGGGAGCCCAATGCAGGGCACGATCCCCGGTCCTGTGATCATGACCTGAGCTGAAGGCAGATGCCCAATGACTGAGCTACCCAGGCGCTCCTCAAATAAATAAAATCTTAAAAACAAAAAAATAAGGACCCACATCCAGGCCCTTCCCAGATTGGTTTCACCAATGTTCCAACCTCAGGAACCAAGTGGCAGAAAGCCCAATGCCCACCAGTGGAAGCACAAAGTCATTGGCCTCATAGCAGAACAGCCCAGTAACAGGCCTGGCTACAGGTTCTCAAGTGATGTTACCAGGGATCGGTTTCTATCATCATCCTGGAGTGGCAAGGCCTCTGGACTGGCTCAGTTCTCAGGTCCTATTGTGAATGGATTCTATAGCCCCAATCCTCACTGGGATGTCCTAAGATTCATTCATTCATTCATTCGTTCATTCATTCATAAGTAACCTCTACACCCAAGGTGGGACTCAGACTCACAACCTGGAGATCAAGAGTGGGAAACCAGGCATGAGGAGGATGTCCCCACTTCTGAAACCCATTCTGATTGGACTGGTGTATGTCATGTGACCATGCATGTGCCAATCATAACAGCCAAAAGAAAGTGATCTAAAGATTGGCCAACCCAGGGGGCGCCTGGGTGGCTCAGCTGGGGAAGGGTGGGACTCTCAGTTTCAGCTCAGGGCGTGATTTCAGGATTGTGAGATGGAACCCTGCATCAGTTGGGTTCTGCACTCAGTGGGGAGTTGGCTTGAGGTTCGCTCTTTCCTCTCTCTGCCCGTCCCCCAGCTCAAGTGTGTGCACACACGCTCTCTCTGTCTCTCTCTCTCAAATAAATAAATAAACAGTTAAAAAACAAACAAACAAAAAGAGTGGCCAAGCTAGATCATATGCTCACTTCATTCCTGATGCTGAGGATACAGACCCATCCTCCTGACACTACATGGGCAGGGGACAGTGGCTCTTCAAATAAACATCAGGCTGGGGGCGGATACTAGGGAGGCAGCCAACCATGACCATGATTGTGCAAAGCCCCCTCCACTTGCCACCAGCCTGGAAGTGTGTTCCCCTTTCCCCAAATCAATTAAGTCTGTTCCTACCTCCTGCATTTGACCTGGGCCCTCCCTTGGCCAGAAGTGCTCTTTTTATTCCTCCTTTTCTGAGACATAGATTGAATACCACCCTTTCCAGCTTGGTTCACAAATATTTGCAGAGCTCCCTCCCTTTATACTGGACCTGTAGACACAGAGAAGAAATGGGTACAGTCCTGATCTCCAGGAAGTTATACTTCAGGGAGCAATATTAGAAGTTACCATTTGAGGGTCTGCTGTGTGCTAAGCGCTCTTATGCCCTTTCACACATACATCACCTCATTTAATTTACATACCCAAAATTGTAGCACTCTCCTTATCAGCCTCTGGGCACACCCTCTTTTCTCAGGCTGAGCTTTGGGAAAATCCACCAGATTGTGACTACCCCTTCAGCCTCATCTTATGCCAGTCCTTCATTCTTGTTTGCATGCACCCATTTTTTTCCAAACCCTTAAGTATTCCATTCTCCTTCCACCCCAGGACCTTTGCACATGCAGGTCCCTTCATCCAAAATGCTCTTTCTCCTGTTGCCTGATTAAACTATTCATCCTTCAGGGGTGCCTGGATGGCTCAATTAGAAGAGAAGGCAACTCTTGATCTCAGGGCTGCAGAAGCCAGGAGTTTGAGCCCCACATTGGGTGTCAGAGATTACTTAAAAATAATAATAAACTTTTTAAAAAATGTTAGTTTCGGGTGCCTGGGTGGCTCAGTTGGTTAAGTGACTGTCTTCGGCTCAGGTCATGATCCTGGAGTCTCAGGATCAAGTCCTGAATTTGGCTCCCCGCTCAGCGGGGAGTCTGCTTCTCCCTCTGACCCTCCCCCCTCTCATGCTCTCTCTCTCTCATTCTCTCCCTCTCAAATAAATAAATAAAATCTTTAATAATAAATAAATAAAAATGCCAGTTTGAAAAAAAATAATTTAAATAAATAAACTATTCATCCTTCAGATCTCACATCAAACATTGCTCTGAAGAAGTCTTTCCTTACCTTCCAGACCAGGCCAGGCCCCCTGTTTGGAAGCTTTTAGAATATGCTACTGTTCCTCGTAGCAACTACTCTCAAGTATAATTATATGCTCCTTTGTGTTTAGTGTCTGTTAGCAGTCTCTCCACCAGATGGTAAGTTCCCATGAGGGCAAGACTGGGGTCTGTTCTCCTTACCAGATGGTTTTATCTAGCACATTAAAAGCTCAGCAAATATTTTTTGAATGCATAAGTTGGATATCCACATACCTATCCTCCAGTCCGTGATAGAGGAGCCTTGCCGATGTGCATGTTGCTATAACCCAGAATGTGACAAAACAATGCTTCATTTGGAGCCAAATGGTACAGACATTAAGTTCAATGGTTGTTACAAAAGAAAAGTAGTTAATTTTGTATTCTTAGATAGGAGAGAGTGAGGTGTTCAGACAGACCCAGTTTTGGGTTTCAGCGTTTGCAAGGGTTAAGGACAACTTCAGGGAGTTGAGGGGAAACAGTTCCAAGACTGCTTTTCTTATGCCGAAGCCACTGGAAAGTATGCTTTCTCTTTCAGGACTGAGAGCTGTTGAGTCAATGAAACCTAGAGCTGTTTTGTAGCTGTCTTGCTTGGCTACATGGGAAGAATTGAGGGATGCTGAGAGGGAGTGAGCCCTGAAAACTTCTCTTGAGCCTTTAGGATCCAGCCATAAGTACAAACTCCTGTACTTCTAGAGACTGTCAGTAATTCTTTCCCCCCTCACCCCCTTCTTTGTTTTAGTTTGTGGTAGGTTTCTGTCGTTTGCAACTGCTGGAAATCTGGTTAACACAATGTTGAAATAAATCTGATTGAGATCTGAAGTGGGCAGGAAACCCAAGTCAAGTCATAAAGGCTTTAGGATAGAACCTGGCACATGATAGGAACTCATCGTTCAGCAAACACCTTCTTGTAGTTCCCTGTACTTTTCCACTAAAGCACATATTTCAATTTTCATTGAGTAATTGTCATTAATTGTTCATTGTCTTCCAATTACACTGTAACCTTCATTTGTGTAGGGACTATACCCTGTTCCCTGCATTCCTTACACGCAACAGATGACCCAGCACAGAAGGGATCAGTAAATAGCTTTGAATGAATGAATGAATGAACTCTACTTAAGAACATGGGCTTTAGGATGAGAAAGACTCCAAAATGCCAAATGAGACCCAAGGTTTAAGTCCTGCTTCTTGCCACATGCTTGTCCTCATGTGGGCATGCCACACAAGCTCTTCTGAGCTGAGCTTCAGTTTTCTCAGCTGTAAAACGGGGATGATAATATTACCTATTTCATGGATTGTTTCGTACAATAAATGGAAATGTGTGAGTGAAGTGTTAGTAAAGCTATGAAGACAGTTCTTCCTAGCAAGTACAAAATAGACGTCTGAGAAGGAGCTGTCTGTTAAGAAGACTCCTCCTCACTTCCGTTCTCTCAACCCACTCGGCAAAACAAGACCCGTCCTGTCAGTTCACAGGAGAGGAAACAGGACCACGCGAGAGAAGGACTCGATCCAGGCCCCAGGCCCCAGCGCCAGAGCCCCCGGCCTGCGCGCACTCGAGGCCGGCGGGAGCCCACCGGGCGACCCTTCGCGCATTCCCCACCGTTCGGTCCTCTCCAGCGGCCCGGTTCCTGGGCTGCACGACCCCAAGGCTCCCCGCCGGCCCGAGTCCAGACCCGCCCGCCCCCTCTGACCCCACACTCTTCGGCTCAGGCTCCGCCCCATGCTGCAGGGCCCCGCCCCTCGTGGTTGGGCCCCGCCCCCAGTCCCCTGGCGCAGGCCCCGCCCCTTCGCCCCCGCTCTCTCCGGCGCAGGCCCCGCCCCACTCCTCCGGAGTCCCGACGCTCCTCGCTCCTCTTCCGGGGGTTGGGCCCCGCCCCCGCCCCCCGCCCCCCGCCCCCACTCTCTCCGGCGCAGGCCCCGCTGCAC